>NW_027185393.1:3032500-3100000 GCF_022577435.1 Embiotoca jacksoni | reverse complement strand
TCAGAGAACCATCTAAAAATAGCATCTATCACATAGTTGGTGATTGTGAGAAGGAAAAGGCCTTTAGGAGATTGTGTTCCTGTTTGGTTTTGGAGAGTTGAAGCAGCTTGTTTGCAGAGGTGGGCGTAAATCACACATGTAAATCACTCGTGCTTGTCATAAGCAAGCAAGTAAGTAACTATGTTTACAATAACTCCAAGCAGATGCCCTGATTTCTGTGGTTTTCAGTGTTTGAACCATCCTCGCCCCTCTGACAGATGGATCCTCTGTAGTTCATATACTGATACAACAGGTCTGTCGATGAAGCTGGAAAACAGGCTGCAGGTTGTTCTGACTCCTCTGAGAGAATCAAGGAGAATCTGGATCAGGCTACAGTCAGAGATGGGACAAACACGGTTTCCTCCCCCTGAGGACGACATCAGAGCGAAGCTCACCTGAGGCCTGGACTATGAATAACCAACACCGGTTATTTACCAACACCGGTTATTAACCAACACCAGTTGGATGTCCTCACACCACCTGAAAATTAACCTCAACAAGACTGAACTGCTCTTCCTTCCAGGGAAAGACTCTCCCACCCTCGACCTGATTACTACCTTCAACAACTCTGTTATCCCGACTCTGACTGCTAAGAACCTCGGAGACACTCCACAGTCAACTCTCTCTTACTGCCAACATCACTGCAACAACAATTCAATTCAATTCAACTTTATTTCTATAGCGCCAAATCACAACACAGGTTATGTCATGGCACTTAACACATTAAAATCCTTACAGCAAGACTTTACAATATTATACAGAGAAACCAACAATTCCCACATAAGCTAGGAGGGAAAAAAAAAAAGCTCCTCTTTAAGGGAGAAAAACCTCCAACAGAGGGAAGAAAAACTCCCTTTAACAGGAAGAAACCTCCAACAGAGCCAGGATCAAAGGTGGGCGGAGCATCTGTTAATAGAACCAGGATCAGAGGTGGGCGGAGCATCTGTTAACAGAACCAGGCTCAGAGGTGGGCAGCCATCTGCCTCGACCGGTTGGGGTGAGAGGAGAGCAGAGAGAGAAAAGGACAGCATAGAGATAGAAGAGAAGAACTGTTGGTGGAAACGACAAGTGCAGAGCAGAGACATGCAGCTCCATGACGGGACATCTGGAAAAGAAAGAACAGAAACTACATGAGCGAAGGAACTGAATGGAGACAACAGATAATAAGAAGAAGCTATGAGAGAGAAAAAGATGGTGAGGTATGAGTCAGTTAAAGAGTAGGAGGAAAGAAAAGAAGCTCAGCATGTAACGAGGTCCTCCAGCAGCCTCGGCCTATAACAGCATAACTAAGGGTTGGTTCAGGTCTACCTGAGCCAGCCCTAACTATAGGCTTTATCAAGAAGGAACGTTTTGAGTCTAATCTTAAAGCTAGAGAGGGTTTCTGCCCCTCCAACACAAACTGGGAGCTGGTTCCACGGGGGAGGAGCCTGAAAACTGAAGCTCCACCTCCTGTTCTACTTCTGGAAACTCTGGGAACCACAAGTAGACCAGCGTACTGAGAGAGAAGTGCTCTGCTAGGATTTATATGGTTCTATAAGATCTCTAAGATATGATGGAGCCTGGTCATGTAGAGCTTTGTAAGTCATCAAGAGAATTTTAAATTATATTCTTGATTTCACAGGAAGCCAGTGAAGAGAAACTAAAACTGGAGAAATATGATCTCTCTTGTTAAATCCCATCAGTACTCTTGCTGCAGCATTTTGGATCAGCTGCAGGTTTTTAATGAGTAATTTGGACATCCTAACAACAAGGAATTACAATAATCTAGTCTAGAAGTAACAAACGCAGGAATGAGTTTTTCTGCATCACGCTGACGAAGGATTTTCCTGATTTTATTAATATTACGTAGATGAAAGAAGGCAGATCTGGAGATTTGCTTTATATGGTGGCTAAAGGACAAATCCTCATCAAAGATGACTCCAAGGTTCCTCACAGTTTTGCTGGAGGCCAAGACAACGTCATCTAGAGTAACTAAGTGATTACAGAAAGAGTTTCTGAGGTGTTTAGGACCAAGTACAAGAACTTCTGTTTTGTCTGAATTTAGAAGCAGGAAGTTTTTGGTCATCCAGGCCTTTATGTCTTTTAGACAGGCTTCAAGTTTTACTAACTGATTAGTTTCATCTGGTTTTATAGAAAGATATAGCTGAGTGTCCTCTGCATAACAATGGAAGTTGATGCAGTGCTTCCTGATGACATCTCCTAATGGAAGCATGTACAAAGTAAAAAGTATTGGGCCTAACACTGAGCCTTGTGGAACTCCATAACTAACTCTTGTTTGTCTGGTATATCTGGTGTATACTGTAGATACATGCTGCACAACATCAGGAGAATACATCCTCTTCTCACTCAGAAGGAGGTGCAGGTTCTGGTCCAGGTTCTGGTCCAGGCTCGGGTCCAGGTTCTGGTCCAGGTTCTGGTCATCTCACGTCTAGACTACTGTAACTCTCTCCTGGCAGGTCTACCTGTTAGTACCATTCGTCCTCTGCAGCTCATCTAGAATGCAGCAGCTCGACTGGTCTTTAACCTCCTAAATTCACTCCTCCTCCTCCTCCTCCTCCTAGCTTGTTACATTTCATTTAGCTGACGCTTTTATCCAAAGCGACTTACAATAAGTGCATTTCAACCATGAGGGTACAAAACCCAGAACAACAAGAATCCCTCACTGTGAACTAAACACTCTACTAAATCCCATCTGTTTGCTGTCCTGGCTCCTAAATGGTAGAATGAGCTCCCCAATGACATCAGGACAGCAAAAAGTCTGAACATCTTCCACCACAAACTAAAAACACACCTCTTCAGACTTTACCTTGAATAGTAGAACTTTAGTAGCTTAAAATGGAACTTACTGATAGAACTTTGTAGTTTGGCTTTCTTGAAGAAAATGGTAAATGGTCTGTACAAGTATAGTGCTTTATCACCTTTCGGTCTCAAAGCGCTTTAACATGGTTTTTGCATTCACCCATTAATGAGACAGATCACCATGCAAGGTGCTGCCATCAGGAGAACATTCACACACCAATGGTACACCATCAGGAGCAACTTAGGGTTCAATGTCTTGCTCAAGGGCACTTAGGCATGTGGACAGGACGAGCTGGGGATTGAGCCACCAACCTTCTGATTAGTGTTCAACCCACTCTACCGTCTGAGCCACAGCCTCCCAAAAATTTTACTTTCTTGATTGTTGTTGTTCTGAATTTGTACCCTCATGGTTGAAATGACCTTATTGTAAGTCGCTTTGGATAAAAATGTCAGATAAATGTAATGTAATGTACCAGTTACTTATCGGTTATTAACCAACACTGGTTATTTACCAACACCGGTTATTAACCAACACCGGTTATTAACCAATACCGGTTATTTATCAGTTATTAACCAACACCGGTTATTAACCAACACCAGTTATTAACCAACACTGGTTATTAACTAATACCAGTTAACAACCAACACCGGATATTAACCAACACTGGTTAATAACCAACACCAGTTACTAACCAACACCGGTTATTAGCCAACACCAGTTAATAACTAGCACCGGTTAATAACCAACACCGGTTATTTACCAACACCAGTTATTAACCAACACTGGTTATTTACCAACACCGGTTATTAACCAACACCGGTTATTTACCAACACCAGTTATTAACCAACACTGGTTATTTACCAACACCAGTTATTAACCAATACCGGTTATTAACCAACACCGTTATTTACCAATACCGGTTATTAACCGACACCGGTTATTTAGCAACACCAATTATTAACCAATACCGGTTATTAACCAACACCAAGGTCCAGTAAAAGCAAAGCTAGTTTCCAAGCAACAAGACTAATGATGCAGACCCGACATAAGAACTTAACAATGCAGTAACAAGTCGTTACGGACCGATAGTAATGCTGCATTTAAATGGGGTTGTATTCACCGTGTACAGAGAAGAGTCCGCATGAATGGCGCCCTCTTGTGGTATTCACAACGTCAGAACTAACGAACTATCAGCCTCGAGTTCACGAGTTGTGACGTGTTTGCTTTCATTTACAGAAAGGTCAGAGGTCATGAAAGTTCATGTTTGGTTGGATGTTGAGCTAATATATTGTAGTTTTAGTTATGTAGAGTTTGATTTCATAATTTAGATAATAGTCTACATCTGAGGAAAATGTTGATCTTCTCAACGGCCTCATCTTTTCCTTCAGTGTCTTTGTATTTCCTGTCTTACGTTTCGCCTGTTAGCTTGATAACCGTTAGCCTCTATGGCTTCTAGAAGCCGTCCATATTGCCGTTGCCTAGCAACTGTGTTTTTACAACTTGACTACTTGAACGCCAAGCATACGGTGCACACGACTTCACATGTTGTAACCATGAGCTCACAAGTTCCTAAAGAGAAATAATGAGTCATGGTGTTAACTGATTATTTCACTTGTGATATTAAGAACATCATAAATGTTAACAAGGTTACGCGATGGATTTTCACATTAAACAGAAGATTCTACCTGCACAGTAATTATTAATTTACAAAAGGGAGACTTTCATCACTGCCACACCCTTTAAGGTTTATTTGAACTCAGTTGTTCAACACTACCACCATATTTTTCTGCTGTGGCGCCACGTTCAATAAATCCACTCTAATGCTGCTCACTTGACATCAATTGAGAAATTATCAGTCAGATCGTTGTCTTACCCCAAAACATTTTTATTCCAAGTAGAAGCTTTTCCACATGAGTCAGACATCAGTGACTCATAGTCCAAAGCTGTGGTTATTAAAAACATCAGTTTGTTTCCTCATATGATCCACTCGGTCATATGATTCCACCTTTGAATGGTCACTTACAACACTGGCCTCCAACAGAGGAACGTTTGTGATAAGTCACCAAGTTATCTACTTCACAAGTTCAACATTATAGTTCATACTTAATAGTTTTGATCTACAACACATAAACCAGTGGTCACGCACACGCACACGCACACACACACACACACACACACACACACACACACACACACACACACATTTAGAGAATTTAAACCAGCAGACAAACACAGGGGAGGTTCCAAGTCAATAGTCTGATTGACAAGATTTCAGCTACAATGACCACTGGTCATTATTGCTAAATTAAAACATAACACAACATATTAGCATGAGTATTAGTATTAGTACGAGTATTAATATCAATATTAGTATCAGTTTCAGTATTAGTATCAGAAGTAGTAATAGTAGTAGTGGTAGTACTTGTAGTAGTAGTAGTAGTAGTAGTAGTAAGGGTGGTAGTAGTAGTACTAGTGGTGGTAGTAGTACTAGGACTAGTAGTAGTACTAGAAGTAGTAGTAGTGGTAGTAGTAGTAGTAGTAGTAGTGCTAGTAGTAGCACTACTCCCTTCACCTGAATGTTAAAAAGACTGTTTGTATGTTCTTCACAAAGAGGGCTTGCAAAGTGTCACCGGAGCCAGATGTTCATGTTGCTGGTCAGATTTTAAATATTTAGGATTTTTTTTTACTGATTCTAATCTCTCTTTTAAACAGCAGGTAAAACATGTGACAAAGGTCTTAAAATTTAACCTCATGAATTTCAGATATATAAGAAACAGTCTAACCATGCAGGCTGCAAATCTGTATTTTAATGGAATTATTATCCCCCATCTGACCTACTGCTTAACCAGCTGGGCACAAGCCAGCAGCACAACATTAAAATCTATCCATATTCTCCATAAACAAGCTCTAAAAACACTTGATAATTTTTTTTTTTTTTAAAGTCACCATCACTGCAATATCCTCATCAAACACCATATCTTGAGTTGGGAGAACCTCATTAAATTCACTGATGTGTTTTTTAAAATTGTACATGGCATGGCCCCGCCTCCGCTTAGTGAATTTATTAAACAACGCACTCAAAGTAGCAGACACACTATATCTGCTTCAAGAGGTGATTGTGTCATTTCACCATAGGTCAAGCTCTTTTAGCAAATCTGCATTATCTGTGAATTCAGCACACTCGTGGAATGCTCTGCCATCACACATACACACAAAAAACACGTACAAAACATTCAAACGTAGCCTTAATGAATGGCTTGTTGCCACTCAGGTGTGCAAGCATTAATGTACTGTCTGTCTTGCCTGCTTGTTTCGCCTATATGTGCATTTGTCTTGTTCAGTGTTGATGTATGTTCTGTGCCTCAGTGACACATATATGTGTTTGTACTGTAGGTACACTTTTCTTTTGCTTATATGTGAATTGGTTTTGTCTACATGTTACTGTCTGTTCATCGATTAATTTTAGTTTCATTATGTTATTGGGAGGCTGTAGCTCAGTTGGTAGAGTGGGTTGTACAATAATTGGAAGGTTGGTGGTTCAATCCCAGCTCCTCCTGTCCACATGCCTAAGTGTCCTTGAGCAAGATACTGAACCCTAAAATTGCAAGTGGGACTTTATCAAACATGGGGACCAGTCCTAAAGCATCTGTTTTCCCTTGAAAATAACCCAGATTATGTCATCTCATGTTGACCTTTTGTACAGGTTTATAAAACAAAGGCAACATTACAAACTGGAGTTTGACAAACCTTTGGCTCTCGTCACAAATACTGTCAAACTGCATTATGGGAAATGTAAGATTTGGAGCTTGACTCGTACTCGACAGTGAAGTCAGGATGTGACAGACTGCTTTGGTGATTTCGATCGTTGTTTTATTTCCGTCCTACTTGAAGGCAGTGCAACACAAAGTCAGTGTTCCCTCTGAACATGACTGGTCCTCCGGTTCCACTGAGTCCAGTCTGACTGACATCTGCAGCATCACAGCCTCGTGAGCATCTAGTGGAGGACACGTTTCACAGAGCACCACCGGAGCAACCAGCGCTTCTGCTGCTCCATAAATCTCTCCATAAACATCCATCTCCTCCATTGTTATTGGAAAGAGTAACACAGGGTTGCCATGGCAATGACCACCGCCGTCCCCACTGTCCAGATCGCTGTGATCCAAGTGTTGGGAAATGTACATAGTGGTCAGGGCTTTTAAAAGATGCACCAATATGACCCGTTCTAAGAGACAACCTGACCGCCCGACCCCAACCTGACCCGACTTAAACCCGACCCCGACCTGACCTGACTTAAACCCGACCCCAACCCCGACTTGACCCGACTTAAACCCGACCCCGGCCCCGACCTGACCTGACTTAAACCCGACCCCAACTTGATCTGACTTAAACCCAACCCCGACCTGACCCGACTCAAACCCGACCTCGACTTGACCCGACTCAAACCCGACCCAACCTGACCCCAACCCGACCCGACCCAACCTGACCACAACCCGACTCGACCCCAACCTCAACCCAACCCCAACCCGACCCAACCTGACCCCAACCCGACTCAAACCCCAACCCCTACCCTAACTCCTACCCCAACCCGACCCCAACCTGATCCGACCCCAACCCTGACCCAACCCCAACCCCAACCCCGACCCCAACCCCAAACCCAACCTGACCCCAACCCGTTTCAACCCCAATCCCGACCCGACCCCAACCCCACCACAACCCGACCCGACCCCAACCTGACCCCCCGACCCGACCCCAATTCGATCCGACCCCAACCTGACCCGACCCGACCCCAACCTGACCCCAACCCGATCCGACCCCAACCCGATCCTGAAAAATTCCTTTGACTTTGTATTTGATGAGAGAAGTTGAACTAGAGTCTATGGAGCCGGAGGCTTTTTGGAGCCGACCTCTAGTGGCACTCGGTGGTATTGCAGCTTAGACACTTCAGGATCGACCTCATTTTTCAGACCTGAAGCTACGTCTGCTTTCATCTACAGTCTGAAGTCCATAATGCTGTGTGTGTTTGGCTGCACTGTGCAGGACATGAATTTCCGCAGTTCCAGGATTTAACTTGGTTGGTGCTTCGAGCAGAAAGCCAGCGGACCTGACAGCGCAGAACACTGCGAGCAGCTGCGCAGATGTGTAGGTTTTGTTTTGTTTGGATCTTCACAGCGTGTAAATATAATGTTACATTTCTGCAGAAATGAATCTCATCTTGTTCATTTAAAACATTTCCCATGCCTAGATTATGACAATGGAACGGTACACTCATCCATCAGAGGTGTCATTGATGACACGGTTGTGGGTTTACTCATCACACAGGATTGTGTGTCCATGGTCTGTGCTGTTGTGTGTCTCTGCATGAAAGCACATGATCAGAATACCCACGAACCGAAGTATGCCGTAAAACAACCTCCAGTGATACTCCACAATGGCAAGCTGTGTCTTGCCGTGAGAGAGTGAGTTAAAGCAGCTCAGAGCTGCCTCACACACACGTGTCTACAGCCATGGAAACAATTCAAGAAATCTTTACATGTGTTAGATTCATGGAGCCTGTGCATCTTTACAGAGCTGCTCTCAAGCAGACCTGCTGCCTTCAAGGACTGTAGGATATATTGTCACAGGGAGACACATCCATCCAGGGTAAGGGACAAGGAAGGGGACAGACATATTCATAATTACTGTGTTCAAGTAGATTAAAAAGAAAAGTTCAGTTTTCGTGTCTGCTTCATTTTCAGATTGATCTTCGTTTCACGTGTGTTTGAAAACAGCTTAACTTTGTTTAAAGACAAAGAGCAGCAGGAAACAGTTGGTTCTGTTCTGGTTCTGGATATCTGAAATGACTGATGAACAGGTTAGATCTCATTTTGTTTGGTCCAGGTTAGTTCACCTGTGTCTCGTTTCATGGCATTGAGCAAGTGGATTAGAAATAAGTATGATCAGGAATATTTGTTCTGTTGCCATGGAGATGTGGCGCTGATCCGTCTCATTCATCAGTAATCGGAGTTTACTCTCTAACTGTAAAGACAGACAGCAGGTCGGACTGGAGGGAAGAAGAAGAATCAGAGACAGAAAGAGGAGGGGAAGGAGTGACTCCACCCTCTCCTCCCTCAGGGACCGCAGCATGCCATCACTTTATATAGAAATGTCTCCCTCTCTGGTCCCGTGTCTCTGATTACAGAGGCCGACTGGAAAACAGGACGACTGACTGCTCTCCGCAGTTTTAGAGTGTGTGAGACCATCACACTGTTTCCCACGAAAATCTCATGAGAAACACGGACAGAATCGGTGACCGCTTAAAAAACGCAATGTCTTCACATCCATCAGCTGAAGAAGTCTGATAGCCTGCATGAATATCACTGTTATGGGCTTCATTTAACTATAATATCTGGTCCACACTGGTTCACATTGGTCCTCACTGGTCCTCACTGGTCCACACTGGTCCACACTGGTCCTCATTGGTCCACACTGGTCCACACTGGTCCACACGTCATCCTCACTGGTCCATACTGGTCCACACTGGTCTACACTTCTCCACACTGGTCTACACTGGTCTACACTTCTCCACACTGGTCCTTACTGGTCCTCACTGGTCCACACTAGTCCACACTGGTCCACACTGGTCCTCACTGGTCCACACTGGTCCTAACTTGTCCACATTGGTCCACACTGGTCTACACTTCTCCACACTGGTCCTCACTGGTCCATACTGGTCCTCACTGGTCCACACTGGTCCACATTGGTCCATACTGGTCCATACTGGTCCACACTGGTCCTTACTGGTCCTCACTAGTCCTCACTGGTCCTCACTGGTCCACACTGGTCCTCACTGGTCCACACTGGTCCTCACTGGTCCTCACTAGTCCACACTGGTCCACACTGGTCCACACTGGTCCATACTGGTGCACACTGGTCCACACTAGTCCACACTGGTCCACACTGGTCCTCACTGGTCCTCACTAGTCCACACTGGTCCACACTGGTCCACACTGGTCCACACTGGTTCACAGTGGTCCATACTGGTCCACACTGGTCCACACTGGTCCACACTGGTCCTCACTGGTCCATACTGGTCCACACTGGTCCATACTGGTCCACACTGATCCACACTGGTCCATACTGGTTCACACTGGTCTACACTTCTCCACACTGCTCTACACTGGTCCACACTGGTCTACACTTCTCCACACTAGTCCTCACTGGTCCTCACTGGTCCTAACTTGTCCACATTGGTCCACACTGGTCTACACTTCTCCACACTGGTCCTCACTGGTCCATACTGGTCCTCACTGGTCCACACTGGTCCACATTGGTCCATACTGGTCCATACTAGTTCACACTGGTCTACACTTCTCCACACTGCTCTACACTGGTCCACACTGGTCTACACTTCTCCTCACTGGTCCATACTGGTCCTCACTGGTCCACACTGGTCCTCACTGGTCCATACTGGTCCTCACTGGTCCAGACTGTGTCCAGACTGGTCCACACTGATCTACACTGGTCCACTCTGGTCCATACTAGTCCACACGGGTCCATACTGGTCAATACTGGTCCACACTGGTCCTCACTGGTCCTCACTGGTCCAGACTGTGTCCACTAGTCCAGAATGTGTCCAATGGTCCAGACTGTTTCTAGAATGTGTCCAGAATGTCTCCAGAACGTGTCCAGACCGTGTTCACTGGTCCAGACTGGGCCACTTGTCTAGACCTGGCCTGCCTTTACAGTGTGCTGTGTAATTCATTCGTAGAAGGTCTTTTATGTAAAATGAGGAAGTGAATCAAAGCGTTCAGAGGATGTTCGACTTTCTTTGTGTCCTCTGTGGAGAGCATGCGCTATAAAGAGTTATAGTTACTGTAAGAGACCTCAGGAACAGATGGGAAAACACTCTCACCGCAAAGTCTGACTGAAGTCCATAAAGATCTCATAAAAAATGAGCATCTACGTTTCCATGACAACATGGGATATAATCAAAGGCTCAGAACAACTGTTTGTGAAGTTGTTTTCTCAGTTTAGCTAAGAAGTGGTTTTAACCCTCCTGTTGTCCTCGGGTCAAAATGACCCACAGCTGTGTTCAACCAAGTTCTATTTTATTTCTATATTTTTATATTTTTTGGGATCATTGGTCATCATTCTTTAAATAAACCCTCACAGCCTCCTTGTCACCAATGATCCCAAAAAATATGAAAATAAAATAGAACTTGGCTGAACACAGCTGCGGGTCATTTTGATCCAAGGACAACACAAGGGTTAATTCCAAAGTCCTCATTTAATCTCAGTCTGTCCTCAATTCACCTTTATAGCTTTACATCACACACACACACACACACACACACACACACACACACACACACACACACACACACACACACATATTAACACATACTAACACACACATACACACACACATACATACACAGAGACACAGAGATATACACACACATATACACATCTTAACATCACACACACATATATATCTTGAGTAGTGAGGTCAGCAGGAGTTCCCTTTTTACTGGAAAACTCCCTGAGTGTGTGTGTGTGTGTGTGTGTGTGTGTGTGTGTGTGTGTGTGTGTGTGTGTGTGTGTGTGTGTGTGTGTGTGTGTGTGTGTGTGTGTGTGTGTGTGACTGTGTATGTGACTGTCTGTGTGTGTGTGTGTGTGTGAGTGTGTGTGTGGAATGTGGACTCGGAGCTTGTACAGTACAGTATGCATGTGGCTCATACGGGTCATACAGTAGAGACACACTTACTCTCACACACACACACACACACACACACACACACACACACACACACACACACACATCTTTTCCACGGAGTACTGGTGGTTTACAGAGAGGGTGTGTTCCAATAGAATTCCTCCACATCAGCCTGATGAGTGGTTGCAGTGTGAGAGTGGAAAGCTTCCATGGTTTACTTCACGCCAACACCCCCCCCCCCCCCACACACACACACACAGAAGTGCACATGTTCACTACATTCATAATACATTCATTACACACACACAAAGCCTTTCATTACACACGTGATCACACGCATTTAAACATATGTATTAGCACATACAAGTCAACATACTGGCACACAATTACACACACACACACACACACACACACACACACACACACACACACACACACACACACACACATACTTTGACCCAACTGTTTGAAGAAAGATCTCTCCTTTCCAGTCAGGCTCACCACGGTTACCATGGAGACGCAAACACAGGCATTACAGTTGGGTCTGATTTCTATTGGTCGACCTGCTACAATAACGTACACCAATTTAGAAACTAAGATATTTCAGGATGTTTCGGTCACCATGTACTCACACACTCTTTTAGTAAGTACAGGAAGAGCTCTGATGTTGTTGTTGTTGTCGTGGTTCTTCTTTGTCAACCTGGTTCACTACAGGCTCCACCCACTATAGCCGTGTGAAACATTCTCCACACCTGTGACAGGTGACTGTCAGGAAACAAAGGTACAGAGCTGACAACAGATATGATGATGGATGAAGAAGAAAGATACTGATGTCCTCCAGTCTTTTGTTTTCAGGACACAGTTTTACTACAAGAGATTCATTCAGGAGGAAACTTTAAATCATCACTTGAATCAGTGCAGGTCGGTTCACAACAACTACCTTTGACTGTCGGGACTCTGTAGTTAGGCTGTATTGTTACAAAGGTTTTAGACCTCAGCTCATTTAAAATCCACTCACGCTGCAGATTCTCCCTCTTCTTCCTCTGTGAAGCAGTCAGACTCAAACATACTGTGTATCAACCTGCAACAGCAGAATACAATAGAGTCAACAGTAAAAGCCTGATTAGCAGTAAAGTCCTGAGCAGAGTGATCCACAGTCACCACCAGAGAAACCATGCACACTCACCTCCAGAGAGTCATCATGCACACTCACAACCAGAGAGTCACCGTTCAAACGGGTGGGTTCCTGCTGTAGAACACAGAACATACTCAGAACATATCTGAAGTGTGTGATGGTTCCTGTTGTAGAACACAGTGGGTGGTGGTGAGCAGAGTAAAAGCACTGTAAACACCTCAGATGAAAGTTTTCCGCCGGCCATGAGTCACTGCAGAAATCTGTCTGCTGACTGACTTACTGATGAAGGCAAGAGGAGGAAAGAAAGAAAGAAACAAGTAAAAAGCTAACAAAGAAAGCTTATATCAGTCATATAATAATGTAGCTTGTGCAACACTGGAAAGCAACACACAAACACACACACACACACAGAGCAAAGAGTGCAGGCCCCTGTTGTGATGAAACAAATCATGAGACGACTACTCCCGTTGCTCCAGGACACACGGACTCCCCCTCAGACACACACACACACACACACACACACACACACACACACACACACACACACACACACACACACACACACACACACTGTGGTTCACTGTGTTTTGTAACAAATTCTCTGTTCGTTCACTAATTAAGTGCAAACTAGATATGAAGATTATCTCCTTGTACATGTTTTGTAAGAGCTAAAGTCAAAATGTAGTCTGACTGCATTTACACACACACACAAACACACAGACACACACACACACACACACACACACACACACACACACACACACACACACACACACACACACACACACACACACGCATGTATTTTCCAGGGCCCTGAGTGCACCTTCCTGTCTCTACTGCTGCGTTCTCCGGGAGAACAATGTCCCATTAAATTAGGAGGGTCAGGAAGTCAACACTGAGGTGAATGCCTCAACTTCCACATGCAATCTTTCCATGTGCTGCGGACACACACACGCAAACAGCGCAGAGTTCCCTCCTGATGAAGCCATCTTCTGCAAACCCATGAAGCAGTGACCTCTGACCCTCGACCTTAATTCTCCAGATCAGGGAGTAAGATACTCGTCCTTTTAAAGCTAACAAGCTCCATGATCCTTTCTGATCACAATAGTTGGTTGTGTAGGTGGTTGTGTAGTTGGTTGTGTGTTGGTTGTGTAGTTGGTTGTGTAGTTGGTTATGTAGTTGGTTGTGTGTTGGTTGTGTAGTTGGTTGTGTGTTGGTTGTGTCGTTGAGTGTGTGTTGGTTGTGTAGTTGGTTGTGTAGTTGGTTGTGTGTTGGTTGTGTAGGTGGTTGTGTAGTTGGTTGTGTGTTGGTTGTGTAGGTGGTTGTGTAGTTGGTTGTGTGTTAGTTGTGTAGTTGATTGTGTGTTGGTTGTGTCGTTGAGTGTGTGTTGGTTGTGTAGTTGGTTGTACAGAAAAAAACACTACACACAAGAAAACACTACATACAAGAAAACACTACATACAAGAAAACACTACACACGACACATTGTGAATGTTTTTGCTGTGAGCTCATGTCAGAAACATTCATTTCATTTTCATCACACATGTTTTGCTCTTAACGTTGTTGACGTAACGGGAGGTATTTTCCACCCCCCCCCCACCCCCACCCACCCGCCACCCGCCCCCTCCAGCTGCTCAGGAAACCAGAATCCCTCATCGAATGTCAAGTTTACCCAAGATATTGCAGTACAATACGGCCATAAAACCACCATCACAATGGAACCCCCCCATCCTCCACCTTCCAGCTAACACTTTGATGCTATCACCTTCCTGCTGAGCAGATGGTTTTCCAAGACTCTGAGGAGTCATCTGACTGCTGTTACTCGAGTCATAGGCAGTAGAAAAGCATCTCCACTTTCCACACCTTTTCACCCCCCTCCCTCCCAATCCCCCCCCCCCCCCCCCCCCATCCCTTTGTCCTGGCTCTACATGTTCCTGTTTTGATCAGTGTTGGAGGAGAGGAACAGACATATTACAAGTACTTCATGCAGACATGCAGGAGCCCAGTGATGAAGATTTGCCGTGATGGAAAGAGGAAGACCCCCTCCCCTCTGCCCCTCCTTCCATCCCTTCATTAACAAACCAGAGCATTGTGTTTACGAGGTGAAACGGGGCACATGGGAGAAAGGCAAAGAAAGGTTCCTCATCTGGAATACAAAAGGTGGGCGGGAGATGGAAGAGCGAGGGGAATGAAGGAGGGGAATTAGGTGTTGCTGTGCAGGAATGCTTTATTAGGGTGGGTCGGGGTCAGGCACAGGTCTGCGAGTGCTGCTCTTCTACAGTAGGTGTGAAAACTGTGCTGAGCAACACATTTACCTGATAATGTCTAAAACCAAAGCACAGATTCAGACTGGTAAAACACTGTTACAGAGTTCTGCCTGCAGTGGAGCGACTTCATCCTGAGAGGGCGCTAGAGAAAGGTCGAACACCTCACAAGGTATAGAAAAGTCACTATTAAAACCATTAAAAGCATCAAAACATAAGGAAAAGGAAATTTAAAAACAATTGAGAACATTGATCGAAACATTAAAAACAGTAATTAAAAATTAAACAAGCTAAAAATAGAATAAAAGTTGCAGTGCAGTTTAAGAAATAAAATACAGTAATAAAATGCAGAAATGCAAGAAATTGATCAACATCCTTGAGTCTGGTTCAATTGAAGGCAGCAAACAGAAAAGTCTTCAATGTTGATTTGAAGCAGCTGAGAGTCTCAGCAGACCTGCAGCTTTCTGGGAGTTTGTTCCAGATATGAGGAACAGAAAAACTGAACGCTGCTTCTTCATGTTTAGTTCTGACTCTTGGGACAGAAAGGAGACTCATCCCAGACGACCTGAGGGGTCGGGATGGTTCAGAAGGTTGCAGCAGATCACAAATGTATTTTGGCCCTAAACTATTCAGAGCTTTATAAACCAACAGCAGGATTTTAAAGTCAATTCTTTGTTGGACAGGAAGCCGGTGTAAAGACCTCAGAACTGGAGTGATGTGATCCACTTTCTAGTAGTTGTTGATGTATTAGTAGCTGTTGTTGTTATTGTAATTGTTGTTGTAGTTGTTGTTGTTGTAGTTGTAGTAGTTGTTGATGTTGTACTTGTCGAAGTAGTTGATAATGTTGTTGTTGTAGTTGTTGATGTTGTTGTATTTGTTGTTGGTGTTGAAGGTGGTGTTGTTGTAGTAGTTGTTAATGTTGTAGTTGTTGATATAATTGTGATTGTAAGTGCTGTTGTTATAGTTGTTGTTATTGTTGAAATTGTTGTAGTTATTGTTGTAGTTGTTGTTGTTGTTGTTGTAGTTGTAGGTGTTGTTGATGTTGTAGTAGTTGTTGTTAATGTGGTAGTTGTTGATATTGTAGTTGCAATAGTTATTGTTGTAGTTGTTGTTGATGTAGTTGTAGTAGTTGTTGTAATTCTTATTGTTGTAGTTGTAGTTATTGTTGTAGTTGTAGTAGTTGTTGATGTTGTACTTGTTGTCATTGTTGTCATTGTTGTAGTTGTTGTAATTGTTGTAGTAGTTATTGTTGTTGTAGTTCAATTCAATTCAATTCAATTCAATTCAATTCAATTCAATTCAATTCAATTCAATTCAATTCAATTCAATTTTATTTACAGTATATAGCGCCAAATCACAAGAAAGGTTATTTCATGACACTTAACACATTAAAGTCCTTACAGCAGAACTTTACAATATTATACAGAGAAACCAACAATTCAACAATTCCCACATCAGCCAGGAGGGGAAAAAAACTCCTCTTTAAGGGAGAAAAACCTCCAACAGAGGGAAGAAAAACTCCCTTTAACAGGAAGAAACCTCCAACAGAACCAGGATCAAAGGTGGGCGGAGCCTCTGTTAACAGAACCAGGATCAGAGGTGGGCGGAGCATCTGTTAACAGAACCAGACTCAGAGGTGGAGAACATCTGTTCACAGAACCAGGCTCAGAGGTGGGCGGCCATCTGCCTCGACCGGTTGGGGTGAGAGGAGAGCAGAAAGAGAAAAGGACAGCATAGAGATAGAAGAGAAGAACTGTTGGTGGAGACGACAAGTGCAGAGCAGAGACATGCAGCTCCATGACGGGACATCTGGAAAAGAAAGAACAGAAACTACGTGAGCGAAGGAACTGAATGGAGACAACAGATAATAAGAAGAAACTATGGGAGAGAAGAAGATGGTGAGGTATGAGTCAGTTAAAGAGTAGGAGGAAAGAAAAGAAGATCAGCATGTAACGAGGTCCCCCAGCAGCCTCGGCCTATAACAGCATAACTAAGGATTAGTTCAGGTCTACCTGAGCCAGCCCTAACTATAGGCTTTATCAAAAAGGAAGGTTTTGAGTCTAATCTTAAAGCTAGAGAGGGTTTCTGCCCCTCCAACACAAACTGGGAGCTGGTTCCACAGGGGAGGAGCCTGAAAACTGAAGCTCCGCCTCCCATTCTACTTCTGGAAACTCTGGGAACCACAAGTAGACCAGCGTACTGAGAGCGAAGTGCTCTGCTAGGATTATATGGTTCTATAAGGTCTCCAAGATATGATGGAGCCTGGTCATGTAGAGCTTTGTAAGTCATCAAGAGAATTTTAAATTCTATTCTTGATTTCACAGGAAGCCAGTGAAGAGAAGATAAAACTGGAGAAATATGATCTCTCTTGATAAATCCCGTCAGTACTCTTGCTGCAGTATTTTGGATCAGCTGCAGGTTTTTAATGAGTAATTTGGACATCCTAACAACAAGGAATTACAATAATCTAGTCTAGAAGTAACAAACGCAGGAATGAGTTTTTCTGCATCACGCTGAGGAAGGATTTTCCTGATTATATTAATATTACGTAGATGAAAGAAGGCAGTTCTGGAGATTTGCTTTATATGGTGGCTAAAGGACAAATCCTCATCAAAGATGACTCCAAGGTTCCTCACAGTTTTGCTGGAGGCCAAGACAACGTCATCTAGAGTAACTAAGTGATTACAGAAAGAGTTTCTGAGGTGTTTAGGACCTAAGTACAAGAACTTCTGTTTTGTCTGAATTTAGAAGCAGGAAGTTTTTGGTCATCCAGGCCTTTATGTCTTTTAGACAGGCTTCAAGTTTTACTAACTGATTAGTTTCATCTGGTTTTATAGAAAGATATAGCTGAGTGTCCTCTGCATAACAATGGAAGTTGATGCAGTGCTTCCTGATGACATCTCCTAATGGACGCATATACAAAGTAAAACGTATTGGGCCTAACACTGAGCCTTGTGGATCTCCATAACTAACTCTTGTTTGTCTGGAAGACTCATTGTTGACATGGACAAACTGGAATCTATCTGATAAGTAGGATTTGAACCAGTCTAAAGCAGTTCCTTTAATCCTCGTAACGTCTTCTAATCTCTGTAATAAGATTGTATGATCAATCGTATCAAAAGCAGCACTGAGGTCCAGAAGAACAAGTACAGAGACGAGTCCATTATCTGAGGCTAATAAAAGGTCATTAGTAACTTTCACCAGAGCTGTTTCTGTGCTATGATGAACTCTAAAGACTGAAAATCTTCAAACAGATCATTCCTTTATAAATGATCAAAAAGTTGATTTGAAACAACTTTTTCAAGGATTTTAGAAATAAACGTCAGGTTGGAAATTGGTCTGTAGTTTCCTAAAACAGCTGATCAAGAGTCGGCTTTTTAAGTAAAGGTTTAATGACAGCCACTTTAAAAGCCTGCGGTACATAGCCGGTTACAATAGATAGGTTGATCTGATCTAATATGGAAGTATTAATTAAAGGGAAGACTTCCTTAAAAAGTTTAGTTGGGATGAGATCTAACAGACAGCTAGAGGATCCAGATGAAGAAATAATTCTAGTTAACTCAGAGAGCTCAACAGGAGAGAAATGTTCCAAGTTTACATCTGGTCCTACAGTTGCTTCCAGGGCTGCTGTGTTTAACATCACATCAGTGATGGTGTCAGGAAGGGTCGGCCCGATTCTCTCCCTAATAGTAAGAATTTTATTAGTAAAGAAGTTAATGAAGTCATTACTGCTGAGAGCTGAAGGAATAGAGGACTCAACAGAACTGGGACTCTTTGTCAGCCTGCTACAGTGATGAAAAGAAACCTGGGGTTGTTTTTGTTGTCCTCTATTAATGATGAATAATATAAAGTTCTGGCCTTACCAAGAGCTTTCTTATATAATATTAGACTCTCCTTCCAGGCAGGTGAAATTCTTCTAAATTAGTGGAACTCCATTTCCTTTCCATCTTTCTAGTCGCTGCCTAGCAGAGCGTAGTTCTGAGTTGTACCATGGAGACAACTTCCTCTGGTTCATGACTCTTCTTCAGAGGGGCGACATCATCTAGAGTTGTAGCAGAGATACTGCAGTGTTTTCTACCAGATGATCCACTAGTGTGGGACTAAGATCAACGTAGATGTCTTCCACTGCTTTAACACACGGCATCGAAGAGGATAAATATGTAACTGCTTCCTTAAACTTGACCACGACATCATCTG
This sequence comes from Embiotoca jacksoni, assembly GCF_022577435.1. Taxonomy (NCBI): domain Eukaryota; kingdom Metazoa; phylum Chordata; class Actinopteri; family Embiotocidae; genus Embiotoca; species Embiotoca jacksoni. The sequence continues at coordinate 3,080,869 of NW_027185393.1, read as the reverse complement.
ACAGACATCTACTGTAGTGGGATTTATTCCCACATGCTGTGTAGTCCATTATTGGAACTTCAGATGTTAATAAGAAGTGGTCCGACAAAACAGGGTTTTGAGGAAATACTATTACATTTTCAGTTTCCATCCCATATGACAGAACCAGATGGAGGGTGTGGTTACCACGGTGACGGGGTTTATTTACATTCTGAGAAAAGCCTATAGAATCTAATAATGATCTGAAAGTAGAACTGAGGCTGTCGTTGTCCACGTCAACATGAATGTTAAAGTCTCCCACTATCATCACTTTATCTGAACTCAGCACTAAATCTGATCAAAAGTCAGAATTCAGTTAGAAACTCTGAATAAGGACCAGGTGGGAGATAAACAACAACAATACAATCCGTTTCTCTGCTTTCCAGTTTGGGTGAGAGACTAAGAGTCAGACTCTCAAATGATTTACAACTAAGTTTAGGCTTTGGATTAATTGATAAACTTGAGTGGAAGATTGCTGCCACTCCTCCTCCTCCTCCTCCTCCTCCTTCTCCTCCTTCCCCTCCTCCTCCTCCCCCTCCTCCTCCTCCTCCTCCTCCTCCTGAATCTCTAGGAATATGATAATTAATATGACTGGGAGGAGTTGCTTCATTAATCCTAACATATTCTTCCTGTTGCAGCCAGGTCTCTGTGAGACAGAGTAAATCAATCTGATGATCAGTTATCAAGTCATTTACTAACAGAGATTTAGACCAGAGAGATTTCATATTTAATAGTCCGCTTTTAATTGTCAGATTTTTTTGATCCATTAATTTGGTAGGATCCATTTTTATTACATTTTTATTGATACATCTTTTGTTGAGTTTTTTTAAATATAGATGGTCTGGGTACAGACACAACCTCTACAGGATGTTGAAGGTTTTGGGTGAGTGACAGCTCTAAAGAAGCTGCAGAGGAGCTGTAAGACTGCAGCTCTGCGTCCTGGCCTCAACCCTGGATGTCAGGTTTTAGGGCTGTTAAGAGACATGGCCATATTTCTAGAAAGAAGAGCTGCACCATCCAAAGTAGGATGGATGCCGTCTCTCCGGATCAGACCAGGTTTCCCCCAGAAAGTATTCCAATTGTCAATGAAGCCCACATTGTTAGCGGGACATCACCTCGACAACCAGCGGTGAAGTGAAAACGTACGGCTAAACATATCATCACTGGTCCGGTTAGGAAGGGGTCCAGAGAAAACTACTACTAGTTGTAGTAGTTGTTGTTGTTGTAGTTGTTGTTATAGGTCTGTTTGTAGTTGTTGTTGTTGTTGTTGTTGTTGTTGTTGTTTTTCTAGTTTAAAACATGAACCAACTTTTCATAGTGTCATTATTCTTCCTATCATGTGACTGGCAGCCTCTGTCATGTTATCACTGTTGAACAGAAGATCACATCGACTCACTTTATCATTGTTTATATTTTAAAGCACCTCAGATTGCGTCTGACTGCAGTCACTTGAACACACGCGAATCAACTGTTTCTGTGTATTCATATATGAAGCATAATTACATTTAAAATAAGTAAAAGGGCTGTTCTTTTGTGGTCTCAGCGGTCTCTGAGTGCTTCACACTGTTTCCTATTCACACACTCACACACCAATGACGGAAGAGAATCCGAACATGTGTCTGCCTGAAACAAAACACAATCAGACCACAAAACTTCAACCCCCGTGTTTCTGTGAGGGTGATCTGTTAAGTGACTGTATATATTATCCATATCTTATTATTGTGTGTAAGCTCTGTGACTGTTTAATACTTTGCTCAGAGCTGTAACAGAGATCCTCCAACATACTGTCATACACTCACGTTTCTTTGTCATGTCTTCCCTCTGTTGAATTAAATGAGTGAACCCTGGAGTCTCGTTACACTCACGTAATCAGCTGACATCTCTGTTCAGGCCTCAAATGCCTCTATTGTGTGCAAATCCTAACTGGTGAGTCATGCTGTTCTCCTCAGTTAGCCTTCGTGTACCTGTGCATGCACGCACACACAGGAAACATGCTTTGCATTGTTAGTGAAGTGCTCAGGAACATGTAGAGACCAGAGCAGAGCTAAAAGGAGATTGAATATTTAATTGGAGATCATTTGCAGCAGGACCATGCCTCAATCACTCCCCCACTTCCAGTTGTATACCCATAAATATCTACCCACAATAAGCCCTTGCCTGTTCCCGTTTTCCATATCACACCCTCCCTCCCTCTTATAGAACTATTATTACTTATTATTATCATCTTCATAATCATTATCCTTCCATCTCCCACATGGGTACCTTGGGGATCTGCAAGGCCCGGGAGCCGCAGTGGATCCTCAACTAAGCCTTACCCAAACCGTTAAGTCTCACCCCGGCTCCATCTCCCTCAACCATTCACCACCGCTCCAAATAATCAATGAAGGTTCATGCTCGGCATTTGAGGTCGTGGTCCTTGCTAGTGAATGTCCATTCAAGCGGACACCGACATGACTCCAAATGCATGAAATTAATGTTGCAGTGTTGTGTGTATATGTAAACATGCACCTGTTGACATGTTGGTCATAAGAATTTAAAAAGGTGACAGTGAAGTATGTCAGTGTTGTGCTTTCACTGCCCTCAATGGTAAAAATATCAGTTCTTCCTGCTTTAATCTAAACCTCAGCTAGCCCTGCTCCTCTTCTTATGTCCTTCTGGAGGTTTTTAGGCCTGAGAAAGATGAACCACAGTCATGTAAAGTAATGACAACAAACTGCATGAAGGTCTCATCACACATTTTCTTCATCTCAATTAAACTCTAAAGACGTCAAATTTGGGAACTATGCATCAAACTAACACACGACATGTGCTTTAGTTATATATGCTGCTGCAGCGGCAGGTACCTTGACCTTTTACACTGCTCAGAGACGTTTCTGTACTTACACACATTTCAGAAAGTTTTTCAACAAGTTTCTCTTCTTGGTTTTTGAACTTTGATAAACTTTTACATTTCATTGACATGTTTTATGTTCCTTTGTCCACAGGATGAGGTAAAGGTCTCCTCCAAACTCAGCATCTCTAAATCCATGAAGGTTTCGGAGTCTGTGTCAGGAAGCAGAGGTGGCAGTCTGCTGGAGCTCAAAGAAGTGGAGGAGCTCGAGGAGGAGGCAGGAGAAGGAGAAAAGGAAGAAAAACCCCATGTAGACCTCTCGTCAGATGAGGAGGGGGTGGACGTCGGGGACTCCATTGAGGAGTCTCGTGCCGAACGCATCAAGCGCAGCAGCCTGCAGCGTGTACAAACCCTGAAGACCGTTTTCTCCAAGGAGAAGATGGATAAGACCAGAGCAAAAACCAAAGAGAACCTGGAGAAGACCAGACAAAAGACAAAGGAGAACCTGGAGAAGACAAAGCAGAAGACAAAGGAGAACCTGGAGAAGACCAGACAAAAGACCAAGGAGAACCTGGAGAAGACAAAGCAGAAGACCAGAGAGAACCTGGAGAAGACACGTCACAACATCGAGAAGAAGATGGGAAAACTTGGAACACGCATCAGTGTCAACCCTGAGCGTAAACAGAAGATGAAGACATCCAGTGACAAGATGAAGAAGGCTTTCACACCAGACCACGTGGTTTACGCTCGATCCAAGACGGCTGTGTACAAGGTGCCCCCCTTCACCTTCCACGTGAAGAAGGTCCGCGAGGGGGCCGTGGAGGTGGTTCAAGGCACCGAGATGGTGGAGGTGTCCCAGGATGCTGAGCCCTTCGGCGAGCTGGACGGGGAGGTTGAGGAGGGCGCTGTGGAGGTCGAGATGGAGATGATGAATGGAGGCGGGGATGAGGAAGACGCTGACGAGGATGAAGAGGAGGACAGCCATGATGCCTTGCAGGAGGACAGAGACAGAGACAGTGATTAAATCTAGAACAAGAAATTTGCCACAATCATAACAAAATCCTTTTCACCAACCCTGAGGTTCTTTTGTAAAAAACAACTGTTGGGAATGAGAAGACCAAAAATAATAAGGTTGATTACAACTTGGGTTTTATTGTAATAATTTTGGCCATTATTCCTATACGTTAAGATAGCTGCACTCATCTCAGTACTTTGTGAGAACATGCCGATGTCGCCACAGGTTTGAAGGGTCAGTCAGTCGATCAGACAGGTGATGAACGAGACAACAGGTGAGCCAACTGATGTTTTCAGTAATCCTTCGCTGCAAAAGAACTTTTGTGTACAAGCAGAAGGTCTTAGGTCAAAGTCAAAGTTGTACCTGGAGGCTGGTATGTCCACCTTTGTGCTGTCTTTGGTCAACCTTTAGGTTTGTTTTCATCCTGTCTGATTTCTCACTGCTCAAGTCTCTTGACTCGTCAGACTTTTTATATCTTTGGAAGGTAACAGCTGCAAAAGTCCAGCGGTCCTTCAGCTGCAGGACTGATGGCTCTGTTTACACCTGGCTTTAACACACATTGTGGGTGAGCCGACCTCAAGTGGACTGCTCAGTTCAGGTGTGAACACACTCAGGAAGAATTGAGGACGCATTGAGATCCAATCCGCTCCGACCACGTTCGGAGGTGTTCTGGGACTCACGTGGCCTCATGTTAAGCAGAGTGAACGTGAATGTGTCCTGGGCACCATGTCCTCTGAATAATCAAAAGAAACAGCATCCAACAGAAAACCTGCTCTGCAGTAGAGGAACAGATTTACCTGCTCATCAGACCCACAGCTGTTAAAGAGCCACTGACCACTAGCGCAGTTCATTAAACACTACACCGCAGAGCCCAGCCTTCTGGAATCATTCAATAATTTGAGCTTGAACAGACATGATCGGCTTGAGCCTGACGGTTCAGGTAGCAAATTACAAACTCTAATGATCTTACATTTACAGATCTGATATACGTCATCAATAGGTTAACTGATGACACATTAAAACAAGGCTGGAGAGCACAAACATGTCTCATCCAGTTAAATGTTCCTTTGACTCGTCTCTCCCTTCTGAATGTGTTCACAGGATTATTTACTTATTTATTTATGTGATGTGTGTTTATTTGCACATAAAGATCTGATCCCAAAAGGTCGCTGGAGACACATGGAGACATATGATAATGCCGGGTGTGAACAGGCCTGAAGTGTCATTTCATTATACAAACATGAACATGCAGTGAGTGAAGTGATGTTCACTTCCTGTTCACAACAACGAGGCCGTGAAGGAAGAGGAACATTGAGCAGCTCAGGAGACATGTTTTTCTCAGGAATTTGTGCAGACCAGAAACGAGCTAAAAAAAAGAGTGAATATTGACTCTATACAACTCTATACACAGTAATGTTGCTTCATGTTTGCTAGATGTGTAACTCACCATATCCATTTTACAAAGTGATGATATGTGTGTCGTGTTGTGTTCACAGCTTTTTGTGGTACCCTCAAATGACCCCCAAAAATGCTAACGACAAACGTTGCGAATTAGAAAAACTGCACATGTTGCACAAAGAGCAGGAGGACATGGAGCCCCCCTCCCCTCCCTTCCCCCTCCCCCCTCCAGGTATGATGGCCAAATCTACCAAAATAAGACCCACATTGTAGAAAGTCATTTGATATGGTTTGACTTCATTTGGCTACAGGTTGTGCTTGAAATATTGTAAAGGTCTTAATGATATTCTTCCCACGTTTGCAAAAGCACTTCAAGGGTTGTTAAAGTGTGTTTGTGTTTGTTTTGTGGTGTAAATGATCATGAATTAAGACAAGAAGAAAATAGGAGGAAAGAGACAACAGCAGAACTGACATGATCGGATCATCCGGAAGGGACTCCATCATCTTCACGTAAGAAAGTGTAATCTGTCCGCATTTTATTTTCTGTTTAATTTTTTTATTCCAAGACACCACCCATTCACAGCGAGTGGGATGAGAATATGGAAACAACTCTTCTATCCTGTCCTTTGAATTTCAGTCATATTTGTGAAAACATATCTCCAGTAGCAGATTGCCATCGGCCCAATGATCCACAAACACACTGGTTACATATTAGAAATATCACATATCACACACGCTTAACTATTCCTTCCTGTTATTACTATTCAGCTGTTTAAATACTCAAGTGTTATCTGCTCTGCTTAATTTACGCTATTTAGAAGAACAGTGATGTCTGTTGTATTTCTAGGTGATGATGAGCACACATATTTGTGTAAAACCTGTTAGAAGTGTTCCAGAAATAAATCCCAGACTCTCAGGTGCTCTGTTGAACCTCTCATCAACACTGCAGTCTGTGGAGGGTTCAGATGAAGAGTGTTACTGCTGCGGTGTCACACTGCCCCCTAGTGTCCAGTCATCTCACAGGAATGGTCTCTGCTCCGCATTAAAGGTGCATTTCACCACAACTCTTCTTTTTCAAATGACCGTTTCATTGAAATACTCCCTCTATTGTTCCCATTGTTTGTCTGAAACATGATATATTAATGGGTTTTGTATTTGCACCACTACTGGTGGTATGTTAAGTGCCTTGCGAGAATGACTGTTCTCCTCTGACTGCAGGTTTTGTAGCTTCTTCAGATACATTTCCAGCCAGCTCTGTTTCTAGATGAGTCCTGGTGAGACGAATACTGGGACAAACGCTACCCTCATTTGTGACTCTAGGAAAGACAAAAGAACAAAAGGTCATCTTACTTTTGTGCTGCCAGAGTTTAGTTTGCAGCTGAGACTCGTCACCATGTTCTTTGTGTTCATTTTTTGAATATAATGTGAAGCACTGGCAGTGCAGATCATCCTGCATGTGGAGAGCCTCCTGTCATCTGCTGCGTTCAGCTTTCAGGCCCAACTCTTGTGAGGTTTGAGATTTCCCATTTCAACAAATGATACGACAGTGAGGATGACATATTATTCCTTACGAGCTGTAGTTGTGCTGCAGACGGTCGGCGGTTTAATGCTCCAACTGTCACAGTGGGTGAACACTGCCATGTCTGTCAGAGCAGTGAAGACATGAGGCTGTACTCACCCACTGGAACACACTGTTGCTCACATTTAGCAGTTTCCTTGCTTTTGTTTGTCAGTAACTGATTCCTGTATTATGTTGCATTGCTTAACCACTAATGATTTAATTAATAAAAGCTATTTGGATCACAGTTTTTGTGTTTTTAATTGTGGGCTCTCTCCAAAGTATGTGTTCCCCGTTGATCTATAAATAATGAAACATTTCTTCAATATTACACAGTTAGAAATGTATCATCTTTTGTCATGATCACTTCACAATGTGGTGCTCATAGATTTTTATTTCTATGAACATCACATTAAGCAGGTTTCCAGCATTCAAGGTGATGGCCTGTAACCTGAGGCAACATCCTCATCAGAGGATAAAGAAATCATCATGAGCCACAGTTAACAGAGAGCAGAGAGTTATATGCAGTAGATTATAAACAATGTTACACATTATCTAATATTATATACATTATGTTATACACAGTGCTACACATCATTTCATATATGCAATGTTACACATCATCTAATATTATATACAATGTTACATATCATATAATATTATATACAGTATATTTTGAGCCGGAAGGCGAAGCTCTCAGTTTACCGATTGATCTACGTTCTGTCTCTCACCTATGGTCACCAGCTCTGGGTTGTGACCGAAAGAACGAGGTCACAGCTACAAGAAGACCCAGAACACGCTGGAGGGATTATATCTCCCGGCTGGCCTGGGAACACCTCGGGATCCTCCAGGAGGAGCTGGAAGATGTTGCAGGGAGGGAAGTCTGGGTCAGCTTGCTTTGCCTGCTGCTACCGCGACCCGACCCGGATAAGTGGAAGATGATGGATGGATGGATGGATGGTTTATTATATACAGTGTTACACATCATCTAATATTATATACAGCATGTTATGTTACATGTGTGTATTTTATGAGTGTGTTTTATGTGTGTTTGTGTTTTGTGAGTGTGTCTGTGGGTTTGTTTTGTGTATCTGTGTGTGTTTTGTGTGTGTGTTTTGTGTGTGTGTGTGTGTGTGTGTGTGTGTGTGTGTGCGTGTGTGTGTGTGTGTGTGTGTGTGTGTGTGTGTGTGCGTGTGTGTGTGTGTGTGCATGCGCGTGTGTGTGTGTGGGCGGAGGAGGGGGAGGGGGGGCAAGCTGTCTGTCGTTAACAAATTCAACCGGAAATAGATGTCTCCGCACCCAAGATCTAAACGTACACATGAATGAAATGAATTTCATTCATGTTCTGACGTCATTAGTCACTGAAGACACTCCAACAATAACACACAGCAAAGACTGATCAATAAACTGATAGTAAACACGTCAACTGATATTAAACACGTCACTGTGGTTTAATGACACTTTTATTTTGACATGTGAAACCGGAAGCTATCAGAAATAGTCGTAATAGTTGTGCTGCTGGTCAACAACAACAGCAGCAACAGCTGCTTTGAAAGTAACGTTTATGAGCGATGTGACCTCGGTGTCGGTCACCTGTGTGAGGTGAGGACCGTGAGGATCGTGAGGACCGGAGGACCGTGAGGACCGGAGGACCGGAGGACCGCTGCAGTCCGTTCAGAGGTGAGGAAACTCGGAGGGAAGTTTGACTGCTGCTCCTAACTTCCTCCGTGTTAGCTTCTACGCTAGCTCACCTTCAGCTAACCTGACGCCCAAAGTCCCAAACGGAACACAAGTCCGACAACAGCTTTCTCAGCATGTTGTTGAGCAGCACGGACACATTTACAGGTTACTAACAGCTCTCTCCAGCCGGAAGTATGCAAATACACTAATGTTAGCAAGCTAAGCTATCAGTTAAATGTATTGTACCCCCTCCCCACCTCCACCCTCCACCCTCCACCAGCTGATTCAGACCAGAACACCGCGGACTGGGTCGGATCAGGAGGTTCCGTCCAAATGGATCATCAGCGGATCATTAAAAGAGATTAATAAACTTCTGAATTTTTCTCAAAGAAGTTTTCAGCTGTAGTCTGATAGTGACCACAGTTCTCCTGCTCCTCCTCCACCTGCTCCTCCCTTTCCTCCTCGTCCTCCTTTTCCTCCTCCATCCACCTCCTTCTCTTCCTCCCTCTCATCCTCCTCCTGCTCCTATTTCTCCTTTGCCTTCTTCTCCTCCTATTCCTCCCCCTCCTTCTCCTCCTCCTCCATCCCCTCCTCCTGCTCCAGCACCATGTCCATGTGGATCCAGGCCCAGCAGCTCCAGGGGGAGTCTCTCCACCAGATGCAGGCTCTGTACGGGCATCACTTCCCCATCGAGGTGCGACACTACCTGGCCCAGTGGATTGAGAGCCAACTCTGGTATTGAAAGAACTTTGTGTTGAGTTTTGTATCAGTGTAACAACAATACTGAGCAGCACACACCGCAGTGTTCACAATGACCTGCAGGTAAACCAACATGCACACAAACATGACAACCTTCATAGTAGCAGGGTGATCATCTGTTGAGATGTACTGTGAGTGTTAGTCAGTGAGCAGGAGAGGAGAACATAACGTCTAACATAACAGAACATAAGAATATAATATTATAATAAGAATATAACATCAAACATAACAATATGATAAGAATATAACATCTAACATAACACAATATAATAAGAATATAACATCTAACATAACAATATAATAAGAATATAGCATCTAACATAACATAACAAAAGAATATAATATTCTAATAAGAATATAACATCTAACATAACACAATATAATAAGAATATAGCATCTAACATAACAGAACATAAGAATATAATATTATAATAAGAATATAACATCTAACATAACACAATATGATAAGAATATAGCATCTAACATAACAGAACACAAGAATATAATATTATAATAAGAATATAACATCTAACATAACACAATATGATAAGAATATAACATCTAACAACACAATATGATAAGAATATAACATCTAACAACACAATATAATAAGAATATAACATCTAACATAACAATATGATAAGAATATAACATCTAACAACACAATATAATAAGAATATAACATCTAACAACACAATATGATAAGAATATAACATCTAACAACACAATATAATAAGAATATAACATCTAACATAACAATATGATAAGAATATAACATCTAACATAACACAATATAATAAGAATATAACATCTAACGTAACAATATGATAAGAATATAACATCTAACATAACACAATATAATAAGAATATAACATCTAACATAACACAATATAATAAGAATATAACATCTAACATAACACAATATAATAAGAATATAACATCTAACATAACAATATAATAAGAATATAACATCTAACATAACACAATATAATAAGAATATAACATCTAATATAACAATATGATAAGAATATAACATCTAACATAACACAATATGATAAGAATATAACATCTAACATAACGATATGATAAGAATATAACATCTAACATAACACAATATAATAAGAATATAACATCTAACATAACACAATATGATAAGAATATAACATCTAACATAACAATATGATAAGAATATAACATCTAACAACACAATATAATAAGAATATAACATCTAACATAACAATATGATAAGAATATAACATCTAACAACACAATATAATAAGAATATAACATCTAACAACACAATATGATAAGAATATAACATCTAACAACACAATATAATAAGAATATAACATCTAACATAACAATATGATAAGAATATAACATCTAACATAACACAATATAATAAGAATATAACATCTAACATAACAATATAATAAGAATATAACATCTAACATAACACAATATGATAAGAATATAACATCTAACATAACACAATATAATAAGAATATAACATCTAACATAACAATATAATAAGAATATAACATCTAACATAACACAATATAATAAGAATATAACATCTAATATAACAATATGATAAGAATATAACATCTAACATAACACAATATGATAAGAATATAACATCTAACATAACAATATAATAAGAATATAACATCTAACATAACACAATATGATAAGAATATAGCATCTAACATAACACAATATAATAAGAATATCACATCTAACAACAATTTAATAAGAATATAACATCTAACATAACACAATATAATAAGAATATAACATCTAACATAACAATATAATAAGAATATAACATCTAACATAACAGTATAATAAGAATATGACATCTAACATAACAATATGGTAATAATATAACATCTAACATAACACAATATGATAAGAATATAACATCTAACAACAATTTAATAAGAATATAACATCTAACATAACGATATGATAAGAATATAACATCTAACATAACACAATATAATAAGAATATCACATCTAACAACAATTTAATAAGAATATAACATCTAACATAACACAATATAATAAGAATATAACATCTAACATAACAATATAATAAGAATATAACATCTAACATAACAATTTAATAAGAATATAACATCTAACGTAACGATATGATAAGAATATAACATCTAACATAACACAATATAATAAGAATATAACATCGAACATAATATAATAAGAATATAACATCTAACATAACAATTTAATAAGAATATAACATCTAATGTAACGATATGATAAGAATATAACATCTAACATAACACAATATAATAAGAATATAACATCGAACATAATATAATAAGAATATGACATCTAACATAACAATATGATAAGAATATAACATCTAACATAACACAATATAATGAGAATATAACATCTAACACAACAAAAGAATATAATATAATAAGATTATAACATCTAACAGCACAATATAATAAGGATATAACATCGAACATAACAATATAATAAGAATATATCATCTAAAATACATTACATAAGAATATAATATTATAATAAGAATATAACATCTAACAACACAATATAATAAGAATATAACATCTAACAACACAATATAATAAGAATATAACATCGAACATAACACACTATAATAAGAATATAACATCTAAAATAATGCAATAAGAATATAACATCTAACATAACACAATATAATTAGAATATAACATCTAACATAGCAATATAATAAGAATATAACATCTAACAATATAATATTATAATAAGAATATAACATCTAACATAACAGTATCATAAGAATATGACATCTAACATAACAATATGGTAATAATATAACATCTAACATAACACAATATAATAAGAATATAACATCTAACAACAATTTAATAAGAATATAACATCTAACATAACGATATGATAAGAATATAACATCTAACATAACACAATATAATAAGAATATCACATCTAACAACAATTTAATAAGAATATAACATCTAACATAACACAATATAATAAGAATATAACATCTAACATAACAATTTAATAAGAATGTAACATCTAACGTAACGATTTGATAAGAATATAACATCTAACATAACACAATATAATAAGAATATAACATCTAACATAACACAATATAATAAGAATATAACATCTAACATAACAAAAGAATATAATATAATAAGAATATAACATCTAACATAACGATATGATAAGAATATAACATCTAACATAACACAATATAATAACAATATAACATCTAACATAACAATATAATAAGAATATAACATCTAACATAACAATTTAATAAGAATATAACATCTAACGTAACGATATGATAAGAATATAACATCTAACATAACACAATATAATAAGAATATAACATCGAACATAATATAATAAGAATATAACATCTAACATAACAATTTAATAAGAATATAACATCTAACGTAACGATATGATAAGAATATAACATCTAACATAACACAATATAATAAGAATATAACATCGAACATAATATAATAAGAATATGACATCTAACATAACAATATGATAAGAATATAACATCTAACATAACACAATATAATGAGAATATAACATCTAACACAACAAAAGAATATAATATAATAAGATTATAACATCTAACAGCACAATATAATAAGGATATAACATCTAACATAACAATATAATAAGAATATATCATCTAAAATACATTACATAAGAATATAATATTATAATAAGAATATAACATCTAACAACACAATATAATAAGAATATAACATCTAACATAACACACTATAATAAGAATATAACATCTAAAATAATGCAATAAGAATATAACATCTAACATAACACAATATAATTAGAATATAACATCTAACATAACACAATATAATTAGAATATAACATCTAACATAGCAATATAATAAGAATATAACATCTAACAATATAATATTATAATAAGAATATAACATCTAGCATAACACAATATAATAAGAATATGACATCTAACATAACACAATATAATAAGAATATAACATCTAACATAATATAATAAGAATATGACATCTAACATAACAATATGATAAGAATATAACATCTAACATAACACAATATAATTAGAATATAACATCTAACATAACAATATAATAAGAATATAACATCTAACAATATAATAAGAATATAATATTATAATAAGAATATAACATCTAACATAACACAATATAATAAGAATATAACATCTAACATCACACAATATATTAATAATATAACCTCTTACGTAACACAATATAAGAATATAACATCTAACATAACACAATATAACATCTAACATAACAATATAATAAGAATATAATATTATAAGAGTATAACATCTAACAACACAATATAATAAGAATATAACATTCTAATAAGAATATAACATCTAACATAACAATATAATAAGAATATAACATCCAGCCTAACATAATATAATAAGAATATAATATTATAATAAAAATATAACATCTAACATAACGCAGTACAATAAAAATATAACATCTAACATAACACAATATAATAAGAATATAAAATTCTAATAAGAATATAACATCTAACATACCACAATATAATAATAATAATATTATAATGATAATATTACATCTAACATAACAATATAATAAGAATATATTATAATAAGAAAATAACACAAAATAATATATAGCAGTGAGGTTAAACTGAGGAGTGAACACACCTGGCCGACAGTTCTCATGAATACGACTGTTAGTTTCGTCCCACACAGAGAACAAACATATGACATGTGAGTGATTTCATCACGATATCATCAGTTACATCAACATGATGAATTCAACGTACTGGACTGAACAGTTAACAGAAGGGTAACAGAAGCCATGATAAACCTGCTGTTTAAATTGTGAATGTCTATGGTTGTGTGAACATGTTCAGCCACCCTCTGCATTACATATTTGGTGCATTTTTGAACTGAAAAGATTCAATAAAAATCCCTGCAGCCACCCAGTCCAGCAGGACATGAATTGAATTGAATGTAAAACACTTATGATCTAAAACTCAGAATCAATTGAAGCAACCTCACATCAACCAGAGACCTTTCTGTCTGCTGCTGCCGTTATTACATCAAATATTTCACGTTTACCTTTACTCATGTATTTCTATTTCATTTTTCGACTTACCTTTTTCATTTCTAGCTTTTCTATGCCTTTTTAAAAAAATCTTTTTTACGTTGCTTTTACATTTGCTGCACAAATACCTAAATAATATAGTAACATCTTGAAAATAATGGTGGAATAACATTACATAGCAGTGGGCTACGTTTTTGAAATGTCTTCAGTTATTTTACAAATTGTTGCTTAATATATATATATATATACACACACACACACACACACACACATATGTGCAACCCTGTTTCCAAAAAAGTTGAGACACTGTGTAAAATGAAAATAAAAACAAAACAGAATACAATGATTTGTAAATCATGTAAACCCATATTTAATTGAAAATAGACCAAAGACAGCACCTGGTGAAACAACTGACAACTAATGACGTTACCATGGCAGCAGATCAGGAACATGATTGGGTATAAAAGATGATTTCAGAGAGGCAGAGTCTCTCAGCAGTGAAGATGGGGAGGTTCACCACTCTGAAAGACTGTGTTGGAAAATAGTTCAACAATCTAAGAATAATGTTCCTCAACATAAAACTACAAAGAATTAGTGGATTTCATCGTCTACGGTTCATAATATCATTAAAAGATTCAGAGAATCTGGAGAAATCTCTGAACACAAGGGACAAGGCTGGAAACCAATATTGGATGGTGGTGATCTTCGGGCCCTCAGGCAGCACTGCATTAAAAACACACTATTCTGGAGTGGAAATCACTGCATGGGCTCAGGAACACTTGTGAAAACCATCGTCTGTGAACACAGTTCATCGCTGCGTCCACAAATGCAGGTTAAAACTCTCCAAAGAAGAAACCAGATAGAAACATGATCCAGAAACACCGCCGCCTTCTCTGGACCGAGATCATTGAAGATGGACTGAGGTGAAGTGGACAAGTGTCCTGAGGTCTGATGGATCACAATCTGAGATTCTGTTTGGAAATCATGGACGCTGCATCCTCCAGGTTAAAGAGGAGAGGGACCATCCAGCTGGTTATCAGCTCAGTTCTAAAGCCAGCATCTGTGATGGTACAAGGATGCATTAGTGCACATGGCATGGGTAGCTTGAACATCTGGAAGGAAGCATTAATGCTGAATGATATATTCAGGTTTTGGAGCAACATATGCTGCCATCCAGACAACGTCTCTTTCAGGGAAGGTCTTGTTTATTTCAGCAGAACAACGTCCAACCACATTCTGCACGTATTCCAACAGCATGGTTCTCTAGTAGAAGAGTCCGCTGATAAACTGGCCTCCTGCAGTCCAGACCTGTCAATCATTGAAAACATCTGGAGCATCAGGACATGAACAATACAACAAAGGAGACCCTGAACTGCTGAGCAGCTGAAATCCTCTATCAGGCAAGAATGGGACCACATTTCACTTTCAAAACTCCAGAAACTGGTCTCCTCAGTTCCCAAACATTTATAGAGTGTTGTTAAAAGAACAGGTGATGCAGCTCAGTGGTGAACATGAACCTGTCCCAATGTTTTGGAGACGTGTTGCTGACAATAAATTCAACATGAGCAGATGTTTTTTTTTAAACAATAACATTTGTCAGTGGTTATTTGTATTTTACACCATGTCCAATTCTTTTGGAAGCAGGGTTGTATACACAGTTTATTAATTTCTAGTGAAGCTGCTGAGAGATGAGCGTGAACTGCAGCTGATGCTGGTAAAGCTGTGTGGTCATGACCTTGGCTGTGGATACGTTAAACATCCAAACACGTGTGTGTCCTTTCTCAGGGATTCAGTGGAGTTGGACAACCCAGCGGAAGAGACCAAAGCAAAGTGTCTGCTGGACAACCTGGTGGGTGAGCTGCAGAGGAAAGCCCAGCTTCAGGGAGGAGAGGACGGCTTCCTGCTCAAGATCAAGCTCGGTCACTACGCCAACCAGCTCAAGGTACGAATTGACGACTGAAGGTACGAGATCACTACCGAAGGTACGAGTTCTCTACCGAAGAGCGTGTCCACAGACCACTACACTAACACCACACTAACACTACACCAACACCACACCACACCAACACTACACCAACACTACACTAACACCACACTAACACTACACCAACACCACACTAACACCACACCACACCAACACTACACCAACACTACAATAACACCCCACCAACACTACCCCAACACTACCCCAACACCACACTAACACCACACCAACACTACACCAACACTACACTAACACCACACTAACACTACACCAACACCACACCACACCAACACTACAATAACACCCCACCAACACTACCCCAACACTACACCAACACCACGCCAACACTACACCAACACTATGCCAACACCACACTAACACTACACAAACACCACTAACACCACACCAACACCACACCAACACTACACCAACACCACACCAACATCACACTAACACTACACCACACCAACACCAACACTACACCAACATCACACTAACACAACACCAACACCACACCAACACCACACCAACACTACACCAACATCATACTAACACCACACCAACACCACACCAACATCACACTACACCAACACTACACCAACACCACACCAACACCACACCAACACTACACTAACATCACACCAACACCAACACCACACCAACACTACACCATCACACTAACACCACACTAACACCACACCAACACTACACCAACACTACACTAACACCAACACCACACCAACACCACACCAACATCACACTAACACTACACCAACACCACACCAACACTACACCAGCACCACACCAACACCAACACCACACCAACACTACACCAACACAACACCACACCAACACTACACCAACACCACACCAGCACCACACCACACCAACACCACACCAACATCACACTAACACCACACCAACACTACACCAACACCACACCAACACTACACCAACATCACACTAACACTACACCAACACCACACCAACATCACACTAACACCACACCAACATCACACTAACACTACACCAACACCACACCAACACTACACCAACACCACACCAACACCACACCAACACCACACCAACATCACACTTAACACTACACCAACACCACAGCAACACTACACCAACATCACACTAACACCACACCAACACCACACTAACACTACACCAACACCACACCAACACCACACCAACATCACACTAACACTACACCAACATCACACTAACACCACACCAACACCACACCAACACTACACCAACATCACACTAACACTACACCAACACCACACCAACACTACACCAACATCACACTAACACCACACCACACCAACACTACCTCTACACCAACACCACGCCAACACTACACCAACATCACCAACACCACACCAACACTACACCAACATCACACTAACACTACACCAACATCACACTAACACTACACCAACACCACACCAACACCACACCAACATCACACCAACACCACACCAACACTACACCAACATCACCAACACCACACCAACACTACACCAACATCACACTAACACTACACTAACACCACACCAACACCACACTGACCCAACCTGATCTGAACCTCCTCAGTGTTTACAGACATGCTCTTAGAAAACCCTGTGAACTCCTAACACGTGTTGTCAGAGATAGCTGGGCTGTGGTTAGTGATGAATTCTACAAATAGATACTCAGGGAACATCAGCTTGTAGTTACCAGGAGGGTTTTTACTGCTAAGATACAGTAGCCTGTTCCAGTTTGATGACAGCACAACTCTGTGTCTCTGTGTCCCTGTGTCCCTGTATCTCTGTGTCTCTGCAGAGTACGTATGACCGTTGTCCTGTGGAGCTGGTGCGCTGCATTAAACACATCCTACAGTCGGAGCAGAGGCTGGTTCAACAAGCTACTAATGTAAGTGAATACACTCAGCAGGTGGGGCCGGGGTTAACGTGCATATGTGTCGAAACTCAGCAGGTGGGGGCGGGGTCAACATGCATACCTGTGGACACTCAGCAGGTGGGGGCGGGGTTAACATGCATAGTTGTGGACACTCAGCAGGTGGGGGCGGGGTTAACATGCATACATGTGGACATTCACCAGGTGGGGGCGGGGTTAACCTGTACACGTGTGGACAGTCACCAGGTGGGGGCGGGGTTAACATGCATACCTGTGGACACTCAGCAGGTGGGGGCAGGGTTAACATGCATAGTTGTAGACACTCAGCAGGTGGGGGCGGGGTTAACATGCATACGTGTGGACACTCAGCAGGTGGGGGCGGGGTTAACCTGTACACGTGTGGACACTCACTAGGTGGGGGCGGGGTTAACATGTACACGTGTGGACAGTCACCAGGTGGGGGCGGGGTTAACATGTACAGGTGTGGACACTCACCAGGTGGGGGCGGGGTTTACACCCCACCGGACATGTGTCAGATCAGTGTGTTTACATGCAGACTGAAGGGGGACATGTGAACCTGTGGATGTCCTCTGTGTAGGCCAGCTGTGGTGGGGGGGGACAGGCCATGGACACCCTGTCCCAGAGACACCAGCAGATCAACCAGACCTTCGAGGAGCTCCGCCTGGATACACAGGAAACGGAGAACG
Organism: Embiotoca jacksoni; assembly: GCF_022577435.1. NCBI lineage: Eukaryota > Metazoa > Chordata > Actinopteri > Embiotocidae > Embiotoca > Embiotoca jacksoni. The sequence continues at coordinate 3,061,856 of NW_027185393.1, read as the reverse complement.
AGCTGAGGAAGCTGCAGCACAGCCAGGAGTACTTCATCATCCAGTACCAGGAGAACCTGCGCATCCAGGGTGAGGACAGAGAAAGACAGACAGACAGACACAGAAAGACAGAGACAGACAGAGAGATGGACGGACAGTTGGACAGAGACAGAGAGAGACAGACAGACAGACATACAGAGAGAGAGACACAGACAGACAGAGAAAGACAGGCAGACAGAGAGAGACAGACAGACAGAGAGAGACAGGTCGACAGAGAGAGAGACAGACAGACATACAGAGAGAGAGACACAGACAGACAGAGAAAGACAGACAGACTGACAGAGAGAGAGCGAGACAGATAGACAAAGAGAGAGAGATAGAGAGAGACTGACAGACAGACAGACATACAGAGAGAGAAGGCAGACAGAGAGAGAGAGAGAGAGAGAGAGAGATAGACAGACAGACAGAGAGACAGGCAGAGATATAGAGACAGACAGAGAGACAGACAGAGACAGAGCACTCTGAAGGAAAAGTGATCAGAAACAGGCAGAATCAATGAAAGGGCAGTCACTCAGCCTCTTTAATGATCTGACTGGATCACTGATCATCTCAGTCATTGGTTAAAACCTTCCAGTCACCTGGTCTACAGGTGAGCAGCTTGTTTGTGACGTCCATCCTCTGCTTCATCAGCCCAGCTGAGCAGCTTGTCGTCGCTGCCTCCAGCTGAGCGCAGCCAGCGGGAGACCAGCCTGCAGAGCAAGAGGTCCACAGTGGAGGCCTGGCTCACCAGGGAGGCCGGCACCCTGCAGAAATACAGGCTTGTATGCAGACACACACACACCGTCCAGGATCAGCTGTTGGCCCCTTCCACGAACACAAGATCCTCCCTGCTGTGTTTCTAATTCCAGTTTAAAAATGGACCCGCACCTCTCCATAGTTCTACTAGTGGTCCTTTAAATCATCTGCTCCTGCTTCGACCGAGTAAACTCCATGTAAACGGACTTCTGCCTGAACTTTACAGGAACTGCAGTACTTTATTCTCAGGATACACCACGCCGGTAGTTTATTCTCAGACTGCACCATGCCGGTAGTTTATTGTCAGAATACACCACGCTGGTAGTTTATTTTCAGAATAGGAGCATTACAATCAACAACCTCAAAAACGGGTGAGAGTAAAGAGGTAGAACCGTAACAGCAGACAGGTAGTTTAGAGGATGTCTAACAATACAGAGGACACTCATCAGAGTCACTTTAACTCTGTGACATGATGACATCACACACGTTCAATAGAAGATAATAGATTTAATGTGATGTGAGTCAGCAGCATCTGTCTGAACCCTCATTGTGTGTTCATATAGAGAGTTTTACACATCCAGATGTTTCTCAGCATGCAAATGTGTGTTTGCAGGACTTGTCTGAGCGGCACCAGAAGACGCTACGCCTGCTGAGGAACCAGCAGACGCTGATTCTGGACGAGGAGCTCATCCAGTGGAAGAGGAGGCAGCAGCTGGCTGGAAATGGGGGTCCCCATGAGGGGGGGCTGGATGTTCTTCAGTCCTGGTATGTTCTGGACCTGTTAATGAACCAGTTCAGTGGGCCCATGACGTCACATGACGTCATTTTATGTCACATGACAGACTGCAGACTTTATTCAACAGCAGGATTTCCTGTATTTGAGAGGAAAGTTTGTAGAGACTTTTCTTTCCATGAAGTCATTCAGTTTCATCAAACAAATGTATAACGTACATGAATACACTGTCAGCTTCAGCACTGGTGATATGTCCACCACCTGTCCCTGTGCTCCAGGTGTGAGAAGCTGGCTGACCTGATCTGGCAGAACCGGCAGCAGATCCGGCGCTGTGAGCACCTGACCCAGCAGCTTCCTCTGCCGGGCCCCATGGAGGAGCTGCTGAGCAAACTGGACACAGACATCACTGACATCATCTCCGCCCTGGTTACCAGGTGACACGTATTTATTTTTACTGTTCACTTCATGTTCACTGATGGTTACAGCGTGTTACATGTGTTCATGTTGTCTGATAGACGTTCTTATGAACAAGTCCTGACACATATTCAGAAACAAGACGTTCATAAAAAAGAATCTTTATGAAAACTACTATTTTTTTGGTTTTAGTCCCAGTAACACGTGAAAGAGCAACAGAAGGGCTGTGAATACCAGCAGCTCTTATCTACTACTCACTGTGGTCATTACAGTTTTCAGTTACAACAACCCTTAGAGGAATAAGGTTTTTAACAAACACTGGAGACGATCCGAGGGGCACTGGATGACCTACAGCAGAATTATTTCTGGGGTTTTTTCTGGAGGTACAAACAAATCTGTTGAGGCCATTTTAGAATCATCTTTGTAGTAGAAAGCAACAATTCAATAATCTTTTTCCACACTTTCTTTGCTCCATATATCTATATGTATGTGTTCGTGTACATTTATGTACAACCTAACCCTTTCCAAAAATGTTGGAACACTGTAAAAAAAATTAATAAAAAAAGAATGCAATGATTTGCAAGTCATGTAAACCCACATTTAATTGCAGATAGACTAAAGACAACAAATGTTGAAACGAGAAATGTTATTGTTTTATAGAAATATATGCTTATTTTGAATTTAATGGTTGAATAAAAATTGGGATGGTAATGTTCACCACTGAGCTGCATCACCTCTTCCTTTAACAACACTGTAAAAATTTGGAAACTGAGGAGTCCAGTTTCTGGAGTTTTGGAAGTAAAATGTGGTCCCATTCTTGCCTGATTTAGTAATGATCTCGGGTCCAGAGAAGAGATTCAGAGATTTCTCCAGATTCTCTGAATCTTTTAATGATATTATGAACCGTAGACGATGAAATCCACTAATTCTTTGTAGTTTTACGTTGAGGAACATTATTCTTAGATTGTTGAACTATTTTCCAACACAGTCTTTCAGAGTGGTGAACCTCTCCCCATCTTCACTGCTGAGAGACTCTGCCTCTCTGAAATCATCTTTTTATACACAATCATGTTACTGATCTGTTGCAATGGTAACATAATTAGTTGTCAGATGTTCCACCAGGTGTTTTTATTTTTTTAGCGTAACAGAACTTTTTCAGTCTTTTGTTGATACTGTCCCCACTTTCTTGAGACGTGTTGCTGCATCAAATTCAAAATAAACACTTATTTTACATTTAAAAAAAAAAAGTCTCAGTTTCAACATTTAATGTTCTTTGGTCTATTTTCAATTAAATGAGTTTACATGATTTGTAATTCATTGCATTCGGTTTTTATTTACATTTTACACAATGTCACTACCGTTTTGGAAATGGGGTTGTGTATGTGTGTATATATTTATGTATATATACTGTATGTCTGTCTATGATCTTTATTCTGGAGAGAGATATGTATATATACATTTGTATGTACACACAGACAGCAGTGACAGCTGTGTGTGTGTGTGTGTGTGTGTGTGTGTGTGTGTGTGTGTGTGTGTGTGTGTGTGTGTGTGTGGATGATTTCAGCAGCTCTGTGAGAGAATCTTTTCTGTCTCCACTGACTGAGCTCATGTCACATGATCACTGTCATCATCACATGACAGTATGTTGACCCCTCCTCTTCTCCTCAGCACCTTCATCATAGAAAAGCAGCCCCCTCAGGTTTTAAAGACTCAGACCAAGTTTGCAGCCACAGTGCGTCTTCTGGTGGGCGGGAAGCTCAACGTGCACATGAACCCACCTCAGGTCAAAGCTGTCATTGTGAGCGAGCAGCAGGCCAAAGCTCTGCTGAAAAACGAGAGCACACACAGGTGAGGAGCACCTGCACACAGACATGTCCAGTTCAGAACTTACAGCAGGTTCTGTGTTGGACATCAAAAGACAGCTCATTGGTTAATGGGCAGGTGCCACACAGTTTGTTTTAAAGCTGTTTCCATGAACATGTGAGAATAAAAGATTTAAAAAAGGACCCGTTCTTTGTTGAAGTTGTCCCAGGTACAGTCACAGAATGTCTCAGCCCCTTTCTGTCTGTTTCTTTGGCCTGGTTAGTGAAAGCAGTGGTGAAATCCTAAACAACAACTGTGTGATGGAGTATCACCAGGCCACCGGCACCCTCAGCGCACACTTCAGAAACATGGTAAGCTCTTTTTACACCATCCTGCCATTTAAAAAGGTCTACTTTAATTAAAGCATTTGTGTTGTAGGAACTGTAAATGTGGTCCACAGGAAGCTTTATTTTAAATACAAAAGCTTTCTGACCAATCTGGTTGTTGGTTTCTATAAACAAACCTCCAGGAGGTGTGGAGGGCCTCAGGGTTCACTTCTGGATCCTGTTTTATTCTGCAAGTATCTGCTGCTGGACCAGATTATGCTCTTTATATTTTATATTAATTTATATATGATACTCATTATATAATATACTCATTATATATTATACTCATTATATTTTATATTCATTTATATATTATACTCATATAATATACTCATTATATATTATACTCATTATATAATATAGTCACTATATATTATACTCATATATTATACTCATAATATATTATATTCATTATGTATTATACTCATTATATATTATACTCATATATTATACTCATTATATAATATACTCTATATATTATACTCATTATATAATATACTCATTATATATTATACTCATTATATTGTGTGTGTGTGTGTGTGTGTGTGTGTGTGTGTGTGTGTGTGTGTGTGTCAGTCCCTGAAGCGGATCAAGCGTTCGGATCGTCGAGGTGCTGAGTCGGTGACGGAGGAGAAGTTCACGGTTCTGTTTGAGTCCCAGTTCAGTGTCGGAGGCAACGAGCTGGTGTTCCACGTCAAAGTAATCCCACTTCGTGGTTCTTCTTGTTTCCTGGTGAACAGTCTGCTGACTGAACACAACAGTTATTAGTTTTGGTCTTGCACTTTGGGTTTTGATTTCAGGTTTTAACCTTTAATTTTAATGTCAGTTTTCTTTTGGAGGATGAATCATTTCAGTTTAGTCTTTATTTCGTTTTTTACTCCGAGGTTAGGTGTCAGGAGAAGGAACTCTGTGCTGCTCTCAGAGCGATCCTCAGGTCGACTTAAAAAGTACTTCTTCTCTTTCAGATTCTTCTTCTTCTTCTTCTTCTTCTTCTTCCAGCTTGTTCTTCTTCTTTTTCTTTCAGCTTGTTCTTCTTCTTTTTCTTGTTCCTGTTCTTTTTGTTGTTGTTTTTGTTGTTCTTCTTCTTCTTCTTTCAGCTTGTTCTTCTTCTCTGGAGTTTTATGGCAGCCAGCATTTTGAATTGCTGCCACCTTGTGGAACTCTTTTGTTACTGCGTCATCCTTTGTGTGCATCTGGTGTCAAACAGACAAAGTGGTTCTGGACTCACAGTGTGAAAAGATGGACCTGCAGTTTATGTTTTATAGTTCGTTGTACTTTTTGTTTGTGTTTTTGAAAATGGTCCTTTTTGTTTCAGTTGAAATGTTTGTTGCTGTTTTTAGTTTTAGTTTTTGTAAGTGTAGTATCTCTGCTGTACAGTCAGCTTCACCTCTGGCTTTGTCATAATTTTGAATGTTAAAAAAGTAGTAATAATTGGTCCTGGAAGAGTCCTGAAGACTCTGTGCTCTTCTGTCCTGTCTGTGACCTGCAGACCTTATCTCTGCCGGTGGTTGTGATTGTGCACGGCAGTCAGGACAACAACGCCACGGCAACAGTCCTGTGGGACAACGCCTTCGCTGAGCCGGTGAGTTGGCAGTCTGTCTCCACAAATCACCTGGTCAGGTGGAGACGAACATCACGGATCGATGACACAGGGACACACTCCACCATGTTACACAACCACTCACACACTCCACCAGTCACACACACAACCAATCACACACACAACCAGTCACAGACTACCAGTCACACACAACCACATACACAATCACACACACAACCAGTCACACACAACCAGACACACACAACCAGTCACATACACAACCAGTTACACACCACAAGTCACACACACAACAAGACACACACACACACCACCAGTCACACACAACCAGTCACACACACAACCAGACACACACACACCACCAGTCACACACAACCAGTCACACACACAACCAGTCACACACAACCAGACACACACACCACCAGTCACACACCACTAGTCACACACAACCAGACACACACACACAACCAGTCACACACCACAAGTCACACAACCATTCACACACTCAGATTAATCTGACAATAGAAACAGTCCCCAGCATACTGTTGGATAAAATCTGAGGTGGGCAGCTGTTTGATGAAAATGTTGAGTAGGAACCAGTGGAGCTTAGTCCTACAGAAAAAAATCCACACATAAACGCACAGGATTTAAAAAGATTGAACCAACAAAGGTTTGTTTCTGTTTTTCTTTAAAGAAATGACTAAAACTGTTTAATAAAAAGAGCGGTGACAGAAATGATGGATGAACAGTTCACAGGTATACTGTCATGGATGTGTTGACCATCAGAAACCTCTAACATCAGACATAGTGTTGCAGTCTGTTAGTGTGTGTGACACCTTTCACAGCTTAATGTCCTGTATGGACTGCTCCCAGTCCTGGCTGTTTATACATCACACTGTGGCCGTGTTTCAGTCCATGCAGTGGCCCATGCAGTGGCCCACACATACCAGTGTGCCCTTTAATGTATGTATCTGTTTCCATGATACTGACTGTGTTGTCTGTATCCATTCTGATATATATACTCCATGTTCCCACTGATCTTCCTGTGTGAGCTGCTTGCTTTGACATTGAAGAGCCCTGCGCTGTTGTGTGATTTAATAAAAAAGATGGAAACCTATAACCTGACAGTCAGTGAGCTCCTCCTGTCTGTGTGCTCTCAGGGCAGAGTGCCCTTCATCGTTCCTGACAAGGTGCTGTGGCCTCAGCTGTGCGAGGCCCTTGATATGAAGTACAAAGCAGAGATGCACAGTGGGCGAGGCCTGTCAGAGGATAACCTGGTCTTCCTGGCACAGAAGGCATTCACAAGCAGCAGCAGTAATGCTGGGGAGTATCGCAACATGACCATCTCCTGGGCCCAGTTCAACCGGGTGAGTCCACTGTTACAGTTCATTGTTACAATGCAACACGCGATGAAGTTACGGTTCACTGTTACACCACAACACGCTGTTCGGTTACACTGTTCAGTGTTACAATTCACTGTTACACTTCATTGTTACACTGCAACACACGGTGAGACTGACTGCCACCATTCACCTCACCTGAAAGTCATTAACTCAACATTTAATGAAGCTACAGTATGGACACCTGTTTATCCACAGGAGCGACCTCACACACAGACACACACAGTCTCACACACACACACCCTCACCCACACACACAAACCCTCCCACCAGTCCTCATCCATCCTGCTGCAGGTGTATCTCACCAGGTTATCATGGTTATTTGAACCACTCTGGGCGGTTCAGGTGACCTCATGTCAACATACTGATGCAGTGTGTTTGATTTGTACAGGAGAGCCTACCTGGACGCAGCTTCACCTTCTGGCAGTGGTTTGATGGAGTTGTAGAACTGATGAAGAAACACCTGAAGCCCCACTGGAGTGATGGGTAATATTCAGTCTGTATCAGGATGAGGACAGTTACTTAATAGTTAATACATACATACATACTGTATCACTGTGGAGGATGAGGACAGGTTAATAGAGGCTCCAGGAAAACAGAGTCCAATGTTTGAACTCTGACAACAGCCAGCAGGTATGGTTGGCTCTGTTGGAGCTGTGATCAGTTGTGTGTGTGTGTGTGTGTGTGTGGGTGTGTGGGTGTGGGTGTGTGGGTGTTATAGGGCTATTCTGGGCTTTGTCAACAAGCAGCAGGCCCAGGACATGCTGCTGTCCAAACCAAACGGCACCTTCCTACTGCGTTTCAGCGACTCTGAGATTGGAGGCATCACTATTGCCTGGGTGGCGGAAAACCCCAACAAACTAGGTACACACTGTTCTACTGGTGAAACCCTTCTACAACTGAATCCATCCATCCAGTCCAGGAGGAACCTGTTGGTACTTTAAGAGCTCATTAAAACATGAAGAAGAAAAGACGATCAGTACTCTGATGTAAACCTGCAGTCTTCAGTCTTCCAGAGTGAAGCTCAGAAAATAAAAAAGATCGTCATTTCTTCTACAAAGATTATTGTAAAACATCCTCAGAGTTCTTGGTTAAGCTAACGGTTGTCTCATTATTCTTTCATATGTCCAGTGTTGTAATCAGTCTGTAATCAGTCAAACTGGTTTAAGCATTAATGCTTCCTTCCAGATGTTCAAGCTACCCATGCCATGTGCACTAATGCATCCTGTACCATCACAAAGGCTGGCTTTAGAACTGAGCTGATAACAAGCTGGATGGTCCCTCTCCTCTTTAACCTGGAGGATGCAGCGTCCATGATTTCCAAACAGAATCTCAGATTGTGATCCATCAGACCTCAGGACAGTTGTCCACTTCACCTCAGTCCATCTTCAATGATCTCGGTCCAGAGAAGGCGGCGGTGTTTCTGGATCATGTTTCTATCTGGTTTCTTCTTCGATGTTTCCTCGTCGTAGGTGAGAGGCTGGTCTGGAATCTGTTGCCGTACACCAGCAAGGACTTCTCTATCCGCTCCCTGGCTGACCGCATTAGTGACCTGAACCATCTTCTGTTTCTGTATCCGGACCGGCCCAAAGACGACGTCTTCTCCAAGTACTACACCCCCCCACTGTGTAGGTATCAGCGTCACTGTTGTGCTCTTCACTCTCTCACTTGTAAACACCATGTTTACCTCAGGTAAATAAAAACATGTTGTCAAACTGAGTGTACTTTCACACATGCTGTGGAGCTCTCCCAGGTTGAAGAAGGATCAGATGGTGAGGTTAACATTAGGCTGGTATAGATGAAGGGACATTTTACATGTGTCTCTCTCTCTTGCAGCCAAAGCGGTGGATGGATACGTGAAACCACAGATCAAACAAGTAGTGCCAGAGTAAGTTGTTCTTCTACAGGTGGATGAGGAGGAGGAGTTACAGGTGGAGGAGGAGGAGTCAGGTTGGAGGAACTGAGCTGACTCCACATTTAAAGGAGCAGCGTTCAGGAGGAGAACAAAGCCTAGTGATGCTGCAGCACTTCATCAGGATCATAATTTATTTTTAATTTTAATGTATTATTTATTTATTTTAATGGTCACCTTGGTGACTGTAGTCTGTGGTTCTGTGTTCTGGTTCTACTGAGGGGGGTTCCTAATATTCTGCCAACATTGCAATGGGAGGATGTTTGGAGGACTGAAAGGGACAAAGTTAGACAACACGCCATGAACATAACTATGGGATGTCTTGAAGCATACAGGATGTGTTGTTGTTATGGTTACCATCCGTGTCGTGTGTATTTGAGTTTCCTGATGTACAGTTCTGACTGAGACTACCAGCCAATCAGAAACGAGTGTTTTACATTGTATGAAGTGTCACCATTGTGAGATGAGGCCGACGTTATGATGATAAGTGTCTCATGTCTGTGGCAGATTCACCACCCCGAACCCTGAACCCAGCGCTGGACCTGCTGCCTTCATGGACCAGACCGCCTCCCCTTCTGTGGGCCACCCGGGCAGCTTCAGTGTCTACCCCCCCATGTAAGACCCTCCCCCTTTATATTCATTCATTCAGATCAAACGGTCACACACCACACTGTACTGATTTCACGTTATATCACTTCTTACTCAGATCAAACCTTTAATATTAATTCTTACTCAGATCAAACCCTGGAGCTCCACACTGAACTGATTTCCTTTCATATTAGTCAACCTTGTGAAGGCAGGCTTCTTCTCTGTAAAGGTTCCCCATGTTTCTCTCAGCACTGTGTGAAATGTACATGTGAGTGAATCATATACAGAGATGTAAATGAGCTGTGACGGGTAGAGGGACCAAAGTGTCTGTCTGAAGAAAGTAAAAGAAACAGTGCTGGAAACATTTCTGTTTACCCTGATGCTTTAATAACAGCTCTAAAACTCTCCATGAGGTCCTCACGTGCTGCTTTTATTTTTAAGGCGTTCCCACAAGAGCACTTGTTGCTGCGCGTCCTTCACTTTGCACTCCGACTCTCAAACATCTGAGCTGGGTCAGGTGGTGGTGATGGAGGTGAGGTCATGTGATGCAGCTCCATCACAGAGCCTGCAGGTGTTCCAGTCCTAATGATGAAAAGCAGGTCGGATGTCCTGTGGATCACATGGTTTGGTCTCATCAGACCAAAGTCCGGATGTCTCCTGGTCCGATGTCTACCTCCTTCATTGTTTGGACTCTTCTTCATTGTCTTCCTCAGTCATGGTCTCTCTGCAGCAGCTCCACCCTGAAGTTCTGACTGTTCATGTGTCTGCTTCCTTTAACCAAATCATTGATGTAGTTCTGATCTGAGCTGCTGTCAGCAGCAGCGAGACCTCCTGATCTTCCTGTGGTGGTCCTCAGGAGACCGGTTCCTCCCAGACCTCCTGGTCTTCCTGTGGTGGTCCTCAGGAGACCGGTTCCTCCCAGACCTCCCGGTCTTCCTGTGGTGGTCCTCAGGAGACCGGTTCCTCCCAGACCTCCCGGTCTTCCTGTGGTGGTCCTCAGGAGACCGGTTCCTCCCAGACCTCCTGGTCTTCCTTTGGTGGTCCTCAGTTGTACATGCATGAACAGTTTGAACTTATGAAGAAACATGTCCTGTGTTGTAGACGTTCATGTGACTGATGTTTCAGTGTTGAGGTTTATTCAGATGTGTGTATAATCTGTCCTCACGCATACTAACATGTTGTATGACACTGGTTCTCCTGTGAGGCTCCTTTATGCAGCTCTGTCTCCGTCTCCATCAGGACTGACACCATGTTGGATCCAGATGTGGACTTTAACCTGGAGGACACCATGGATGTGGCTCGTCATGTGGAGGAGCTGCTGCGCCGGCCGTTGGTCAATCAGTGGAGCAGCCAGCAGTCCTGAACCTGCAGCTCCCATCAGGTCTCCTCCATCTCTAAATCTCCACACCTGTATCTCCCACTGGACTCCACCCAGGACAGGTCCTCCACCCAGGACAGGTCAGCTCCTCTGGAAGGCCCAATCACAAGAGGAGAATATGTCCGGTGATCAGTCGTCCTCAATATGACTAAGTCTCTCTTTAGAGACAGTAAACGTGTCTTCACAGAAGCTTCATGTCCTCTCATCCTACTGTGAGGACATGAGACGTCCTCGTGTCTTTTCCTCCCAAAGTTATCACTTAAAGAGCTCACAGACTTCATCTCTTCTGTATTACAGAGAACATCTGTTAAATCCTTTTTATAGTTGTGTAGAAAATCCGGACTTAAAGTGAGACTATGTAACTTCACCTGAATGTGTTCATTGGGCCACCGGTGCACCTAAAGCAGGTGTGTGTGTGGGCAGACATTTCCTTTGAATGAATACTACAGACATATTTCTGACCTCCCCTGAACGCAGCATCATTAGACTGAAGGGATTTTAGAAGAGCCAACTTTTGGGCCGTGTTTACACTTTCAGGCACCACGAGTGGTTTAGCTGCATTCTGCAGGCTAACGGCTAACATTAAACGAGCAGAGTGAGTAAGTGGGGGAGCGACAGGGAGCAGGTACACTGTAGGTACACTGAAGGATACACTGCAGGGTACACTGTAGGTACACTGTAGGTACACTGAAGGATACACTGCAGGGTACACTGTAGGTACACTGTAGGTACACTGAAGGATACACTGCAGGGTACACTGTAGGTACACTGTAGGTACACTGAAGGATACACTGCAGGGTACACTGTAAGGTACACTGTAGGTACACTGCAGGTATACAGTGTACTCTTTGGTCTTTCAGAAGTTACATAGTCGAGCTTTAAGTTTTTATAATATAATCTAATATGTTATATGTTCTGTCTTTTCCTCTGCTGTCTCTGATGTTGTTGGACCACACTGCCTTACAGCACAGTGATGTCATGAAAGCAATAACTGGTCATTGATTGGAAGTGTTTTATAAAAGTTTAAAATACAAATATTTCAGTTCAGTCTGCTGTTTGAATGATGTTCATCTGGAAATATAGTGAAGTACTTTATTAATGTAGTACTTTATTACTAGAGTACTGTGTGTGTGTGTGTGTGTGTGTGTATGTGTAGACGTGGCAGTCACATATATGTGACTGCCACGTCTACACACATGTATATATATACATATATATATATATATATATATATATATATATATATATATATGTATATACACATACACTGCTCCAAAAAATAAAGGGACCACTTAAACAAGTCAATGTAACTCCAAGCAATCCCACTTCTGTGAAATCAAGCTGTCCAGTTTGGATCAACACTGATTGAGGATCAGTTTCACCTGCTGTTGTACAAATGGAACAAACAGGTGGAAATGAGGCAATTATCAAGACAACCCTATAAAGGAACGGTTCTGCAGGTGGTGACCACAGACCGTTTCTCTGTCCTCGTCCTTCCTGGATGATTTTTGTCCCTTTTGCATTTTGCCAGTGTCCTCACCACTAGAGGGAGCATGAGGTGTCTCCAACCCACAGAAGTTGTTCAGGTAGTGCAGCTCATCCAGGATGGCACATCAATGCACACTGTGGCAAGAAGGTTTGCTGTGTCTGTCAGCACAGTGTCAAGAGGACGGAGGACATACCGGGAGACGGGCCGGTCCACCAGGAGACGTGGAGGGGGCCGTAGGAGGACAACGACCCGGCAGCGGGACCGCTATCTGCTCCTTTGTGCAAGGAGGAGCAGGAGGAGCGCTGCCAGAGCCCTACAAAATGACCTCCAGCAGGCCACTAATGTGCATGTTTCTGCTCAAACTGTCAGAAACAGACTCCATGAGGGCGGTACGAGGACCCGACGTCCACAAGTGGGGTCTGTGCTCACAGCCCAACACCGTGCGGGGCGACCGGACTTTACCGGAGAACACCGAGATCGGCAGCTTCTCCGTCGGCGTCCTGCGGTCTTCACGGATGAGAGCAGGTTCCCACTGAGCACATGTGACAGACGTGACGGAGTCTGGAGACGCCGTGGAGAACGTTCTGCTGCCTGCAACGTCCTCCAGCGGGACCGGGTCGGCGGCGGGTCAGCGACGGTCTGGGGAGGCGTTTCTTCAGAGGGCAGCGCAGCCCTCCGTGGGCTAGCCAGAGGTACCCTGACTGCCATTAGGTCCCGGGATGAGATCCTCAGACCCATTGAAGACCATCTGCTGGTGCAGCGGGTCCTGGGTTCTTCTGATGCAGGACAATGCTCGGCCTCATGTGGCTGGAGTGTGTCAGCAGTTCCTGCACGATGAAGGCATCGATGCTACGGACCGGCCCGCCCGTCCCCCAGACCTGAATCCAATCCAGCACATCCGGGACATCGCGTCTCGTTCCGTCCTCCGACGCCACGTCCACCGCAGACTGTCCGGGAGTGGACCGATGCTTTGATCCGGGTCTGGGAGGAGATCCCTCAGGAGAACATCCGTGGTCTCATCAGGAGCATGCCCAGGCGTTGTAGGGAGTGATACAGGCACGTGGAGGACACACACACTACTGAGACTCATTTGGACTTGTCTTCAGGAATCTCCACAGAAGTTGGATCAGCCTGTGATCTGATTTTTCCACTTTTATTTGGAGTATGATTCTGAATCCAGACCTCCATGGATAATGATTCTGATTTCCATTGATCATTCTGATGTTATTTTGTTCTCAACACATTCCACTATGTGATGAATCAAGATTTGAACTGGAAGATTTCATTCATTGAGATCTAGGATGTTGTTTAAGTGTTCCCTTTATTTTTTTTGGAGCAGTGTGTATACTCTGCTCCATGTGATCTTTATTTCCTTTCATCAAGGCACTTCTACAGTCTTACGGTCACATGACAGACTGATTACATGTCGAATAGCTGATTGGCTGAGAGGAATAATGAGACAGTAGCGGGCTCTCTGATTGGCCAGTACACTTCCTGGTTCTCTTGAGGAAGAAAGTTGATTTTTTTAAACGCACTGCGGGGAAACCGAGCTCATCTCGGAACAAGATGTCAACCCAAGGCGGCTGCTGCCTCCTTCTGGTTCTGGTCGTCCTCCTATGTATCCGCGTCAGCTGCCACTCCAAGTTTCCGGCTCTGGACCGCATCAGACCGGCAGCCAGCGACGAGGCTCAGGGCCGGGCGGCGGCGGAGCTGCTGCGGCGGCTGCTCGGATCTAGATCATCAGACTTCATCGTGTCGGTCAACAGCAGCTTGTCCAACGACAGCCTGGACGTGTGCGAGCTCCGGTCCACCAAACAGAACCGGGTCGTGGCCACCGGCAGCAGCGGGGTGGCCGTTGCTTCTGGGATCTACAACTACCTCAAGTACTTCTGTGACTGCCACGTCTCCTGGTCCGGAACCCAGCTGGACCTTCCGAACCCGCTGCCGAGGCTCAGCGGCGTCCTGCGGATCAACACCCCGCACAGGTATGTTACACACCTGCACCTGCGCAGAGAACAGGTCCACGGTTTGAAGCGCGTTTCCTGCCCTCAGCCAGTCTATCTGTCCACGTGATACTCAGGTCTGTCTGCAGGTGTTTGTCTCGTGGTTCAGGTTAAATAATTAAATTAAACTGCACCTGTTTCCATCAACACCTGAGAGCAGCGCCCCCTTCAGGACAGCAGGACACTCCTCACCTGTCCCCTGTCCTCACCTGTCCATCACGTGTTGTTGTTTCTTATTCAGGTCTAATTTACAACCACACTACTTAAAAACTGTAAATTCAAATTATCAAATAAAAAGTGACTGAAACAAATATCATCATCATCATCCTCATTCTCACCTTCATTCTCATCAGCTTTGAGGTCAAACAGATTAATCACAGCTGCTGATTAAACTCAACAGAAAGTTTTCAGAGTTTCAAACTTTAATCTGCTAAATTTTTATTTGTTTAAAATCTGTTCGGCACTTCACCTCCACTGTAATCAGAACGTGGGGACAGGGGAAGACGGGTAAGGACAGGTGCAAACAAGTGAGGACAAATGATGACAGGTGAGACAAGTGAGGACAGGGGAAGACAGGTGTAGACAGCTGAGGACAGGTGAGACAAGTGAGGACAGAAGAGGATAGGTGAGGTGCATCATCAGGCTGCAGCATGAGGTGGTTCACCAAATTAATAAGTCGATAGCAGACCTCAGGATCTCCACATGATCTCTGAGCTTTAATAAAATGCACCATAACCTCCCTGATATTTTATTGGACATAAAGATTAATCTGAGTTTTTGCTGTCACTTTTGAAAAATGGGAGAAAAACAAGTGTTGCGTATATTTTTTTCAGTTCCTTAATGTAATAATAATATTTAATTAAATAGTTAAAATACTTTAAATACAGACAATAATTACTCTATAATTATAATAAATCTAATTAGTAATTTAATTTTAAACTGACTATTGAACATTTTGTATTTGTACTTCTGATGTTCATGGAAGTCAAGAGAGTCTGCGTGTTTTTAAAGCTATAAAAAGTGATCTGATCAGAGTCTAACAAAACCACCAGCCAAAGGGGCGGGGCCAGTTAATGATTGATCAGGGGCAGTTCTTCAGCAAGTCACTCATAGTCCAAACGCAGAGTGTGTGTTCGGTGTGTGTTAGTTGTAGGTAAACAGTAAGCCTCTTCTTCCTGTTCAGGTGATACAGAGCTTTATTAGAGCCGTTTTATAATGGTCACGTATGAAACTCATCACTTCATGTAGTTCAGCTCCGTGTAGTGTGTTTGTACATGTTTGGATTTTAAGATGGAGATGGTGACCCCCCCATGCGTGACAAATGTTGTCATTATGTTTCATTGTTTATTGGGAGCAGTATGGACACTTGTTGAAGGACCTCCCTCTATTATCTGGGGAGCATTAGAGCCGCTTCAGCTCACCTCAGTTATGTCATGTGCAGCCATGGCAGCACCGTGTGCTTCCCAGGACCAACCTCAGCCCTGTTTCCTGTTGGAGGCTTCAGTCCTCCCGCAGCAGCAGGTTCCTCTGGTTTGTCCGACTTCCTGTGACGGAGGATCACGGCTCTGCTACATGTACAACCAGCTGGAAATGTGCTCCAGGATGAATTCCACTGAACAGCTGCTGACATGTGAAGTGAGGAACATGCAGAAGTCATGAGAGGAGTGTCTTTATCACTATCTCTCTCTGCTGTTCAGCCTCAGTGTGAGTGGATTTGGATGTTTTATTCCAGCACATTGGTTCTGAAATGAAAGGGTGACTGAGGTCAGCATGAAATGTCAGCGTTAGTACTGGTCTCTTTGGCTCGTCTGGCTCCAGGAATAAGGAACTTAATGTTTGGTTGGTTCAAGCCTCACATCGTTCACAACGTTCACTTTCTCGTCGTTCACTTTCTCGTCGTTCCCGCCTCACGATTTCAGGGAGCTCCTGAAGATTCACCTGCTCATCAACATGAAGCAGAGAAACTAATGTGTTGTATTTTCCTTCAGAGTGACGGTGACTGTTCCTCCATGATGCTCTGCAGACTGCAGCGTCTGACAACATTTCACTTCCTGTTCACATTATTCTTTACAGTTTGTGTTGAAGGCTGCTGTGATATTAACGTCCATGCTCTGTGTGTTGCTGTGTAGATTCCGGTATTACCAGAACGTCTGCACCTTCAGCTACTCCTCCGTCTGGTGGGACTGGTCCCGATGGGAGAGAGAGATCGACTGGATGGCCCTCAATGGAATCAACCTGCCGCTGGCTTTCACTGGACAGGAAGCTCTGTGGCAGGAGGTAAGAGCTGATGGGATGATGGCAGGGATCATGAGATCATTCCTCCATGATCTGTGGAGCAGAGTTCTGACCCGGTTGGTTCCCCTTCAGGTGTACCGGGCTCTCGGTTTAAACCAGTCCGAGATCGAAGAGTTCTTCTCAGGCCCGGCCTTTCTCGCCTGGAACCGCATGGCTAACATGTTCCGGTTTGGTGGACCTCTGCCACAGTCCTGGCACGTGAACCAGCTGACCCTCCAGGTACCGACACACATGTAGCAACAACACACACTGAGAGTGACGCGCACTGAGAGTAACACTCTCTTCCTCACTCCTCCTCACTCCTCCTCTCTCTTCCTCACTCTTCCTCACTCTTTCAGTTTAAAATCTTAGAGCGAATGAGAAGCCTCGGCATGATTCCCGTGCTGCCAGCCTTCTCCGGGAACATCCCCCTTGGAATCCTCAGGTGAGTTTGTTTGTGTCTTATAACGCTGCACCAATGGATCCACCAGTCCAGCTACCAGTGTCCACCAAAGTGTTGTTTCCTGAGTACAGAATATTTTTAAATTGTTTAAATGAAGCAGCTCGACATGACTTGCTGAAAGTTCATTCTGCGGTAAACGTTTGGTGATTTTTATTTTTCAGGTCAGCGAGAGTTTAAAAATATTAACGTTGCGTTCGTCACTGTCACCAGCCCTCCAATCATAGTGAAGGAGGGGCGGGACAAACACTGCTAATCACCGATACTGGTGTCTGATCGGTCCGCCTTTCAGAGTGTTGTTCAAACGTTAACAGGAGCTGAGTTACCAGACGGTATTCACAAAGAGGAACACTGAAGCTGTGGGCGACAAGTTGGCGGAGTCAGGTAAACTTTATGTGGCGGCTTTACAGAACATTGAGGCCTGTCTTCATGAAGGCAGCCTCGACCCACCTCTGAGCGCAGATGTCCAGGAAAGGACTAGAGACGTCCCTCCAGCTGAGTTCCTACATCCTGTTTACTGGCTGCCTGGCAGCTTTAGATCATGAACACGTCCATGTGTCAGAGCGCTACGCTGCCTCACTGATGTGCTTCCTGTGTTTCAGGCTCCATCCAGAAGCCAATGTGACCCGACTCGGAGCTTGGGCTCATTTCAACTGCAGCTTCTCGTGCACCTATATCTTGGACCCCCGGGACCCACTCTTCCTCCAGATCGGCTCCCTCTATCTGTCCCAGGTGGTGAAGACGTTTGGGACGGATCACATCTACAACACGGACACCTTCAATGAGATGACTCCGCCCTCCTCTGACTCCGCCTACCTGTCTGCAGTGAGCCGCTCCGTCTTTGCCTCCATGACTGCAGGTGCGTGTCCTGTTCATGTTGGATGTTTTGAAGCTGACGGGCCGATCGGCCATCTGAATTCTGACATCTGTTGGTAGAAATCCAATGATCCTCCTAGTTTGATGACTTGTTGTCCAGACGCTCGAGCTGCCTGCTGGGTTTCAGCCATGTTTGACTTCCAATGTTGACCCTCATCCAAACCTCATTTTGTCTCCCCAGTTGATCCTCAGGCCGTTTGGCTGATGCAGGGCTGGCTGTTCTTCAGCGATGCAGCGTTCTGGAAGCCGACCCAGATCCGGGCTCTGCTCCACGGAGTGCCCCTCGGACGGATGATCGTGCTGGACCTGTTTGCAGAGACAGAGCCAATTTTCTCCTACACTGAGTCCTTCTATGGACAGCCCTTCATCTGGTGTATGCTGCACAACTTTGGGGGCAACAGCGGTTTCTACGGCACAGTCGAGAGCATCAACTCGGGGCCCTTCAAAGCCTTGCACTTTCCCAACTCCACCATGGTGGGCATCGGTATGACGCCCGAGGGCATCGAGCAGAACCCCGTGATGTATGAGCTCATGAGTGAGCTGGCGTGGCGCAAGGAGCCGGTCAACTTGGCCAAGTGGGCGTCGCTGTACGCGGTACGTCGCTATGGAAGCACGCAAGAGAGCCTGACCGCAGCATGGAGGCTCCTGTTCGCCAGCGTTTACAACTGCACCGTGCCACATTACCGGAACCACAACCACAGCCCACTGGTACACCGGCCCTCCTTTCGCATGAACGCTGGCCTTTGGTACGACCCGGCGGACTTGTGCCGAGCCTGGAAACTCATGATGGAGGCGGCGCCCTCTCTCATGTCCAAGGAGACCTTCCGGTACGATCTTGTGGATGTGACTCGGCAGGTCCTCCAAGTCCTAACAACATCCTTCTACCAGGATATCGCCGACGCTTTCCAGAACCAGAAGCTGCCGGAGCTGTTGACCGCGGGCGGCGTGCTGGTCTACGACCTGCTGCCGGAGCTCAATCGTCTGCTGAGTAGTGACAGGAACTTCCTGCTGGGGGCGTGGCTGGAGCAGGCGCGATCCATGGCCATCGATGAGAAGGAGGCGCAGATCTATGACATGAATGCCAGAAACCAGCTCACCCTGTGGGGGCCCAGCGGTGAGATCCTGGACTACGCCAGCAAAGAGTGGGGGGGCCTGATGGAGGACTACTACGCCCAGCGATGGGGCCTGTTTGTCCAGACGCTGGTGGAGTGCCTGGACACTGGACGGCCCTTCAAGCAGGACACCTTCAACCAGGCGGTTTTCCAGGTAGAGAAGGGATTCATCTACAACGGCAGGAAGTACCCGACCAAACCTCAGGGAGACACGTACGCGGTCGCCCACAGGATCTTCCTCAAGTATTACCCACAAGCCTTAAAGAGACTAAAGTGAGCACAGGCTATACTTTGGAAAAACTTGTCTCCAGTCACAGCAAGAAGAATGTGTTGGTCAACCTCCGGCTCTGTGGCGGAAACTAAACCGACAGGAACCTCTTTGCACACGTAGTTAATCAGAAGTATGTAGTTGATTTTCACTTGATGTTCTTACTGATCCGCTGATGCCTCAGAGTTGATCACAATCTGAGATTCTGTTTGTAAACGAAGACATGTTGGTACTGATGTTAAAGAAAGGGCTTGTGATGTTAAGAAGTAAATATACATAATATATAATCGGACCAAAGTTAGTCACTGAACACAACAACCTGCTGGTGGTTGGCTCTTTGGTTGGTTGTTTGGGACCGCCCCCCCCCCCCCCCCCCCCCGCCCCACCACACACACACACACTCTTCCAAACACAGCAGCAATCACACAGCCCAGACATTTGTAAACAGGAAGTGGAAGATGTGGCGACATCCAGACTGATTTCTCTTCACGTGCAGATCAAACCAGAGATATGACTGTTTGTTTACAGGAGGCTGTTTCACATCTGAGTCAGCTGATCTCCACATGGGACACAAACCAGCTGATCTCTTCTTTAACTTTCAGGTTCGTAGTTGTAGCTGCAGACACATCCTGAAATGTGACTCCTGAAGGAGGTGATAGTTTTAGAAATGGGTATTGATAATACTGGGATTTATTGTGAGTGTTGCTAGCAGCAGAATTACCAAACCACCCAGTGCCTTCGATCTTCTCCACCATGTTCCTACCTAATGTTCATAGTGTGTGTGTGCGTGCGTGCCGCTCACTGATCACCAGACAGCTTCATGTCTTGTCCCTGCAGGATTTTTCCCATAAAAATATATGATATATATTTTTGTCTGAAAATGAGTAGATGTCATTTTACATGTGCATCAACTGCTTTCTGAAAAATGATCTTTCTATGCATCACAGTGTTTGTGAGATGTAGTTGTAGGAGAACTCTGATCTGTAGACACAACAAACCGTCATGCTGCATCATGTTAGTTTCTCTATTGTTCAAATGATATTTTTGTATTTTAATGAATTAAAACTTGATTCTTCAACTCAAGCATTTCAACAAAATCTGTGACAATAACTGGACTTTATGCTGCTCAGGGAAGAGAGACGTGAGAAAGTGAGAGAGACTTTGTGAGAGTGAGCGAGAGAGTCCCTTTAATACCAACAATCTACGAGGTTTCCAACGTTCACCAGATAAAAAACATCTTACCGTGTTAATATGAAGAAACGTTCAGTATTTAGTTGACAGGTGTTTTGGGATCTCAGAGTTAAAGATCAGCTGTGAAAACATTAAAAACTGCATTTTACAACCTTGTTTCCCAAAAGGTTGGTATGCTGTGTAAAATGTAAATAAAAACAATGATTATTAAATCACATGAACTCATATTTACTAGAAAATAGGACAACATATCAAATGTTGAAACTGAGAAATTTTGTATTTTTATGAGAAATATCTGCTTATTTTGACTTTGATGGCAGCAACACGTCTCTAGAAAGTTGTGACAGGGTCAAAAAAAGACTGGAAAAGTTGTGTAATACCACAACAAACACCTGGTGGAACATCTGACAACTAATGAGGCAACAGATCAGTGACATGATTGGGTATAAAAAGATGATTTCAGAGAGGCAGAGTCTCTCAGCAGTGAAGATGGGGAGGTTCACCACTCTGAAAGACTGTGTTGGAAAATAGTTCAACAATCTAAGAATAATGTTCCTCAACGTAAAACTACAAAGAATTAGTGGATTTCATCGTCTACGGTTCATAATATCATTAAAAGATTCAGAGAATCTGGAGAAATCTCTGAACACAAGGGACAAGGCTGGAAACCAATATTGGATGGTGGTGATCTTCGGGCCCTCAGGCAGCACTGCATTAAAAACACACTATTCTGGAGTGGAAATCACTGCATGGGCTCAGGAACACTTGTGAAAACCATCGTCTGTGAACACAGTTCATCGCTGCGTCCACAAATGCAGGTTAAAACTCTCCAAAGAAGAATCCAGATAGAAACATGATCCAGAAACACCGCCGCCTTCTCTGGACCGAGATCATTGAAGATGGACTGAGGTGAAGTGGACAACTGTCCTGAGGTCTGATGGATCACAATCTGAGATTCTGTTTGGAAATCATGGACGCTGCATCCTCCAGGTTAAAGAGGAGAGGGACCATCCAGCTTGTTATCAGCTCAGTTCTAAAGCCAGCATCTGTGATGGTACAGGGATGCATTAGTGCACATGGCATGGGTAGCTTGAACATCTGGAAGGAAGCATTAATGCTGAATGATATATTCAGGTTTTGGAGCAACATATGCTGCCATCCAGACAACGTCTCTTTCAGGGAAGGTCTTGTTTATTTCAGCAGAACAACGTCCAACCACATTCTGCACATATTCCAACAGCATGGTTCTCTAGTAGAAGAGTCCGCTGATAAACTGGCCTCCTGCAGTCCAGACCTGTCAATCATTGAAAACATCTGGAGCATCAGGACATGAACAATACAACAAAGGAGACCCTGAACTGTTGAGCAGCTGAAATCCTTTATCACCTAGTTTCTGGGAATGTTTTCTCTGTAAACTGTTTACTGACTCCAGTGTTTATTTGTGTTGATGGATGTTTACAGCGACGGTAGATCAAATTAAAGGTCAGAGCGCTCAGGGACCTGATGAACCTGCAGGGTTTCTGTGATGTCATCACATCGTTATTCAAATCTTTATTTAAATATCTTTAATATTAAATATCTTCATTTCAATATGACATCATCACTTTATTGATTGATTATATATGACACATTTTGGCTGGAAACATTCATGTTTGATGGAGCTGTTAAAACACGTTTGTGATGTCACAAGTCCTTAAAGTTCTCTACCACTGGTTCATCTTTAATGTTTAACAGCTTGTTACTTCATCAGGATCAGATCCTCAGGAAAACATGGAGGACAACGTGGAGGACGGAGGACAACATGGTGGACAACATGGAGGACAGAGGACAACATGGACGACAGAGGATAACGTAGAGGACAATATGGAGGACAACGTGGAGGACCTGGAGGATAGCATGAAGGACAGAGGACAACGTGGAGGACCTGGAGGATAACATGGAGGACAGAGGACAACATGGAGGACAGGGGACAACATGGAGGACAGAGGACAACGTGGGGGACAACATGGAGGACAGGGGACAACATGGAGGACAGAGGATAACATGGAGGACAGAGGACAACGTGGATGACAGAGGACAACGTGGAGGACCTGGAGGATAACATGGAGGACAGAGGACAACATGGAGGACAGAGGACAACGTGGAGGATAACATGGAGGACAGAGGACAACATGGAGGACAGAGGACAACGTGGAGGACCTGGAGGATAACATGGAGGACAGAGGATAACATGGAGGACAGAGGACAACGTGGAGGATAACATGGAGGACAGAGGACAACGTGGAGGACAACATGAAGGACAAGGCAGCAGTCACCCTTCTTGGAGCTGTACTTCAGAGAGTATTCGAGTAAATGTACTTATGACTGATAACGATGTGATCTGATGGGTTGTGGACGTGCACGTGCCGCCTCAGGTCTGTAAGGCTGCCGTCGGTGGATAACAGGAAGTTTTTGCGACAGTCGTGGCAGGTGTCGCAAACGTGTGGGCTGCTGTGGACGCAGCTGGTGACGTCAGAGGAAGCCGCCCACACTGACCTGGATTTGTGTGTCCGAGCAGGACTCCGCCGACCCGCTTCACATCGTGGACGGTAGGACCACCGGTACCGATGCTGTGCGCCGCTTCACCTCACAGACGTCCTCGTGGAAGGCGGCCGTACGGCACGTGTGATGTCCCGCAGGTCGGTCGGTGTGTGACGTGAGGACGGGCTCGTGCAGCAGCTACTTGGACCGGACCCGGACCCGGACTGAACAGCCTCTTTGAGCATCTCCGGTCCTTCAGTGTCTCCGCCGGGTGGATGTCCACCGTGAGGGAGGACGAGCAGCGGCACACCTGACCCGGACACACCACACCGGAAGCTGGCATAGGAGCGTTTAATGTAAAAATGGAGGTGGGGACCGAGCAGATCGGTACGTGACCCCCCGCCGGCCCAGTTTTCATGTAAGAGAACCTACTTTTACTCCCGTGGACATTTCGGTACCTGCACGGCTTCGGTGCTTTTATTTTGGAAGCTGCGAACGGAAATTGTGCCGGGCAGCGCGCGCCCTTGACGCTGGTCGGAAGTGGGATGTGGTCAGGGTGTACTTCTGCTGCCGTCCGCGATATGAACACCAGTCGATGCGCGCGGCTCCGGGGGCCCTGCTTCACAGCCGGACGCAACGGGGGACCACAGCGGTGCTGTCCGCCACCGGAGACCGGGACCGAGGCTGCCGCGCCGGGTTCGTGTGGACGGGAGCTCGGAGGCTTCCCGACCACTGGGCTGCATTTCAGTGCTTACATAATAACAGAATGTGAACATCCGTGACTTTTACATTTATTTTAGTTTGTACAAAGACCTTCACCCTCTCTTTTTATTTTGAATCTTTTATTTTGTTCAACATCCGGGGAGGATGGAGTCCTCTCTGGCGCTCGGCAGACTGGAACTGACCCCCGGCTCAGCCGCTGTCGGGGTCAGCTTGACCCCGCGACTCGCTAAAGACAAGCCCGTCCTGCGGCCCCAGGACCCGGCTCACCTGGACGGCTGCGTCCCGCTGTCGCACCAGGTGGCGGGTCACAAGTACGGAGTGGACAAAGTGGGTGAGTCACGGCACTTCCTGGTCCGAACCCGCACACTGTCCTCTCACTGGGTCCACGGGGGACATCGTGTCCACGGGGACATCGTGCCTCCTGTCAGGCTCACAATTAACCCTCAGAGTACTTTCACAGCAGGACACACCTGTCCTCTGCTGCAGGTGTGTTTCTGTGTTTAAATCAGGTGGTTTCTACCTGCGTGAAGGAGCAGCATGTAAATGACGTCATTCATCCACCTGTTCACAGGAAGTAGGTGATCTGTCACAGATAGTCCACCTGCTACATCTACTACTATATCTACTCCACCCGCTACATCTACTACTATATCTACTCCACCCGCTACATCTACTGCTATATCTACTCCACCTGCTACATCTACTACTATATCTACCCCACCTGCTGCATCTACTACGACATCTACTACTATGTTTACTCCACCTGCTACATCTACTACTACATCTACTACTACTACATTTACTACACCTGCTACATCTACTACTACATTTACTACACCTGCTACATCTACTACTACATTTATTATACCTGCTACATCTACTACTACGTTTATTACACCTGCTACATCTACTACTACATCTGCTACACCTGCAACACCTGCAACATCAACCACACTTGCCATATCTACACCTGCTATATTCACTACACCTGCTATATCCACTACACCTGCTACATTTGCTACACTTGCTACATTTGCTACACCTGCTACACCTTCATTGGCCATGTAAAGGTGAAAGGTGAGCTGGTTGTGTGTCAGATGAATTCATTCCTTCTGGAAACATGAGTCCATTCAACAGGAGTGTGGAACAATCTTATCTCTGAGTGATGATTAACAGGTCAGGTGACTTCCTAGCAGCCGGAGAGGATGATGGGAGTGTCTGTAGTTATTCAGGAATGTTGTTGATCTTGTATTGCAGACTGCACTGTACTCCTCCCTGTTTAAATGTGTGTGTGGAGGGTTATTATGGTCTGTGAGGGAAGTGGATTTAAAATCAGAGGAGGTGTCTAGCTGCTCAGGTCAGGGGTCTGATTCTCCGGACCTACATGTTCTCATTCAGAACCAGAACCTGCAGGTCCTGAACTACATCGGGCCCTGTGCCAGTGTGAGTCAGCAGGTCCGTGTGTTGTCATGGTTACCATGCGGTTCAGGCCCAGCAAGTTGCTCTCCAAAGTAACTGTGCACACGTGGTGGTGAATTTTACTGCCGCAGCAAATCAATGTCCAGATGAGGTCAGAGGTCGACTTGATAATTCTCTCCGAGACGAAGGTCAGAACTCTTCTGTGATTAATCTGAAGCACTAATGACACACGACTGCTAACGAACGTCTGAACAAACAAGTGGTCAAAGGTCACTGTGATCCTACGTCTTGTTCTCGTGAATGTGATATCTTAAGAAAACCTTGAAGAAACTTCTTCACACTTGGTACCAACAATGAGCTGATCTAATTGAACAAAGGTCAAAGGTCACTGTGCGCTCATATCGATTTCCCACTGTGAACATGATATCACAGGAACACCTCCAGGAAGTAATCAGAGGTCATGATCAGGATATCTGGGAGGGAATGTAGCACCAATGTTCACTTGGCATCCACAATGGAGGGAGTTGACTCTAGGTTAGGTTAGGTAGTTACTTTATTAATCCCAGAGGGGAAATTTTTTCACTACAGCAGCATACAGGAAGCAATAAGATAATAATAGAATACTAGAAAGCAATAAAATAGCAGTAAAAAATATAAAATGCACAGTATATACAGTACAGTACATATCTATATATTTTATATACAAACAACCAAGAACACAGACAACAGTGTTATTGTTGTGTGATGGATTTTGCCAGAGGTGAGTTATTGTACAGTCAACGAGAGTAAACAATAACAATGCCCCCTACCAGAAAAGTGGAAAAATTACGGTCCATTGTCTGACCGTTCACTTAACACATGTGAAGAAGAAAAAAACAACAACTCCGAAGAGAGGAGAAAGAAAGAAAAATACTTAAAACAAAACACACTCGGGGGGAGCTGCTGTAAAAGGTCAGAGGTTAAAGGTCACTGTGACCTCTCAGGGATGAACTGATTTGTTTGTGGCCATAACTCAATGAATTATTTATTAATGAATTAATTATAATTATGACCACATTTCACAGAAACATGTAACTGAATAACGTGATTATTATTCTGAGCAGGAGACCGTGACCATGTAAATAAATACATTTTTATATTTATATATGTGTGTGTGTGTGTGTGTGTGTAT
This sequence comes from Embiotoca jacksoni, assembly GCF_022577435.1. Classification (NCBI taxonomy): domain Eukaryota; kingdom Metazoa; phylum Chordata; class Actinopteri; family Embiotocidae; genus Embiotoca; species Embiotoca jacksoni. The sequence continues at coordinate 3,035,404 of NW_027185393.1, read as the reverse complement.
ATATATATATGTATTTTTTTACACTAACTGTGCTGATTGTATAGATCCTCTGAGCTGTCAGGACTCAAGCTGTCTCAACCATCGATGTTTCATAATGTATATCCTTACAGACACATTTCTGACTTCTGACAGATATTCCTGTAAACTACAGCTTCAGCAGTGAGTAGAGACAGACCTCTGGACCAGCAGAGTTTCATTACCGTATCAATGTGTCGTTTTAAAACACTGTTGATCACAGTCTTGGAACTCTGTTCATGTTAAAGTTGGACCAATCACAGACCAGCATGGTGATGTCATGGTCAGGTGTTCTTTTTAAATGTAGTTCCAGTGGTGGTAGAGGAGCACCCTGTAGTCATTACTGATTGGTCAACAGCTGCTCCAGTAGTTTCTACATGAACCTCAGGTCTACTGCAGGAAGAGATGACTCTGTTTAGACTCTGTTTGGACACTCTGGACACTGTGTTTGGACTCTCTGTTTGGACTCTGGACTCTTTTTGGACTCTGTTTGGACTCTGTTTAGACTCTCTGTTTGGACTCTGTTTAGACTGTTTGGACTTTGTTTGGACTCTCTGTTTAGACTCTGTTTGGACTCTGGACACTCTGTTTGGACTCTGTTTGGACTCTCCGTTTGGACTCTGTACACTCTGTTTGGACTCTCTGTTTAGACTCTGTTTGGACTCTCTGTTTGGACTCTCTTTTTAGACTCTGTTATGACTCTGGATACTCTGTTACGACTCTCTTTTTAGAATCTGTTTGGACTCTCTGTTTGGTCTCTCTGTTTGGTCTCTCTGTTTGGTCTCTCCATTTGGACACTCTGTTTGGACTCTCTTTTTAGACTCTGTTTGGACTCTGTTATGACTGGATACTCTGTTTGGACTCTGTTACGACTCTCTTTTTAGACTCTGTTTGGACTCTCTGTTTGGACTCTGTTTAAGTCTGTGAACCAGTAGCCGATATTCTCCCAGGGATTCTGTAACAGCAGCTCCTGGTTTCTTCCTGAAGGTGTTCACTCCTCATCCGTTATACTCTGACATGTTTGTGTTGTTTCAGGTATCCTGCAGCACCCGGATGGAACGGTCCTGAAGCAGCTGCAGCCGCCACCCAGAGGTCCTCGAGAGAGGCAGTTCTACAGCATGGTAAAACTTCACTGACAACTTCTGATCAAATACTCCCAACTGTAACAATGGAATGATTTACAAATTCCACAAACTTATATTTAATTAAAGATAGACCCAAGACAACATATCAAACGTTGAAACTGAGACATTTTATTGTTTAATGAACAATATCTGCTCATTTAAAATTTTATTGCAGCAACACATCTCAAAAAAGTTGTGTAATGACTAAGAAATAAAAACACCTGGTGGAACATCTGACAACTAATGAGGTTATCATGGCAACAGATCAGTAACATGATTGGGTATAAAAAGATGATTTCAGAGAGGCGGAGTCTCTCAGCAGTGAAGATGGGGAGAGGTTCACCACTCTGAAAGACTGTTGGGAAAATAGTTCAACAATCTAAGAATAATGTTCTTCAACGTAAAACTACAAAGAATTAGTGGATTTCATCGTCTACGGTTCATAATATCATTAAAAGATTCAGAGAATCTGGAGAAATCTCTGAACACAAGGGACAAGGCTGGAAACCAATATTGGATGGTGGTGATCTTCGGGCCCTCAGGCAGCACTGCATTAAAAACACACTATTCTGGAGTGGAAATCACTGCATGGGCTCAGGAACACTTGTGAAAACCATCGTCTGTGAACACAGTTCATCGCTGCGTCCACAAATGCAGGTTAAAACTCTCCAAAGAAGAAACCAGATAGAAACATGATCCAGAAACACCGCCGCCTTCTCTGGACCGAGATCATTGAAGATGGACTGAGGTGAAGTGGACAACTGTCCTGAGGCCTGATGGATCCAAAATTGTAGTGTGTGTGTGTGTGTGTGTGTATGTATGAGTGTATACAGTGCCTTGCAAAAGTATTGACCCCCCCCCTTGGCGTATTTCTTTTTTTGTTGCCTTACAACCTGGAATTAAAATTGATTTTTTTTTTTTGGGGGGGGGGGGGTTGTATCATTTGATTTACACAACATGCCTACCACTTTGAAGATGCAAAATATGTTTTATTGTGAAACAAACAAGAAATAAGACAAAAAAACAGAAAACTTGAGCGTGCATCACTATTCACCCCCCCCCCCCCCCCCCCCCCCAAAAAAAAAGTCAATACTTTGTAGAGCCCCCTTTTGCAGCAATTACAGCTGCAAGTCTCTTGGGGTATGTATCTATAAGCTTGGCACATCTAGCCACTGGGATTTTTGCCCATTCTTCAAGGCAAAACTGCTCCAGCTCCTTCAAGTTGGATGGGTTTCGCTGGTGTACAGCAATCTTTAAGTCATACCACAGATTCTCAATTGGATTGAGGTCTGGGCTTTGACTAGGCCATTCCAAGACATTTAAATGTTTCCCCTTAAACCACTCGAGTGTTGCTTTAGCAGTGTGCTTAGGGTCATTGTCCTGCTGGAAGGTGAACCTCCGTCCCAGTCTCAAATCTCTGGAAGACTGAAACAGGTTTCCCTCAAGAATTTCCCTGTATTTAGCGCCATCCATCATTCCTTCAATTCTGACCAGTTTCCCAGTCCCTGCTGATGAAAAACATCCCCACAGCATGATGCTGCCACCACCATGCTTCACTGTGGGGATGGTGTTCTCGGGGTGATGAGAGGTGTTGGGTTTGCGCCAGACATAGCGTTTTCCTTGATGGCCAAAAAGCTCAATTTTAGTCTCATCTGACCAGAGTACCTTCTTCCATATGTTTGGGGAGTCTCCCACATGCCTTTTGGTGAACACCAAACGTGTTTGCTTATTTTTTTCTTTAAGCAATGGCTTTTTTCTGGCCACT
>NW_027185393.1:3020000-3030000 GCF_022577435.1 Embiotoca jacksoni | reverse complement strand
GTGTGTGTGGCCATGATGATTATGATGTTGTGTGTGTGTGTGTGTGTGTGTGTGTGTGTGTACAGGATGATGATGATGATGATGATGATGATGGTGTGTGTCTACAGGATGATGATGATGATGATGGTGTGTGTCTACAGGATGATGATGATGATGATGGTGTGTGTGTGTGTACAGGATGATGATGATGATGATGTGTGTGTGTGTGTGTGTGTACAGGATGATGATGATGATGGTGTGTGTGTACAGGATGATGATGATGATGATGGTGTGTGTGTGTGTACAGGATGATGATGATGATGTGTGTGTGTGTGTGTGTGTGTGTGTGTGTGTGTGTGTGTGTGTGTGTGTGTGTTCTAGGTGTATGCTGAGGATTGCTGTGATCCCTGTCTGTTGGACCTCCAGAACCATCTTCCTAAATATTACGGCACCTGGTCATCTCCCGACAGCCACAACGGTAAGAGGCGGAGCTTCACCGGACGTCCACCTGTCCGTCAGCCTGTCTGCCTGTCCGTCAGTCTTTCCACCTGTCTTGTCAGTCTGTTCACCTGTCCGTCCCATTCTTTAGAACCAGATCTCTGGGGGACTGTCTTCACTCGGACTCAACGATGAATTGATTTTTCGGGTCAAAGGTCACTGCGATCTCACAAACAAACGTTGTGACCATAAGTCAAACACTAATGATAACAGAATGTCTCACAAATGTCTGACAGGATAACATGATGACATGTTCTATCTAAAAGGTTAAAGGTCACTGTGACATCACCCTGTTTCTGTCCCCCCTCACTGTGTCCCTGTCTCGGTCCCAGACCTGTACCTGAAGCTGGAGGATGTGACGCGTCGCTTCGTCAAGCCGTGCATCATGGACGTGAAGCTGGGTCAGCGCAGCTACGACCCGTTCGCCTCGCAGGAGAAACGAGAGCAGCAGATCAGGAAGTACCCGCTGATGGAGGAGATCGGCTTCCTGGTCCTCGGCATGAGGGTGAGAGTTGTTACGGAGCGTTACGGAACTTTACGTTACGGAGCGTTACGGAACATTACGTTACGGATCGTTACGGAACATTACGTTACGGAGCTTTGTGGAGCGTTGCGGAGCGTTACGGAACATTACGTTACAGAGCGTTACGGAGCATTACGTTACGGAGCGTTACGGAACATTACGTTACGGAGCTTTGTGGAGCGTTGCGTAACGTTACGGAACATTACGTTGCGGAGCGTTACGGAACATTACATTACGGAACTTTACATTACGGAACATTACGTTACGGATCGTTACGGAACATTACGTTACGGAGCTTTGTGGAGCGTTACGGAACATTACGTTACAGAGCGTTACGGAGCATTACGTTACGGAGCGTTACGGAACATTACGTTACGGATCGTTACGGAACATTACATTACGGAGCTTTGTGGAGCGTTACGGAACATTACGTTACAGAGCGTTACGGAGCATTACGGAACATTATGTTATGGAGCGTTACGGAACATTACATTACGGAGCGTTGCGTAACGTTACGGAACATTACGTTGCGGAGCGTTACGGAACATTACGTTGCGGAGCGTTACGGAACATTACGTTACGGAGCGTTACGTTACGGAGCATTACGGAACATTACGTTACGGAGCGTTACGGAACATTGCGTTACGGAGCGTTACGGAACATTACATTACGGAGCGTTGCGTAACGTTACGGAACATTACGTTGCGGAGCGTTACGGAACATTACGTTACGGAGCGTTACAGAACATTACGTTACGGAGCGTTGCGTTGCGTTGCGTTGCGTTGCGTTACGTTACGTTGCGAAGCGTTACGGAGCGTTACGTTGCGGAGCGTTACGGAGCGTTACGGAACATTATGTTACGGAGCGTTACGGAACATTATGTGGCGGAGCGTTACGGAGCGTTACGGAACATTACATTACGGAGTGTTACGGAACATTACGTTACGGAGCGTTACGGAACATTACATTACGGAGCGTTGCGTAACGTTACGTTGCGGAGCGTTACGGAGCGTTACGGAACATTACATTACGGAGCGTTGCGGAACGTTACGTTGCGGAGCGTTACGGAGCGTTGCATTACGGAGCGTTAACCAAAACCTGCTGACTCACCGTCAGACGTTGTGCAACATGTCAAGTCTCTTTAGAGGCTGTTACACAGGCACAGATGACAGATACAGAGAACTTATCTGTTTGAAAGGAAGAAAGTCTTTATCAAATTAATCAGTTTCCATCACAACCTGCAATCATCATCACTTCCTGGTTTGGGGTTTCCTGCTACAAACAGAAAACGCCCTCTGAGCTCAATCAGCTGCTTATCAGATGATTGGTATGTTAACGAGGTGGGCCACTGTGTGTGTTTACATAATGTAATACACACAGTGACCTCCGACAGGCCTCTTGACATGCAGTACTGTGAAGTTTATTTGTCCTCAGATGTATTACGTCCTCGAACCTCACGAGAGGAGCAGCTGGGTGTTCAGGCGTGTACACGGTTCATTGTGGTTAAAGGTCAGTGTTAGTGTGAAGAAGCAGTTTCATGACTATCTGTCTGTCCCTTTGTAAACTGCTCATGAATGTCACCTGGTGGCTTCAGTGTTCTGACTGCTCACCTGTTCTCTTGATGTCTGGTCAAGGAGAACATACCACAGACGGAACCAGTAGGACTTACCAGCGACGGAAGCAATAGAACGTGCCAGAGATGGAACCAGTCAAACATACCAGACATGGAACCAGTAGAAAGTGCCAGAGATGGAACCAGTGGAACATACCAGAGACAGAACCAGCAGAACGTCCCAGAGACGAAACCAGTAGAACATACCAGAGACAGAACCAGTAGTTGGATGTACCACAGAAAATGATAGTAAAAAGTACCAGAGATTGAACCAGGAGAACGTGCCAGAGACGGAACCAGTAGAACATACCAAAGACAGAACCAGTAGTTGGATGTATCAGACACAGAACCAGTAAAACGTACCAGAGACGGAACCAGTAGAATATACCAGAGACTGAACCAGTAGAATGTACCAGAGACTGACCCAGTAGAATGTGCCAGAGACAGAAGCAGTAGAAAATACCAGAGACGGAACCAGTTGAATATTCCAGAAACGGAAACAGTAGAATGCACCAGAGATGGAAGCATTAGAACGTATCAGAGATACAACCAGTAGAGCATGCCAGAGACGGAACCAGTAGAATGTTCCAGAAACGGAATCAGTAGAGCGTTCCAGAAACGGAAACAGTAGAACGTACCAGAGACAGAACCAGTGGAAAGTGTTTAATGTTTTTATTTTTAATCTTAAAACGGAAATGGAACCAGTAAAATGTACCAGACAGAACCAGTAGCTAGATGTACCAGAGAAAGAACCAGTAGAACGTTCCAGAGATGGAACCAGTAGAATGTTCCAGAAACGGAATCAGTAGAGCGTGCCAGAAACGGAAACAGTAGAATGTACCAGAGACAGAACCAGTGGAACATACTAGAGACAGAACCTGTAGTTGGATGTACCACAGAAAAAAATAGTAAAACGTACCAGAGATGGAACCAGTAGAACGTGCCAGAGACAGAACCAGTAGAACGTGCCAGAGACGGAACCAGTTGAACGTACCAGAGATAGAACCAGTAGAACGTGCCAGAGAAGGAAACAGTAGAATATGCCAGAGATGAAACCAGTATTTGGATGTACCAGACACGGAACCAGTAAAACATACCAGAGATGGAACCAGTAGAACGTGCCAGAGACAGAACCAGTAGGACGTACCAGAGACGGAAGCAGTAGAACATGCCAGAGATGGAAGCAGTAGTTGGATGTATCAGACACGGAACGAAAACAGTAGGACGTACCAGAGACTTAACCAGTAGAACGTGCCAGAGATGGAACCAGTAGAGCGTGCCAGAAATGGAAACCATAGACTGTACCAGAGACAGAACCAGTGGAAAGTGCAAGAGACGGAAACAGTAGAACGTACCAGAGACGGAAGCAGTCGAACATACCAGAGATGGAACCAGTAGTTGGATGTAACAGACACAGAACCAGTAAAACGTACCAGAGACGGAACCAGTAGAATGTGCCAGAAACAAAACAGCAGAACATACTAGAGACAGAACCAGTAGAACAAACCAGAGACGGAACCTGTAGTTGGATGTACCAGAGACAGAACCAGGAGAACATACCAGAGACAGAACCAGTAGAACGTGCCAGACACGGGACCCGTAAAACGTAGCAGAGACTTAACCAGTAGAACACACCAGAGACAGAACCAGTAGAAGAAATCAGAAACGGAACCTGTAGTTGAATGTACCAGAGACTGAACCAGTAGAATGTACCAGAGACTGAACCAGTAGAACGTGCCAGAGACAGAAACAGTAGAAAATACCAGAGACGGAACCAGTAGAACAAACCAGAGACGGAACCTGTAGTTGGATTTACCAGAGACAGAACCAGGAGAAAATACCAGAGACGGAACCAGTAGAACGTGCCAGAGACGGAACCAGTAAAACATGCCAGACACGGGACCCATAAAACGTACCTGAGACTTAACCAGTAGAACACACCAGAGACAGAACCAGTAGGACGTGCCAGAGACGGAAGCAGTAGAACTTACCAGAGATAGAACCAGGAGAACATACCAGAGACAGAACCAGTAGGACGTGCCAGAGACGGAAGCAGTAGAACATACCAGAGACAGAACCAGTAGAACAAACCAGAGACGGAACCTGTAGTTGAATGTACCAGAGGCTGAACCAGTAGAACGTGCCAGACACGGAACCCGTAAAACGTACCAGAGACTTAACCAGTAGAACACACCAGAGACAGAACCAGTAGAACGTGCCAGACACGGAACCAGTAAAACGTGCCAGAGACGGAACCTGTAGTTGGATGTACCACAGAAAAAAATAGTAAAACGTGCCAGAGACAGAACCAGTAGAACGTGCCAGAGATAGAACCAGTAGAACGTGCCAGAGAAGGAAACAGTAGAACATGCCAGAGATGGAACCAGTATTTGGATGTACCAGACACGGAACCAGTAAAACATACCAGAGATGGAACCGGTAGAATGTACCAGAGACTGAACCAGTAGAACGTGCCAGAGACAGAAGCAGTAGAAAATACAAGACAGAACCAGTGGAAAGTGCCAGAGACAGAACCAGTAAAACATACCAGAGACGGAACCAGTAGAACGTGCCAGAGACGGAACCAGTAGAACGGACCACAGACGGAACCAGTAAAACGTGCCAGAGACGGAAGCAATAGAATATACCGGAGACAGAACCAGTAGAACAAACCAGAGACGGAACCTGTAGTTGGATGTACCAGAGACAGAACCAGTGGAACATACCAGAGGCAGAACCAGGAGAACATGCCAGAGACTTAACCAGTAAAACGTACCAGAGACTTAACCAGTAGAACATACCAGAGACAGAACCAGTAGAACATACCAGAGACAGAACCAGTAAAACGTGCCAGAGACGGAAACAGTAGAACTTACCAGAGATGGAACCAGTAGAACTTACCAGAGACGGAACCAGTAAAACGTACCACAGACTGAACCAGTAGTTGGAAGTACCGGAGACGGAAGCAGTAGAACATACCAGAGCCGGAACCAGTAAAATGCGCCAGAGACGAACATCTACTGAGGAGGGGCGGAGTCTGATGAACTACTGCAGTCTGCCATGATTTCAGATTAATCACATGACTGTTATGTGGGAGGAGATTCTGTTAGTGACAGATGCATCACAAACTCAACAAAGCGTAATCCTCTGGTTCTGGACTTCATAATCTGGTTCTGGACCTCCTGTGGTTCTGGATTTCATAATCTGGTTCTGGACCTCCTGTGGTTCTGGACTTCATAATCTGGTTCTGGACCTCCTGTGGTTCTGGACTTCTCTGACAATCAGACATGTTTCCAGACACAACGAGGCAGGATGACTGTTTATAATTCATGTTTATGAGCTTGGTGTTCATGACTAAATCAATCTCGTAGTTTGTGACATGCTGACACACACACACACACACACACACACACACTCTCTCTCTCTCTCTCTCTCTCTCTCTCTCTCTCTCTCTGTCTAAGCCAGTGTGTGTTGGTCTGTTGCAGGTGTACCAGGTGTGCAGTGACTCCTTCGACTCCTATGACCAGCACTATGGCCGAGGCCTGGTGAAGGACACCATTCAGACTGGTGAGTGTTTGGATAGAGTATGTTATTATTATAATTATTATTAATATAATAATATCATTATTATTAATAATAATAATAATATTAATTATATCATTATTAATTACAATAGTATTATGAATAATACTATAATTAATATTATTCATGATAATGAAGTTATTATTATTAATAATAATATAATAATTTCATTATTAACAATAATATTATTAATGATAATATTATTATTATTATAATTATCATAAAGCTGTGGTCGGTCAGTGAAGGGGGAGGAGCAGGAGGAGGCTTCAGGTGATCACATGATAACAGACCTGAGGATGTCCGTCCCTCTGCTGTCCCCTGCAGGTCTGGCTCAGTTCTTCCAGAACGGACAGGGTCTGAGGAAGGACGCAGTGTCGGCCAGCATCCTCCGAGTGCAGCGGATCCTGCGCTGGTTCCAGTCGCAGCGGCAGCTGGCCTTCTACGCCAGCTCTCTCCTCTTCGTCTACGAGGGCCTCCCCTCCTCCTTCTCCTCATCCTCCCTGTCCTCCCTCCTCAGCAGTCCCCTGATCAGTCCGACCACCATGAAAACCGCCACATTGTCAGCGCCGGCTGGCAGCGGGAGGGGGGGGGGAGGGAAAGGAGGGAGGGAAGTGTCGGGTCAGGAGGAGGAAGTGCCTGAGTACAACAACAACAACATTCAGGTGTCCCCTCCCTGCGACTGCAGCCTGGACACTCTTTACACCAATCACAGGAAAGATGGAGACCACCACTGTGATACGGGCCATCACCATGGCAACAGTGGGGAAGGCGATGCTGTGCAGATAACGGCGAGCTCGGTTCCTGGAGAGAACATCTCCGCTCTGTGTGAAGACAACTCTGCATGGAAACGAGCACCGAACGGGAACGGAAACAAGTCCCAACTGGAAAGAAAGGAAGCGGGGGGAGGGAGGGAGGAGGGGGTGGGGACAGGACACGGAGGTGATGTCACAGAGGGGGGGGCAGGAGACACGCAGGTAGAAGTGAGGATGATCGACTTCGCCCATGTTTTTCCGAGCGAGAGCCCCGATCACGGCTACATCTACGGCCTGAAACACCTGCTGACGGTGCTGGAGCAGATCCTGTGTGATGCTGTGGAGACCTGACCCTGTCTCCACCTGCTGGCTCCTCCTACTTCCTGCCCTTGGGCTCGTCCCTCCTCCTGCACCTCCCACTTCCTCTCAAGAGACAAACCTGCAGAGAGAGGGAGTAATCAAAGAAGTGAATATTAAAACAGAACCATCATCTTCATCTTCATCATCTCACTTGATGGTGTGTGTGTGAGAGTGTGTGAGAGTGTGTGAGAGAGTGTGAGAGAGAGTGAGAGAGTGAGCGTGTGAGTGAGAGTGTGTGAGAGAGTGAGAGAGAGAGAGTGAGAGTGTGAGAGAGTGTGTGTGAGAGTGAGTGGAGGTAGAGGAGGCTGACACCTGTGATCAGCTCTCCGTGCACTAATCAATCCATGAAGGCATTATGACCCGTTACCGAACCCAACATCTGCAGCTGCTGCTTCACACACCTGGTCACACACGTGATCAGGTTACAGTCATGTGATCAGGTTACAGTCATGTGATCAGGTTACAGTCATGTGATCAGCAGTGTTGGAGCAGCAGGTGAAACAGGAAGTTATCAGGTTTTGGGTTCCAGCCGGGTCATGTTGTGTTCACCTGTCTGCAGGTATCTAACTCAGGTATCAGGTATCTATTTCATGTTACTACTTTGATCCTCATGCTGTCTGCGTGTTGTGAACGCTTCTTTTTTATACTCCATGTTTATTTGATCTCATGATTGACCTGATCTCATCCATGTTGACCTCTGACCCCGACAGCGAGCTCACTCATACCGTGTTGTCTTTTACTGTCTCTTTTAATGACCCCGCCCCCTGCTGATGTCATACTGCATTGTGTAGTGTTGCTCTTGTCACAGCGTGTCGCTGCAGCTCTGTCTGACTTTAATGACTTCATCTGGGAGTGGACGATCAGCCATTTCCCTCCACCTGGAGACGCGTCTCATCCTGGAGACGTGATGCCCTGATTGGTGGACATGACATGAGGTCAGATGAAAGATGGTTCCTGTTTTAGTGTTTTAAGTGAAACAACAGTCAAAGACTCTGAAAGTCTTTCATGGATTCTTTATGCAAAAATAAAAGTTGTGAGAGCAAAGTTCTCCAGTTGATATAAAACATATGAAGAAAGAGTAAAGTGATGTGAAGTGTAAACGGATGATCCCTCAGACTGATGGTTGTGAATCAGACTTCTCTTTTTAAGTTAGATGTAGTGGGCGGGGCCTAAAGTGATGGAGGAGACAAGAGATTGGTGGGTTTGACCTAGGTCCACAACATTCGTCCACAACATTCGTCCACAGCGTCCACAGTATTTGACCGGAGACCTCAGACTCAGACTGCCTCCATGTTCCACAGTCATCTGATCTGCAGCTCCAAGCTGCTTTCTTCATTGTTGGTTTTTGGTTGTTAGTCTCTGCTGGGGTTCACAGTGTTGACTGTATACAGACTGACAGCAGCTGAAATTAAAGTAAACTACAGGTCTTTGCTGGAGTTCAACTACCATCGCACTTCAATTACCATCACACTTCAACTATCATCACACTTCAACTACCATCACACTTCAATTACCATCACACTTCAACTATCATCACACTTCAACTATCATACTTCAATTACCATCACACTTCAACTACCATCACACTTCAATTACCATCACACTTCAACTATCATCACACTTCAACTATCATACTTCAATTACCATCACACTTCAACTACCATCACACTTCAATTACCATCACACTTCAACTACCATTGCACTTCAACTACCATCACACTTCAATTACCATCACACTTCAACTACCATCACACTTCAACTATCATCACACTTCAACTACCATCACACTTCAACTACCATCACACTTCAACTATCATCACACTTCAACTACCATCACACTTCAACTACCATCACACTTCAACTATCATCACACTTCAACTACCCTCACACTTCAACTACCATCATCACAGCCCCTGACTGTGGCCCCCAGCAGTGCTTTGATCGGGCTCTATATGACTTTCAGTTTGTGAATGAACTTCCTGTATTTTGGTTCTAATGTGAACAAAGAGAATCGAATGTTCTGATTGGATGAAACTCTTCTGATGGAAGCAGCAGTTACAGGAAGTTTAGGGGAAGTAGAGAAGAACTGATTGTTATTTTTTTCACTGCCTTATTTTCTGTCTCCATGTGCTTTGTATGTATTGATTATTGATGATTGATTATTGATCATTGTGGCAGCTGAGAGTCTCCTCTGTGAACAGAAACATATCATGCATTGATTGGGGCATTGATGGTGGAGAGTTATACTGGGTTCCTCACGTTCCTACTGGGTTCCCCACATTGTACTGGGTTCCTCATCTTCCTACTGGGTTCCTCATCTTCCTACTGGGTTCCTCACATTCCTACTGGGTTCCCCACATTCCTACTGGGTTCCCCACATTGTACTGGGTTTCTCACATTGTACTGGGTTCCTCATCTTCCTACTGGGTTCCTCACATTCCTACTGGGTCCCTCATATTCCTACTGGGTTCCACACGTTGTACTGGGTTCCTCATCTTCTTACTGGGTTCCTCATGGTCTTACTGGGTCCCTCATATTCCTACTGGGTTCCACACGTTGTACTGGGTTCCTCATCTTCCTACTGGGTTCCTCACGTTCTTACTGGGTCCCTCATATTCCTACTGGGTTCCCCACGTTCTACTGGGTTTCTCACATTCCTACTGGGTTCCTCACGTTATACTGGATTCCTCACGT
>NW_027185393.1:2965000-3015000 GCF_022577435.1 Embiotoca jacksoni | reverse complement strand
GTCATGGATACTTTCAGCAGAGCAAAGCTTTCAGACAGATTAGGATCCTTCTTCCACATTAATGTCTCTGTTCAGAGACGAGCAGCTTATGTCCGTCCCCAGACTGTCCCACCTGGAGGATGGTCTCGGTGGTGTCCAGAGGGACGCTACTGGACCACAGGTCATCATGACGACCTCATGACGGCCTTGGGTTGGTTGCAGATTGATCAACGCTGACTGACTCTTGTATGACTGTCATAGTTCACATCATGTGACTTGTTTGTAGTTTCACTCACTCGTCTTTGTTCAATAAACATTTACTGAATTTTTCTACTCGCGTTCCTCTTTGTGCTGGCGTTCAGAGAGCGTTCAGACAGCGTTCAGAGAGCGTTCAGAGAGCCTTTAGAGAACGTTCAGAGAGCGTTTAGAGAACGTTTAGAGAGCGTTCAGAGAGCCTTTAGAGAGCGTTCAGAGAGGGTTTAGAGAGCCTTTAGAGAGCGTTCAGAGAGCCTTTAGAGAGCGTTCAGAGAGCCTTCAGAGAGCGTTCAGAGAGCCTTTAAAGAGCGTTCAGAGAGCCTTTAGAGAGCGTTCAGAGAGCCTTTAGAGAGCGTTCAGAGAGCCTTTAGAGAGCGTTCAGAGAGCCTTCAGAGAGCCTTTAGACAGCGTTCAGAGAGGCTTTAGAGAGTGTTCAGAGAGCGTTCAGAGCCTTTAGACAGCGTTCAGAGAGCGTTTAGAGAGCGTTCAGAGAGCGTTCAGAGCCTTTAGGGAGCGTTCAGAGAGCCTTTAGAGAGCATTCAGAGAGCTTTCAGAGACCGTTCAGAGAGCTTTGAGAGTGCCTTTAGAGAGCCTTCAGAGAGCCTTCAGAGAGCGTTCAGAGAGCCTTTAGAGAGCGTTTAGAGAGCATTCAGAGAGCGTTCAGAGAGCGTCCAGAGAGCTTTCAGAGAGCGTCCAGACAGCGTTTAGAGAGCCTTCAGAGAGCGTTTAGAGAGCGTTCAGAGAGCCTTTAGAGAGCATTCAGAGAGCCTTTAGTGAGCTTTCAGAGAGCGTTCAGAGAGCATTTAGAGAGCCTTTAGAGAGCGTTCAGAGACCATATAGAGAGCGTTCTGAGAGCGTTCAGAGCGTTTATAGAGCGTTTAGAGAGCGTTCAGAGAGCGTTTAGAGAGCGTTCAGAGAGCCTTTAGAGAGCATTCAGAGAGCCTTTAGTGAGCTTTCAGAGAGCGTTCAGAGAGCATTTAGAGAGCCTTTAGAGAGCGTTCAGAGACCATATAGAGAGCGTTCTTAGAGCGTTCAGAGCGTTTAGAGAGCGTTGAGAGCGTTCAGAGAGCGTTCAGAGAGCGTTCAGAGAACGTTCAGAGAGTCTTTAGAGAGCGCTCAGAGAGCCTTTAGAGAGCATTCAGAGAGCCTTTAGTGAGCTTTCAGAGAGCGTTCAGAGAGCATTTAGAGAGCCTTTAGAGAGCGTTTAGAGAGCGTTCAGAGACCATATAGAGAGCGTTCTTAGAGCGTTCAGAGAGCCTTTAGACAGCTTTCAGAGAGCGTTTAGAGAGCGTTCCAGAGAGCGTTCAGAGCCTTTAGGGAGCGTTCAGAGAGCCTTTAGAGAGCTTTCAGAGAGCGTTCAGAGAGCTTTTAGAGTGCCTTTAGAGAGCGTTCAGAGAGCCTTCAGATAGTCTTCAGAGAGCGTTCAGAGAGCGTTCAGAGAGCCTTTAGAGAGCGTTTAGAGAGCGTTCAGAGAGCGTTCAGAGAGCGTCCAGAGAGCGTTCAGAGAGCATCCAGAGAGCGTTTAGAGAGCCTTCAGAGAGCATTCAGAGAGCATTTAGAGAGCCTTTAGAGAGCGTTTAGAGAGCGTTCAGAGAGCCTTCAGAGAGCGTTCAGAGAGCCTTTAGAGAGCGTTCAGAGAGCCTTTAGAGAGCGTTCAGAGAGCCTTCAGAGAGCCTTTAGACAGCGTTCAGAGAGGCTTTAGAGAGTGTTCAGAGAGCCTTCAGAGAGCGTTCAGAGCCTTTAGAGAGCGTTCAGAGAGCCTTTAGAGAGTGTTCAGAGAGCCTTTAGAGAGCGTTCAGAGAGGATTTAGAGAGCATTCAGAGAGTCTTCAGAGAGCCTTTAGAGAGCGTTCAGAGAGCCTTTAGAGAGCGTTCAGAGAGCCTTCAGAGAGCATTCAGAGCCTTTAGACAGCGTTCAGAGAGCGTTTAGAGAGCGTTCAGAGAGCGTTCAGAGCCTTTAGGGAGCATTTAGACAGCATTTAGAGAGCCTTTAGAGAGCGTTCAGAGACCATATAGAGAGCGTTCTGAGAGCGTTCAGAGCGTTTATAGAGCGTTTAGAGAGCGTTCAGAGAGCGTCAGAGAGCGTTTAGAGAGCGTTCAGAGAGCGTTCAGAGAGCCTTTAGAGAGCATTCAGAGAGCCTTTACAGAGCTTTCAGAGAGCGTTAAGAGAGCATTTAGAGAGCCTTTAGAGAGCGTTCAGAGAGCCTTTAGAGAACGTTCAGAGAGTCTTTAGAGAGCGCTCAGAGAGCCTTTAGAGAGCGTTCAGAGAGCGTTCAGAGAGCCTTTAGAGAGCGTTCAGAGCCTTTAGAAAGCGTTCAGAGAGCGTTCAGAGAGCCTTTAGAGAGCGTTCAGAGAGGATTTAGAGAGCATTCAGAGAGTCTTCAGAGAGCCTTTAGAGAGCGTTCAGAGAGCCTTTAGAGAGCGTTCAGAGAGACTTCAGAGAGCATTCAGAGCCTTTAGACAGCGTTCAGAGAGCGTTTAGAGAGCGTTCAGAGAGCGTTCAGAGCCTTTAGGGAGCGTTCAGAGAGCCTTTAGAGAGCGTTCAGAGAGCCTTTAGAGAGCTTTCAGAGAGCGTTCAGAGAGCTTTTAGAGTGCCTTTAGAGAGCGTTCAGAGAGCCTTCAGAGAGCTTTCAGAGAGCGTTCAGAGAGCGTTCAGAGAGCCTTTAGAGAGCGTTTAGAGAGCGTTCAGAGAGCGTTCAGAGAGCGTCCAGAGAGCCTTTAGAGAGCATTCAGAGAGCCTTTAGTGAGCTTTCAGAGAGCGTTCAGAGAGCATTTAGAGAGCCTTTAGAGAGCGTTTAGAGAGCGTTCAGAGACCATATAGAGAGCGTTTTTAGAGCGTTCAGAGCGTTTAGAGAGCGTTTAGAGAGCGTTCAGAGAGCGTTCAGAGAGCGTTCAGAGAACGTTCAGAGAGTCTTTAGAGAGCGCTCAGAGAGCCTTTAGAGAGCATTCAGAGAGCCTTTAGTGAGCTTTCAGAGAGCGTTCAGAGAGCATTTAGAGAGCCTTTAGAGAGCGTTTAGAGAGCGTTCAGAGACCATATAGAGAGCGTTCTTAGAGCGTTCAGAGAGCCTTTAGACAGCGTTCAGAGAGCGTTTAGAGAGCGTTCAGAGAGCGTTCAGAGCCTTTAGGGAGCGTTCAGAGAGCCTTTAGAGAGCTTTCAGAGAGCGTTCAGAGAGCTTTTAGAGTGCCTTTAGAGAGCGTTCAGAGAGCCTTCAGATAGTCTTCAGAGAGCGTTCAGAGAGCGTTCAGAGAGCCTTTAGAGAGCGTTTAGAGAGCGTTCAGAGAGCGTTCAGAGAGCGTCCAGAGAGCGTTCAGAGAGCGTCCAGAGAGCGTTAAGAGAGCCTTCAGAGAGCATTCAGAGAGCATTTAGAGAGCCTTTAGAGAGCGTTTAGAGAGCGTTCAGAGAGCCTTCAGAGAGCGTTCAGGAGAGCCTTTAAAGAGCGTTCAGAGAGCGTTCAGAGAGCCTTTAGAGAGCGTTCAGAGAGCCTTTAGAGAGCGTTCAGAGAGCCTTCAGAGAGCGTTCAGAGCCTTTAGAGAGCGTTCAGAGAGCCTTTAGAGAGCGTTCAGAGAGCCTTTAGAGAGCGTTCAGAGAGGATTTAGAGAGCATTCAGAGAGTCTTCAGAGAGCCTTTAGAGAGCGTTCAGAGAGCCTTTAGAGAGCGTTCAGAGAGCCTTTAGAGAGCGTTCAGAGAGCCTTCAGAGAGCATTCAGAGCCTTTAGACAGCGTTCAGAGAGCGTTTAGAGAGCGTTCAGAGAGCGTTCAGAGCCTTTAGGGAGCGTTCAGAGAGCCTTTAGAGAGCGTTCTGAGAGCGTTCAGAGCGTTTATAGAGCGTTTAGAGAGCGTTCAGAGAGCGTTCAGAGAGCGTTTAGAGAGCGTTCAGAGAGCGTTCAGAGAGCCTTTAGAGAGCATTCAGAGAGCCTTTACAGAGCTTTCAGAGAGCGTTAAGAGAGCATTTAGAGAGCCTTTAGAGAGCGTTCAGAGAGCCTTTAGAGAACGTTCAGAGAGTCTTTAGAGAGCGCTCAGAGAGCCTTTAGAGAGCGTTCAGAGAGCGTTCAGAGAGCCTTTAGAGAGCGTTCAGAGCCTTTAGAAAGCGTTCAGAGAGCGTTCAGAGAGCCTTTAGAGAGCGTTCAGAGAGGATTTAGAGAGCATTCAGAGAGTCTTCAGAGAGCCTTTAGAGAGCGTTCAGAGAGCCTTCAGAGAGCATTCAGAGCCTTTAGACAGCGTTCAGAGAGCGTTTAGAGAGCGTTCAGAGAGCGTTCAGAGCCTTTAGGGAGCGTTCAGAGAGCCTTTAGAGAGCGTTCAGAGAGCCTTTAGAGAGCTTTCAGAGAGCGTTCAGAGAGCTTTTAGAGTGCCTTTAGAGAGCGTTCAGAGAGCCTTCAGAGAGCTTTCAGAGAGCGTTCAGAGAGCGTTCAGAGAGCCTTTAGAGAGCGTTTAGAGAGCGTTCAGAGAGCGTTCAGAGAGCGCCCAGAGAGCCTTTAGAGAGCATTCAGAGAGCCTTTAGTGAGCTTTCAGAGAGCGTTCAGAGAGCATTTAGAGAGCCTTTAGAGAGCGTTTAGAGAGCGTTCAGAGACCATATAGAGAGCGTTCTTAGAGCGTTCAGAGCGTTTAGAGAGCGTTTAGAGAGCGTTCAGAGAGCGTTCAGAGAGCGTTCAGAGAGTCTTTAGAGAGCATTCAGAGAGCCTTTAGAGAGCATTCAGAGAGCCTTTAGTGAGCTTTCAGAGAGCTTTCAGAGAGCATTTAGAGAGCCTTTAGAGAGCGTTTAGAGAGCGTTCAGAGACCATATAGAGAGCGTTCTTAGAGCGTTCAGAGAGCCTTTAGACAGCGTTCAGAGAGCGTTTAGAGAGCGTTCAGAGAGCGTTCAGAGCCTTTAGGGAGCGTTCAGAGAGCCTTTAGAGAGCTTTCAGAGAGCGTTCAGAAAGCTTTTAGAGTGCCTTTAGAGAGCGTTCAGAGAGCCTTCAGATAGTCTTCAGAGAGCGTTCAGAGAGCGTTCAGAGAGCCTTTAGAGAGCGTTTAGAGAGCGTTCAGAGAGCGTTCAGAGAGCGTCCAGAGAGCGTTCAGAGAGCGTCCAGAGAGCGTTTAGAGAGCCTTCAGAGAGCATTCAGAGAGCATTTAGAGAGCCTTTAGAGAGCGTTTAGAGAGCGTTCAGAGAGCCTTCAGAGAGCGTTCAGAGAGCCTTTAAAGAGCGTTCAGAGAGCGTTCAGAGAGCCTTTAGAGAGCGTTCAGAGAGCCTTTAGAGAGCGTTCAGAGAGCCTTCAGAGAGCCTTTAGACAGCGTTCAGAGAGGCTTTAGAGAGTGTTCAGAGAGCCTTCAGAGAGCGTTCAGAGCCTTTAGAGAGCGTTCAGAGAGCCTTTAGAGTACGTTCAGAGAGCCTTTAGAGAGCGTTCAGAGAGCGTTCAGAGAGCGTCCAGAGAGCGTTCAGAGAGCGTTCAGAGAGCCTTTAGAGAGCGTTCAGAGAGCCTTTAGAGAGCGTTCAGAGAGCCTTCAGAGAGCCTTTAGACAGCGTTTAGAGAGGCTTTAGAGAGTGTTCAGAGAGCCTTCAGAGAGCGTTCAGAGCCTTTAGAGAGCGTTCAGAGAGCCTTTAGAGTACGTTCAGAGAGCCTTTAGAGAGCGTTCAGAGAGGATTTAGAGAGCATTCAGAGAGTCTTCAGAGAGCCTTTAGAGAGCGTTCAGAGAGCCTTTAGAGAGCGTTCAGAGAGCCTTCAGAGAGCATTCAGAGCCTTTAGACAGCGTTCAGAGAGCGTTTAGAGAGCGTTTAGAGAGCGTTCAGAGCCTTTAGGGAGCATTTAGAGAGCCTTTAGAGAGCGTTTAGAGAGCGTTCAGAGACCATATAGAGAGCGTTCTGAGAGCGTTCAGAGCGTTTAGAGAGCGTTTAGACAGCGTTCAGAGAGCGTTCAGAGAGCGTTTAGAGAGCGTTCAGAGAGCATTCAGAGAGCCTTTACAGAGATTTCAGAGAGCGTTCAGAGAGCATTTAGAGAGCCTTTAGAGAGCGTTCAGAGAGCCTTTAGAGAGCGTTCAGAGAACGTTCAGAGAGTCTTTAGAGAGCGCTCAGAGAGCCTTTAGAGAGCGTTCAGAGAGCGTTCAGAGAGCCTTTAGAGAGCGTTCAGAGAGCCTTTAGAGAGCGTTCAGAGAGCGTTCAGAGAGCCTTCAGAGAGCATTCAGAGCCTTTAAACAGCGTTCAGAGAGCGTTTAGAGAGCGTTCAGAGAGCGTTCAGAGCCTTTAGGGAGCGTTCAGAGAGCCTTTAGAGAGCGTTCAGAGAGCCTTTAGAGAGCTTTCAGAGAGCGTTCAGAGAGCTTTTAGAGTGCCTTTAGAGAGCGTTCAGAGAGCCTTCAGAGAGCGTTCAGAGAGCGTTCAGAGAGCGTCCAGAGAGCGTTCAGAGAGCGTCCAGAGAGCGTTTAGAGAGCCTTCAGAGAGCGTTTAGAGAGCGTTCTGAGAGCGTTCAGAGTGTTTAGAGAGCGTTTAGAGAGCGTTCAGAGAGCGTTCAGAGAGCGTTCAGAGAGCCTTTAGACAGCGTTCAGAGAGGCTTTAGAGAGTGTTCAGAGAGCCTTCAGAGAGCGTTCAGAGCCTTTAGAGAGCGTTCAGAGAGCCTTTAGAGAGCGTTCAGAGAGCCTTTAGAGAGCGTTCAGAGAGGATTTAGAGAGCATTCAGAGAGTCTTCAGAGAGCCTTTAGAGAGCGTTCAGAGAGCCTTTAGAGAGCGTTCAGAGAGCCTTTAGAGAGCGTTCAGAGAGCCTTCAGAGAGCATTCAGAGCCTCTAGACAGCGTTCAGAGAGCGTTTAGAGAGCGTTCAGAGCCTTTAGGGAGCGTTCAGAGAGCCTTTAGAGAGCGTTCTGAGAGCGTTCAGAGCGTTTATAGAGCGTTTAGAGAGCGTTCAGAGAGCGTTCAGAGAGCGTTTAGAGAGCGTTCAGAGAGCGTTCAGAGAGCCTTTAGAGAGCATTCAGAGAGCCTTTACAGAGCTTTCAGAGAGCGTTAAGAGAGCATTTAGAGAGCCTTTAGAGAGCGTTCAGAGAGCCTTTAGAGAACGTTCAGAGAGTCTTTAGAGAGCGCTCAGAGAGCCTTTAGAGAGCGTTCAGAGAGCGTTCAGAGAGCCTTTAGAGAGCGTTCAGAGCCTTTAGAAAACGTTCAGAGAGCGTTTAGAGAGCGTTCAGAGAGCGTTCAGAGCGTTCAGAGAGCCTTTAGAGAGCATTCAGAGAGCGTTCAGAGAGCCTTTAGAGAGCGTTTAGAGAGCGTTCAGAGAGCCTTTAGAGAGCGTTCAGAGCGTTCAGAGCCTTTAGAGAGCGTTCTGAGCGTTCAGAGTGTTTAGAGAGCTTTTAGAGAGCGTTCAGAGAGCCTTTAGAGAGCATTCAGAGAGCCTTTAGAGAGCTTTCAGAGCCTTTAGAATGCGTTCAGAGAGCGTTCAGAGAGCATTTAGAGAGTGTTCAGAGAGGATTTAGAGAGCATTCAGAGAGTCTTCAGAGAGCCTTTAGAGAGCGTTCAGAGAGCCTTTAGAGAGCGTTCAGAGAGCCTTCAGAGAGTCTTCAGAGAGCATTCAGAGCCTTTAGACAGCGTTCAGAGAGCGTTTAGAGAGCGTTCAGAGAGCGTTCAGAGAGCGTTCAGAGAGCGTTCAGAGAACGTTCAGAGCGTTCAGAGAGCCTTTAGAGAGCATTCAGAGAGCGTTCAGAGAGCCTTTAGAGAGCGTTTAGAGAGCGTTCAGAGAGCCTTTAGAGAGCGTTCAGAGCGTTCAGAGCCTTTAGAGAGCGTTCAGAGAGCGTTCAGAGAGCCTTTAGAGAGCGTTTAGAGAGCGTTCAGAGAGCCTTTAGAGAGCGTTCAGAGCCTTTAGAGAGCGTTCTGAGAGCGTTCAGAGTGTTTAGAGAGCTTTTAGAGAGCGTTCAGAGAGCGTTCAGAGAGCGTTCAGAGAGCGTTCAGAGAGCATTCAGAGAGCGTTCAGAGAGCCTTTAGAGAGCGTTTAGAGAGCGTTCAGAGAGCCTTTAGAGAGCGTTCAGAGCGTTCAGAGCCTTTAGAGAGCGTTCAGAGAGCGTTCAGAGAGCCTTTAGAGAGCGTTTAGAGAGCGTTCAGAGAGCCTTTAGAGAGCGTTCAGAGCGTTCAGAGCCTTTAGAGAGCGTTCTGAGAGCGTTCAGAGTGTTTAGAGAGCTTTTAGAGAGCGTTCAGAGAGCGTTCAGAGAGCGTTCAGAGAGCGTTCAGAGAGCATTCAGAGAGCGTTCAGAGAGCCTTTAGAGAGCGTTTAGAGAGCGTTCAGAGAGCCTTTAGAGAGCGTTCAGAGCGTTCAGAGCCTTTAGAGAGCGTTCAGAGAGCGTTCAGAGAGCCTTTAGAGAGCGTTTAGAGAGCGTTCAGAGAGCCTTTAGAGAGCGTTCAGAGCGTTCAGAGCCTTTAGAGAGCGTTCTGAGAGCGTTCAGAGTGTTTAGAGAGCTTTTAGAGAGCGTTCAGAGAGCGTTCAGAGAGCGTTCAGAGAGCGTTCAGAGAGCCTTTAGAGAGCATTCAGAGAGCCTTTAGAGAGCTTTCAGAGCCTTTAGAAAGCGTTCAGAGAGCGTTCAGAGAGCATTTAGAGAGCGTTCAGAGAGGATTTAGAGAGCATTCAGAGAGTCTTCAGAGAGCCTTTAGAGAGCGTTCAGAGAGCCTTTAGAGAGCGTTCAGAGAGCGTTCAGAGAGCCTTCAGAGAGCATTCAGAGCCTTTAGACAGCGTTCAGAGAGCGTTTAGAGAGCGTTCAGAGCCTTTAGGGAGCGTTCAGAGAGCCTTTAGAGAGCGTTCAGAGAGCCTTTAGAGAGCTTTCAGAGAGCGTTCAGAGAGCGTTCAGAGAGCCTTTAGAGAGCGTTTAGAGAGCGTTCAGAGAGCGTCCAGAGAGCGTTCAGAGAGCGTCCAAAGAGCGTTTAGAGAGCCTTCAGAGAGCGTTTAGAGAGCGTTCAGAGAGCGTTCAGAGAGCCTTTAGAGAGCATTCAGAGAGCCTTTAGTGAGCTTTCAGAGAGCGTTCAGAGAGCATTTAGAGAGCCTTTAGAGAGCGTTTAGAGAGCGTTCAGAGACCATATAGAGAGCGTTCTGAGAGCGTTCAGAGTGTTTAGATAGCGTTTAGAGAGCGTTCAGAGAGCGTTCAGAGAGCGTTCAGAGAACGTTCAGAGAGTCTTTAGAGAGCGTTTAGAGAGCGTTCAGAGACCATATAGAGAGCGTTCAGAGAGCGTTCAGAGAGCATTTAGAGAGCGTTCAGAGAGCCTTTAGAGAGCGTTTAGAGAGCGTTCAGAGAGCGTTCAGAGAGCCTTTAGAGAGCGTTCAGAGCGTTCAGAGCCTTTAGAGAGCGTTCTGAGAGCGTTCAGAGTGTTTAGAGAGCTTTTAGAGAGCGTTCAGAGAGCGTTCAGAGAGCGTTCAGAGAGCGTTCAGAGAGCATTCAGAGAGCGTTCAGAGAGCCTTTAGAGAGCGTTTAGAGAGCGTTCAGAGAGCCTTTAGAGAGCGTTCAGAGCGTTCAGAGCCTTTAGAGAGCGTTCAGAGAGCGTTCAGAGAGCCTTTAGAGAGCGTTCAGAGAGCCTTTAGAGAGCGTTCAGAGCGTTCAGAGCCTTTAGAGAGCGTTCTGAGAGCCTTTAGAGAGCGTTCAGAGCGTTCAGAGCCTTTAGAGAGCGTTCTGAGAGCGTTCAGAGTGTTTAGAGAGCTTTTAGAGAGCGTTCAGAGAGCGTTCAGAGAGCGTTCAGAGAGCGTTCAGAGAGCCTTTAGAGAGCATTCAGAGAGCCTTTAGAGAGCTTTCAGAGCCTTTAGAAAGCGTTCAGAGAGCGTTCAGAGAGCATTTAGAGAGCGTTCAGAGAGGATTTAGAGAGCATTCAGAGAGTCTTCAGAGAGCCTTTAGAGAGCGTTCAGAGTGCCTTTAGAGAGCGTTCAGAGAGCGTTCAGAGAGCCTTCAGAGAGCATTCAGAGCCTTTAGACAGCGTTCAGAGAGCGTTTAGAGAGCGTTCAGAGAGCGTTCAGAGCCTTTAGGGAGCGTTCAGAGAGCCTTTAGAGAGCGTTCAGAGAGCCTTTAGAGAGCTTTAAGAGAGCGTTCAGAGAGCGTTCAGAGAGCCTTTAGAGAGCGTTTAGAGAGCGTTCAGAGAGCGTTCAGAGAGCGTCCAGAGAGCGTTTAGAGAGCCTTCAGAGAGCGTTTAGAGAGCGTTCTGAGAGCGTTCAGAGTGTTTAGAGAGCGTTTAGAGAGCGTTCAGAGAGCGTTCAGAGAGCGTTCAGAGAGCCTTTAGACAGCGTTCAGAGAGGCTTTAGAGAGTGTTCAGAGAGCCTTCAGAGAGCGTTCAGAGCCTTTAGAGAGCGTTCAGAGAGCCTTTAGAGAGCGTTCAGAGAGCCTTTAGAGAGCGTTCAGAGAGGATTTAGAGAGCATTCAGAGAGTCTTCAGAGAGCCTTTAGAGAGCGTTCAGAGAGCCTTTAGAGAGCGTTCAGAGAGCCTTTAGAGAGCGTTCAGAGAGCCTTCAGAGAGCATTCAGAGCCTCTAGACAGCGTTCAGAGAGCGTTTAGAGAGCGTTCAGAGCCTTTAGGGAGCGTTCAGAGAGCCTTTAGAGAGCGTTCTGAGAGCGTTCAGAGCGTTTATAGAGCGTTTAGAGAGCGTTCAGAGAGCGTTCAGAGAGCGTTTAGAGAGCGTTCAGAGAGCGTTCAGAGAGCCTTTAGAGAGCATTCAGAGAGCCTTTACAGAGCTTTCAGAGAGCGTTAAGAGAGCATTTAGAGAGCCTTTAGAGAGCGTTCAGAGAGCCTTTAGAGAACGTTCAGAGAGTCTTTAGAGAGCGCTCAGAGAGCCTTTAGAGAGCGTTCAGAGAGCGTTCAGAGAGCCTTTAGAGAGCGTTCAGAGCCTTTAGAAAACGTTCAGAGAGCGTTTAGAGAGCGTTCAGAGAGCGTTCAGAGCGTTCAGAGAGCCTTTAGAGAGCATTCAGAGAGCGTTCAGAGAGCCTTTAGAGAGCGTTTAGAGAGCGTTCAGAGAGCCTTTAGAGAGCGTTCAGAGCGTTCAGAGCCTTTAGAGAGCGTTCTGAGCGTTCAGAGTGTTTAGAGAGCTTTTAGAGAGCGTTCAGAGAGCCTTTAGAGAGCATTCAGAGAGCCTTTAGAGAGCTTTCAGAGCCTTTAGAATGCGTTCAGAGAGCGTTCAGAGAGCATTTAGAGAGTGTTCAGAGAGGATTTAGAGAGCATTCAGAGAGTCTTCAGAGAGCCTTTAGAGAGCGTTCAGAGAGCCTTTAGAGAGCGTTCAGAGAGCCTTCAGAGAGTCTTCAGAGAGCATTCAGAGCCTTTAGACAGCGTTCAGAGAGCGTTTAGAGAGCGTTCAGAGAGCGTTCAGAGAGCGTTCAGAGAGCGTTCAGAGAACGTTCAGAGCGTTCAGAGAGCCTTTAGAGAGCATTCAGAGAGCGTTCAGAGAGCCTTTAGAGAGCGTTTAGAGAGCGTTCAGAGAGCCTTTAGAGAGCGTTCAGAGCGTTCAGAGCCTTTAGAGAGCGTTCAGAGAGCGTTCAGAGAGCCTTTAGAGAGCGTTTAGAGAGCGTTCAGAGAGCCTTTAGAGAGCGTTCAGAGCCTTTAGAGAGCGTTCTGAGAGCGTTCAGAGTGTTTAGAGAGCTTTTAGAGAGCGTTCAGAGAGCGTTCAGAGAGCGTTCAGAGAGCGTTCAGAGAGCATTCAGAGAGCGTTCAGAGAGCCTTTAGAGAGCGTTTAGAGAGCGTTCAGAGAGCCTTTAGAGAGCGTTCAGAGCGTTCAGAGCCTTTAGAGAGCGTTCAGAGAGCGTTCAGAGAGCCTTTAGAGAGCGTTTTAGAGAGCGTTCAGAGAGCCTTTAGAGAGCGTTCAGAGCGTTCAGAGCCTTTAGAGAGCGTTCTGAGAGCGTTCAGAGTGTTTAGAGAGCTTTTAGAGAGCGTTCAGAGAGCGTTCAGAGAGCGTTCAGAGAGCGTTCAGAGAGCATTCAGAGAGCGTTCAGAGAGCCTTTAGAGAGCGTTTAGAGAGCGTTCAGAGAGCCTTTAGAGAGCGTTCAGAGCGTTCAGAGCCTTTAGAGAGCGTTCAGAGAGCGTTCAGAGAGCCTTTAGAGAGCGTTTAGAGAGCGTTCAGAGAGCCTTTAGAGAGCGTTCAGAGCGTTCAGAGCCTTTAGAGAGCGTTCTGAGAGCGTTCAGAGTGTTTAGAGAGCTTTTAGAGAGCGTTCAGAGAGCGTTCAGAGAGCGTTCAGAGAGCGTTCAGAGAGCCTTTAGAGAGCATTCAGAGAGCCTTTAGAGAGCTTTCAGAGCCTTTAGAAAGCGTTCAGAGAGCGTTCAGAGAGCATTTAGAGAGCGTTCAGAGAGGATTTAGAGAGCATTCAGAGAGTCTTCAGAGAGCCTTTAGAGAGCGTTCAGAGAGCCTTTAGAGAGCGTTCAGAGAGCGTTCAGAGAGCCTTCAGAGAGCATTCAGAGCCTTTAGACAGCGTTCAGAGAGCGTTTAGAGAGCGTTCAGAGCCTTTAGGGAGCGTTCAGAGAGCCTTTAGAGAGCGTTCAGAGAGCCTTTAGAGAGCTTTCAGAGAGCGTTCAGAGAGCGTTCAGAGAGCCTTTAGAGAGCGTTTAGAGAGCGTTCAGAGAGCGTCCAGAGAGCGTTCAGAGAGCGTCCAAAGAGCGTTTAGAGAGCCTTCAGAGAGCGTTTAGAGAGCGTTCAGAGAGCGTTCAGAGAGCCTTTAGAGAGCATTCAGAGAGCCTTTAGTGAGCTTTCAGAGAGCGTTCAGAGAGCATTTAGAGAGCCTTTAGAGAGCGTTTAGAGAGCGTTCAGAGACCATATAGAGAGCGTTCTGAGAGCGTTCAGAGTGTTTAGATAGCGTTTAGAGAGCGTTCAGAGAGCGTTCAGAGAGCGTTCAGAGAACGTTCAGAGAGTCTTTAGAGAGCGTTTAGAGAGCGTTCAGAGACCATATAGAGAGCGTTCAGAGAGCGTTCAGAGAGCATTTAGAGAGCGTTCAGAGAGCCTTTAGAGAGCGTTTAGAGAGCGTTCAGAGAGCGTTCAGAGAGCCTTTAGAGAGCGTTCAGAGCGTTCAGAGCCTTTAGAGAGCGTTCTGAGAGCGTTCAGAGTGTTTAGAGAGCTTTTAGAGAGCGTTCAGAGAGCGTTCAGAGAGCGTTCAGAGAGCGTTCAGAGAGCATTCAGAGAGCGTTCAGAGAGCCTTTAGAGAGCGTTTAGAGAGCGTTCAGAGAGCCTTTAGAGAGCGTTCAGAGCGTTCAGAGCCTTTAGAGAGCGTTCAGAGAGCGTTCAGAGAGCCTTTAGAGAGCGTTCAGAGAGCCTTTAGAGAGCGTTCAGAGCGTTCAGAGCCTTTAGAGAGCGTTCTGAGAGCCTTTAGAGAGCGTTCAGAGCGTTCAGAGCCTTTAGAGAGCGTTCTGAGAGCGTTCAGAGTGTTTAGAGAGCTTTTAGAGAGCGTTCAGAGAGCGTTCAGAGAGCGTTCAGAGAGCGTTCAGAGAGCCTTTAGAGAGCATTCAGAGAGCCTTTAGAGAGCTTTCAGAGCCTTTAGAAAGCGTTCAGAGAGCGTTCAGAGAGCATTTAGAGAGCGTTCAGAGAGGATTTAGAGAGCATTCAGAGAGTCTTCAGAGAGCCTTTAGAGAGCGTTCAGAGTGCCTTTAGAGAGCGTTCAGAGAGCGTTCAGAGAGCCTTCAGAGAGCATTCAGAGCCTTTAGACAGCGTTCAGAGAGCGTTTAGAGAGCGTTCAGAGAGCGTTCAGAGCCTTTAGGGAGCGTTCAGAGAGCCTTTAGAGAGCGTTCAGAGAGCCTTTAGAGAGCTTTAAGAGAGCGTTCAGAGAGCGTTCAGAGAGCCTTTAGAGAGCGTTTAGAGAGCGTTCAGAGAGCGTCCAGAGAGCGTTCAGAGAGCGTCCAAAGAGCGTTTAGAGAGCCTTCAGAGAGCGTTTAGAGAGCGTTCAGAGAGCCTTTAGAGAGCATTCAGAGAGCCTTTAGTGAGCTTTCAGAGAGCGTTCAGAGAGCATTTAGAGAGCCTTTAGAGAGCGTTTAGAGAGCGTTCAGAGACCATATAGAGAGCGTTCTGAGAGCGTTCAGAGTGTTTAGATAGCGTTTAGAGAGCGTCCAGAGAGCGTTCAGAGAGCCTTTAGAGAGCGTTCAGAGCTTTCAGAGAGCCTTTAGAGAGCGTTTAGAGAGCGTTCAGAGAGCCTTTAGAGAGCGTTCAGAGAGCGTTTAGAGAGTGTTTAGAGAGCCTTTAGAGAGCGTTTAGAGAGCGTTCATTGAGCGTTTAGAGAGCGTTCAGAGAGCCTTTAGAGAGCCGCGTTCACGAACAGCTGGTTATTAGTGACATCAATGAACTCAGAACGATCGGATTGTGAACAGATCAGTGTTTAAAGTCTGAAGAGTAGAGAAGTAATAATCAGACATGAACAGTGTTTGACTTTATCCAAGCGTCCAGTCTGTCAGTTTCATCATAGAAACATACTTCAATAATCACCCATCCCATAATAATCATCACACCTGCTGTGTACTGTAGTTTTAAAGTCAGCTAAATGATAGCCACGTTTGTTGTAAAGCACTAAAGTGTGGATGTAGAAGAAACAGTTTGGTTAGGAAAGATGAAGACTTGTTCTTGTCTTCATCATCAGTCGGTGATCAGAGGAAACACATGGAGGTGAGTATTTTTTTATTTCATATAAAACCTTCAACACAAAGTTCAACAGGTGACCAACATCAGCGCTGCTGTGAAGAAGAGTGATGAAGACCTGATGAAGACTCCAGCTGTGGTTCCAGTTCTCCACAGAATACAGGAGAACCCTGTGATAGCGCCCCCTACAGGGTTACTACTACTACTTACCTCTCCTGCCATCTACTGACGGTAACATGTATGACAGTTTGTGATTCAACCTTCAGTTTCAGAGAAATCCGTTTTTATTTCTGCTGACACAACAAATCAAAACAGAATGTGACTAGAACCTCCTCCATCAGGTTACCATGACAACAGTACCACCGGTCAGCTGTCTGTCTCCACTCACGTCACATCTGTAGTTAAGACTTCATGAATCTGATGGCACACAAAGTTGTTGCCATGACAACAGATGATGCTTCACACAGGTGGTAGATGGAAACTAACAGGATGAGGTCACAGGGATGTTGACCTTTGACCCTCTGGATATAAAATGTCTTCATTGTATCCTGTCAGAGTTGTGTAACATTTTGTCGTAAGTGTTTCAATTTGGAGTTATGGTCACAAACTTTGACCTTTGACCTTCAGTTGATGTTTGAGAGAACATTTGAAGAAGGTGTTCCTGAGACTCAGGAGAACCTGCAGCTTCCTCTTCCTAGTTCTGGTTCTGGTGGATCAGCGTGTCGGAGCTGCTTCCTGCTGCAGCATCTTCTCATCAGAACCTCTTCAGAACAAACTGCAGTGGGTTCCTTCACCGTCCTTGTCTCCCAGCGTCCAGCTGAGGGACCGTT
This sequence comes from Embiotoca jacksoni, assembly GCF_022577435.1. Lineage (NCBI taxonomy): Eukaryota > Metazoa > Chordata > Actinopteri > Embiotocidae > Embiotoca > Embiotoca jacksoni. The sequence continues at coordinate 2,999,428 of NW_027185393.1, read as the reverse complement.
GGACCTCCTCCCCGATGTCTCACATCCGTCCTCGTCTCTCAGGGGCCCGCCGGCTGCTGGGCCGCAGCCTGCCCCAGTAACGCCTGGAAGTCCGGAGATAAGACCAGCTTGTGGTGGACGTTTCCCAGCACCATCATGTCCCCAGTCCGTCCATCAGACAGACGCACGGACACCAGCTGCTGCAGAGGGGACAGGGACAGGTCTCAGAGAGAGATGGGGTCTCAGTGTGTTGAATGAACAGCTGGAGGACGTACCTGCAGGAAGGAGAACGCCGCTCCCTCCGAGACGTCCATCACAATGTCTCCCAGCTTCAGCTCCACCTTCCCAGACCTCCGGATCTGCAGCTTACCTAGAAGTCCTTCAGGGAGCTGGGAGAGGACGGGACAGCTGTCCTTTAGCCCCGCCTCCTGAGGATAGACACACACAGCCTGAGGAGCACATTCACCGACAACATGGTAAATATGTGAGACTGCTGACTCACCTGTCCTGGAAGGTGTGGCGTCCTCCGGTCCTCGGACCGGCCATCCTTGGCAGCTTTGTCTCCTGGAGGTCTGAGACCAGCGTCCCCCTTCAGCCCGGCCCCCCGGCCCGGCATGCAGTCCGGCAGCTGCATGAAGAACAGCTCCTCTCTGCTGGACAGGTGGAGCTCCTGCAACAGCTCCACCAGGGACGGCTGCTCCGTCCTGCTGCCAGCTCCACCTGCAGGTCCACGGGGGGGAGGGTGGGTCTCTGAACCTGCAACAGGACAATCACAATAACACACAGTCACATGTTCCATCAAACCTCTGATCTGACAACAGGTGGAGCTTCAACAGGAAGTCCGTCCCCCGGTCAGCCTCCACCTGTCACCTGTCAGCCCTCACATGTGATGGTGGTCCCTCTGTGGGTGGAGCTGCTGGATTGACACAGAGGCAGCTGGATGGGTTTCAGACGGACATCGTTCTTCAGACCAGGATCATCGATGAACTGAAGGACACACACACACACACACACACACACACACACACACACACACACACACACACACACACACACCAGGGTTATTAAAACACACACTCGTGAACACACACCTGTCACCTTACTCGTTCACAGGGAGGAACACTCACGTCGTCTCTCTGCAGCTTACTGAGGATCTCATCTTCATCCTCGGACTCCTTCCTCTCCTTCTTCACCTGTTTACAGATGGGGGCGGAGCTAGAGTCCTGCAGGTGTGCAGAACCACGCCAGCCTGAATAGAGCGGATGGGAGGAGGAGGAGGAGAAGGAGAAGGAGGTCTGTGAGAGGACGTGTGGACGTTGGTCTGGAGGCGAGAGGACGCTGCAGGACAGACAGACGGAGGACACACCTGTTTTCCGGACGTTGTCAGCGGGGCCCGTCTCAAAGATGGAGTGGGACTGGATGGTCTGAGGCCGCTCCTTCCTCCTCCCTCTGCTCTCCCTCCTCCTCCTCTCCTCCCGCTCCCTCCTCTCCTTCCTCTGAGACACGTGGACCTCCTCCTGCAACCTGGGGAGGACCAGCACCGTTTTCACGGGGACACGGTAAAAACACGTTAAATACATGTCAAACACACATGAAACACACGTGACCGCTCTGACTGATCAGGACTCTTCCTCTTGTCGGGACTCACTCGTCTTTCGTCTTCCTCACAGCGTGGACGTTGGGCTCAAAGGTTTTCTGTGGACAGATCAGAGGATGAGACACGCTACAGGTTCATGTCGCTCTCATGTCAGTAGATATCATAATAATAATATACCTATACATAATAATATCCATCAATAGATACAATAATAATAATAATAATATCCATCAGTAGATATAATAATAATAATATCCATCAGTAGATATAATAATAATAATATCCATCAGTAGATATAATAATAATATCCATCAGTAGATATAATAATAATATCCATCAGTAGATATAATAATAATACTAATATCCATCAGTAGATATAATAATAATATCCATCAGTAGATATAATAATAATAATATCCGTCAGTAGATATAATAATAATATCCATCAGTGGATATAATAATAATATCCATCAGTAGATATAATAATAATAATATCCATCACTAGATATAATAATATTCATCAGTAGATATAATAATAATACTAATATCCATCAGTAGATATAATAATAATAATATCCATCAGTAGATATAATAATAATATCCATCAGTAGATATAATAATAATATTCATCAGTAGATATAATAATAATACTAATATCCATCAGTAGATATAATAATATCCATCAGTAGATATAATAATAATATCCATCAGTAGATATAATAATAATATCCATCAGTAGATATAATAATAATATCCATCAGTGGATATAATAATAATATCCATCAGTAGATATAATAATATTCATCAGTAGATATAATAATAATATCCATCAGTAGATATAATAATAATAATATCCGTCAGTAGATATAATAATAATATCCATCAGTGGATATAATAATAATATCCATCAGTAGATATAATAATATTCATCAGTAGATATAATAATAATACTAATATCCATCAGTAGATATAATAATAATATCCATCAGTAGATATAATAATAATATTCATCAGTAGATATAATAATAATACTAATATCCATCAGTAGATATAATAATATCCATCAGTAGATATAATAATAATAATATCCATCAGTAGATATAATAATAATATCCATCAGTAGATATAATAATAATACTAATATCCATCAGTAGATATAATAATAATATCCATCAGTAGATATAATAATAATAATATCCGTCAGTAGATATAATAATAATATCCATCAGTGGATATAATAATAATATCCATCAGTAGATATAATAATATTCATCAGTAGATATAATAATAATACTAATATCCATCAGTAGATATAATAATAATATCCATCAGTAGATATAATAATAATAATATCCGTCAGTAGATATAATAATAATATCCATCAGTGGATATAATAATAATATCCATCAGTAGATATAATAATAATAATATCCATCAGTAGATATAATAATATTCATCAGTAGATATAATAATAATACTAATATCCATCAGTAGATATAATAATAATATCCATCAGTAGATATAATAATAATATCCATCAGTAGATATAATAATAATAATATCCATCAGTGGATATAATAATAATAATAATAATATCCATCAGTAGATATAATAATAATATCCATCAGTAGATATAATAATAATAATAATAATAATAATAATATCCATCAGTAGATATAATAATAATATCCATCAGTAGATATAATAATAATAATATCCATCAGTAGATATAATAATAATATCCATCAGTGGATATAATAATACTAATATTCATCAATAGATACAATAATAATACTAATATCCATCAGTAGATATAATAATAATATCCATCAGTAGATATAATAATAATATCCGTCAGTAGATATAATAATAATAATATATAATAATTCAAACTAGCAGGGGGCGCTATGACTATGAGCGAATATGACCATACAGGTGTCTTCAGGGCGGGACTGTTATCAAAGATGTAACGTTTGAGGAAGATCAGAATATGTACATAAAAGTTATAGCAACTTGTAGTTTCATGGCGAGACACTCAAATTCTTTGGATGACTTGTCATCTCCCAGGTGTTCAGATAGACAGAAGAGTTCAGGTCGGTGCGTCAAAGTCTGGAGGAGTTCCTTAAAATACAACACCTGCGAATCGCCAAAAATGGCGACTAAATACAAAATGGCGGACTTCCTGTTAAGTTGAAGTCATGATGCCAAGAGACTTTTTTGTCCATCTCGGTGTGACACACCTGTCCAACGAATCTGGTGCATGTGGGTGAATGTGGCCGCCGGGGCATCTCGCTAGGGGGCGCTAGCGAGCCATTTGGCCACGCCCACTCGCGACTCCACTAGAATAGGACATTTTTCGCCGGGAGACATGTGTGTAAAAACTTTCATGAGTTTTTGAATGTGATAAAACCTCCAAAAATGCAGTTTGTGGAGAATACTATAAAATCCCTTAATAACAATTCCTTGGATAACAACAGGGCTTTCACCCTAAGAGGGCGGCACCACGGTGCTCGGGCCCGAACGACGCTACAGGTGTGTACCTTGGGTTTTTTGAAGGTCCCCCCCAGGGTCAGGTCTCTGGTTCTGAGGGACGTCAGTCTTCCAGGCGGAGGGGGGGAGGACAGACCCCTCACCCGGCCTGGGAGACCTCTGCCCGGGCTGAAACTCCGCCCCGCCCCGCTGCCGCCGCCGGAGGAGCCGGGCCCACTTGCTGCATCCCGGGGTTCGGTCATGTTCTGGTCCCAGCTGCTTTAATGTTTCACCTGGTTAGTGGCAGTAGTTCACCGAGACGCCATGATCTCTCCGGGACAAACTGAGCGTCTTTATCCCAGCTGAAGCCACCACACAGCCGCCGTTTCCCGGCGGAGAGACTGTCCTCCGTCCGTGGCTCACATCACCGACACGGAGCGTCTCTTTGTGTCCGCAGACCGTGAACGCATCACACAACACAGATTCAATCTTTTTCCCTCCATTTTGTTGGTTCGCGGTCAGAACCCGGACGGTACGGTGGCGGAACTGCGTGTTTCCGCGGTGTCCGCAGCTGCGTTAGCGGGAGTTTCACTGCGCCTCCGTGTTTACACTGCGGACGGTTCACTGTGACCCGGTTCGAGGTGGTTGTAAAAAAAACCCACTTCGGAGTAGAGACGTTAAAAACAATCGGTATGTTGTTGTTGGAGCTGCAGCTCCGGTTTACCGCCGGCTGTTATTGTTCCTCAGCGGCACTACACCGGGGGGACACCGGGGGGCGCTGTTAGTGCGGCATGTTAAAGGGAGACCTGATACAGTGATCGAAGAAGTCTGGTCTGACGTCACTTATGTACATTTTAGAGGACGAATGCCTCATTTTTATGTTTTTTTTATGAGAAACTTCTGTGTTCTTCTACCATGAACTTCTCACGAGTCTCCCTGACTCAGAACCACTGACTGTATATCGGGTCAGAACCACATGTATAACCCTAACCTCATGAGGTCCAGCAGTCTCTGATAACTCCCTCAGTTCGTAGAATTATGTTGTACATAACATGTAGATGTATATAAATATAGTTATGTTACAGATAACATGTAGATGTATATAAATATAGTTATGTTACAGATAACATGTAGATGTATATAAATATAGTTATGTTGTACATAACATGTAGATGTATATAAATATAGTTATGTTGCAGATAACATGTAGATGTATATAAATATAGTTATGTTGTACATAACGTAGATGTATATAAATATAGTTATGTTGCAGATAACATGTAGATGTATATAAATATAGTTATGTTGTACATAACGTAGATGTATATAAATATAGTTATGTTACAGATAACATGTAGATGTATATAAATATAGTTATGTTGTACATAGCGTAGATGTATATAAATATAGTTATGTTGTACATAACATGTAGATGTATATAAATATAGTTATGTTGCAGATAACATGTAGATGTATATAAATATAGTTATGTTGTACATAACATGTAGATGTATATAAATATAGTTATGTTGTACATAACGTAGATGTATATAAATATAATTATGTTGCAGATAACATGTAGATGTATATAAATATAGTTATGTTACAGATAACATGTAGATGTATATAAATATAGTTATGTTGTACATAGCGTAGATGTATATAAATATAGTTATGTTGTACATAACATGTAGATGTATATAAATATAGTTATGTTGCAGATAACATGTAGATGTATATAAATATAGTTATGTTGTACATAACGTAGATGTATATAAATATAGTTATGTTGCAGATAACATGTAGATGTATATAAATATAGTTATGTTGCAGATAACATGTAGATGTATATAAATATAGTTATGTTGTACATAACGTAGATGTATATAAATATAGTTATGTTACAGATAACATGTAGATGTATATAAATATAGTTATGTTGTACATAGCGTAGATGTATATAAATATAGTTATGTTGTACATAACATGTAGATGTATATAAATATAGTTATGTTGCAGATAACATGTAGATGTATATAAATATAGTTATGTTGTACATAACATGTAGATGTATATAAATATAGTTATGTTGTACATAACGTAGATGTATATAAATATAATTATGTTGCAGATAACATGTAGATGTATATAAATATAGTTATGTTACAGATAACATGTAGATGTATATAAATATAGTTATGTTGTACATAGCGTAGATGTATATAAATATAGTTATGTTGTACATAACATGTAGATGTATATAAATATAGTTATGTTGCAGATAACATGTAGATGTATATAAATATAGTTATGTTGTACATAACGTAGATGTATATAAATATAGTTATGTTGCAGATAACATGTAGATGTATATAAATATAGTTATGTTGCAGATAACATGTAGATGTATATAAATATAGTTATGTTGTACATAACGTAGATGTATATAAATATAGTTATGTTACAGATAACATGTAGATGTATATAAATATAGTTATGTTGTACATAGCGTAGATGTATATAAATATAGTTATGTTGTACATAACATGTAGATGTATATAAATATAGTTATGTTGCAGATAACATGTAGATGTATATAAATATAGTTATGTTGTACATAACATGTAGATGTATATAAATATAGTTATGTTGTACATAACGTAGATGTATATAAATATAATTATGTTGCAGATAACATGTAGATGTATATAAATATAGTTATGTTACAGATAACATGTAGATGTATATAAATATAGTTATGTTGTACATAATGTAGATGTATATAAATATAGTTATGTTGCAGATAACATGTAGATGTATATAAATATAGTTATGTTGTACATAACGTAGATGTATATAAATATAGTTATGTTGCAGATAACATGTAGATGTATATAAATATAGTTATGTTGTACATAACATGTAGATGTATATAAATATAGTTATGTTGCAGATAACATGTAGATGTATATAAATATAGTTATGTTACAGATAACATGTAGATGTATATAAATATAGTTATGTTGTACATAACGTAGATGTATATAAATATAGTTATGTTACAGATAACATGTAGATGTATATAAATATAGTTATGTTGTACATAGCGTAGATGTATATAAATATAGTTATGTTGTACATAACATGTAGATGTATATAAATATAGTTATGTTGCAGATAACATGTAGATGTATATAAATATAGTTATGTTGTACATAACATGTAGATGTATATAAATATAGTTATGTTGTACATAACGTAGATGTATATAAATATAATTATGTTGCAGATAACATGTAGATGTATATAAATATAGTTATGTTACAGATAACATGTAGATGTATATAAATATAGTTATGTTGTACATAGCGTAGATGTATATAAATATAGTTATGTTGTACATAACATGTAGATGTATATAAATATAGTTATGTTACAGATAACATGTAGATGTATATAAATATAGTTATGTTGTACATAACATGTAGATGTATATAAATATAGTTATGTTGCAGATAACATGTAGATGTATATAAATATAGTTATGTTACAGATAACATGTAGATGTATATAAATATAGTTATGTTGCAGATAAAATGTAGATGTATATAAATATAGTTATGTTACAGATAACATGTAGATGTATATAAATATAGTTATGTTGTACATAGCGTAGATGTATATAAATATAGTTAAGTTGTACATAACATGTAGATGTATATAAATATAGTTATGTTGCAGATAACATGTAGATGTATACAAATATAGTTATGTTACAGATAACATGTAGATGTATATAAATATAGTTATGTTGTACATAACATGTAGATGTATATAAATATAGTTATGTTGCAGATAACATGTAGATGTATATAAATATAGTTATGTTACAGATAACATGTAGATGTATATAAATATAGTTATGTTGTACACAACGTAGATGTATATAAATATAGTTATGTTGCAGATAACATGTAGATGTATATATAGTTATGTTGTACATAATGTAGATGTATATAAATATAGTTATGTTGCAGATAACATGTAGATGTATATAAATATAGTTATGTTACAGATAACATGTAGATGTATATAAATATAGTTATGTTGTACATAACGTAGATGTATATAAATATAGTTAATTATAGGCCCCGTGTGGAAAAAGTGTTTGCCCTCTCCTGTTAAAACATAACTTAACTGTGGTTTATCACACTTGAGTTCAATTTCTCCAGCCAAACCCAGGCCTGATTACTGCCACACCTGTTCTCAATCAAGAAATCACTTCAATAGGACCTGCCTGACAAAGTGAAGTAGACCAAAAGATCCTCAAAAGATAGACATCATGCCGAGATCCAAAGAAATTCAGGAACAAATGAGAAAGAAAGTAATTGAGATCTATCAGTCTGGAAAAGGTTCTAAAGCCATTTCTAAAGCTTTGGGACTCCAGAGAACCACAGTGAGAACCATTATCCACAAATGGAGAAAACATGGAACAGTGATGAACCTTCCCAGGAGTGTCCGGCCGACCAAAATTACCCCGAGAGAGCAGCGACGACTCATCCGAGAGGTCACAAAAGACCCCATGACAACATCCAAAGAACTGCAGGCCTCACTTGCCTCAGTTAAGGTCAGTGTTCATGACTCCACCAGAAGAAAGAGACTCGGCAGAAATGGCTGCATGGCAGAGTTCCAAGACCAAAACCACCGCTGAGCAAAAACAACATTAAGGCTCGTCTCATTTTTGCCAGAAAACATCTTGATGATCCCCGAGACTTTTGGGAAAATACTATGTGGACTGATGAGACCAAAGTTGAACTTTTTGGAAGGTGTGTGTCCCGTTACATCTGGAGTAAAAGTAACACCGCATTTCAGAAGAAGAACCTCATACCAACAGTAAAATATGGTGGTGGTAGTGTGATGGTCTGGGGCTGTTTTGCTGCTTCAGGACCTGGAAGACTTGCTGTGATAAATGGAACCATGAATTCTACCGTCTACCAAAACATCCTGAAGGAGAATGTCCGGCCATCTGTTCGTGACCTCAAGCTGAAGCCAACTTGGGTTCTGCAGCAGGACAATGATCCAAAACACACCAGCAAGTCCACCTCTGAATGGATGAAGAAAAACAAAATGAAGACTTTGGAGTGGCCTCGTCAAAGTCCTGACCTGAATCCTTTTGAGATGCTGTGGCATGACCTTAAAAAGGAGGTTGGTGCTGGAAAACCTTCCAATGTGTCTGAATTACAACAACTCTGTAAAGATGAGTCGGCCAACATTCCTCCACAGCTGGAAAAGACTCATTGCAAGTTATCACAAACGCTTGATTGCAGTTGTTGCTGCTGAGTGTGACCCAACCAGTTATTAGGTTCAGGGGGAAACACTTTTTCACACAGGGCCATGTGGGTTTGGATTGTTTTTCTCCCTTAATAATAAAAACCTTCATTTAAAAACTGCATTTTGTGTTTACTTGTGTTATCTTTGACTAATATTTAAATTTGTTTGATGATCTGAAACATTTAAGTGACAAACATGCAAAAAATAAGAAATCAGGAAGGAGGCAAACACTTTTTCACACCACTGTACATCTACTGTACATGTTTGCCACAACATTAATTTGAAGCTGTCGGATAAATGTGAGTAGAGACAGAATATTTCCCTTTAAAATGTGATGGAGTTGGAGAAGAAAGTGGTATCAAACTGAAGTACTTCAGTAAAGTACAAGTACCTCAACGCTGTACCTCAGTTCTCCAGTAAATGGACGGTAGTTACTGTGGTGACAACATGAATCAGGTGTTCCAGACACTTCTATTCAATTCATATAGTCAAATATGGTCTCTCGTCTGACGTCACGGTGAGCGTATTGTGTCACTTCCTGTCTACAAACATTGTGAATAGTGTTACTTCTCTCTGCTATTTCAGCTTCTTTTCCTGATGTATTTTAAACTCTCTACACTTCTTCTAATCTAATCTAAAAAAGTTAAAACTCATGCTTGGGACTTCCGGTTGGCATGCGAGGGGGATAGACGTGCCTAAGGCTCCCGTGCTTTGCCACTTTTACATTATTCAATCTTAAAAACACATTGATATTTCTGCCTGTACGGCTTCATCTTTACGTCTGAGAGACAATGAGCCATAAACTGCGGACGAAGAAAGAGGAACAAGCCATCACATCACCGGGAGGGACGACAACAACGGCTACAGCAACAACTAAAGCCAAGATGGCTAACTGCTAATGCTACGGGTGGCTCGACGTCTCTCCCGGCGGACTTGGATAAGTTACGCACCATGGTGGTTAGTGACCTCAAAAACACGATCGATGAGGCTTTGGCCCCAGTGGCGGACTCGACCAACAAGCTACGTGAAACTGCAGAGGATCACGGCCGGCGCGTTATCGATATCGAGGAAGCCCTGTCGGACCACAGTGACAGAATTGTCGACCTCGAGGAAATGTGTGTCTCGTTAAAAAACAGAAACACCGTTCTTGCTGACACAGTGGATGATCTTGAAAACAGATCGAGGCGGTGCAATTTGAGTGACCAACTTGGCGGAGAAAATAGAAGGGACTGATCCGGTCAAATTTATGTCAGGCTTTTTTGCCGAGACCTTGGGAAGTGACTTATTCCCCACTCCGCCGACTTTGGACCGGGCGCACCGCCTCGGCGCACCGCGCTCCGGGCTCAACCCCTAACCGAGAGCTATGATGGTGAAATTTCACTATTACCAGGACAAGGAACGCGCACTGAGAGTGAGTCGGGACAAACTCAACTACCGTGGGGGACGAGTTGTCTTCTACCCGGACTACAGCGCCACTGTCAACAAGAAGCGAACGACATTTAACCCCGTGAAGGCTCTTCTTCACCAGAAAGGAGTGAAGTTCCGTATGATTGTTCCTGCTGTGTTAAAGGTCGACCACAAAGGGGAGACACATTCCTTCAACACTGCGGGGAGGCGCAGAAATTCTATGACCAGTATGTCGGTGATTTGGTGAACTGTGTGTAACTTAACTCATAAACTGACTTGACAGATTGAACTCGTGGGACTGTTGTTGATATATTGTTCTAATCTTGCTCAGGTTGTCTGATTCTGATATACATTTATCTGCCAGTTAGATTCCCGTTATAAATAAGGGTTGACTGATGGAGCTGTTAAACACTGATGTTGATGTCAATATTGTTACTACGACTAAGATTGCCACGAGTCTTTACTGCTAGTGGTTAGTCCTCTAATTGTAAACTTTTGGAACTAACTGTCTGGTAGAGACTCTGTGGCCTGTTAACATAATAACCTGTGTGCACACTCGATTACAGCAGTATGACAATAATCCTGTTTAATTGTTATCCTGCTTGCTTCACTTCGTCACACTAGTAGATTTTAGCTTTTGGATTTCTGTTACTATTAAGTCATCATACCTCTCCGTGTTGTCATTTAGTATCTGTACTCAATGTGCTTAATACTTACTTGTTTATTATAAAATGCAATCTGTTAATCTCCTTTGACTGACTGTTGTATGGGAGCCACCCCTCGTTCAGGCTCTTGTTCTAGCATAGTGAGTGATTTGATGCACTGGAAGTTTAAGATTAGTTTTTTCCTGCGGTTCTCTTCATTTGGGGAAGTAGACCTAGGATCGTTCGTAATGTTTTATGGGTTTTGGGGTAATATGGGTTTGGCCTACAATTTATACTGTAATGCAAACAAACTAATGAATACAGTTATCATGAGGACAGAACTAAAGGACAGAACAAGATATGCTCTTCTTTCTCATTTTTCCAACAATTATCTTAACAATCCTTTCTCTAACTCTCATCTTAGTGTCCCTCTACTCTAAACCATAAACAGTTAATGGCTAACACTAGCAATTCCTCTGATACTCTGAGGGTTGGCGATAACTCTGTCAGATTTATTTCATGGAATGTAAAAGGGGTAAATGGACCGGTAAAACATACAAGAGTGTTTGCACACCTAAAAAGCCCTAAAGCTGATGTGGTTCTCCTCCAGGAAACGCATTTGAAAAAATCGTATCCTCTTAGACTGCGTAAGGTTTAGTCATGTGTTCCACTCAGATTTTGATACCAGGGCATGTGGGGTTGCAATATTAGTCAGCAAAAAAATACAATTCACTGACAAATGTTGTTTCGGACTCCTACGGCCGATACATGATAGTGACAGGCTTTTTATTCCACATCCCGGTTCTGTTGGTTAATGTACACACTCCCAACTGGGGCAACGTCGACTTTGCTAACAGACGTTTGGCCTCCCTTCCAAACTTAAATACACCAACTGGTACTTGGAGGGGATGCAAACTGTGTAATGGACCCTAGCCTAGACTGCTCAACCTCTAGAAGTGTTCCTCCCACCAAAACGTCCAAATCCTTTTCAATGTTTATGAATGACAATGGGTGCGTAGATCCTTGGAGGCTTTCAAACCCAAGCTCGAAGGTTTTTTCCTTCTTTTCACATGTTCACTCCTCCTTCTCATGAATTGATTACTTCGTTTTAGACAGAGCTTTCATACCCTACGTTAAATCGGTGGAATATTTACCCATTATTATCTCGGACCATGCCCCACTACAATTAGACATCACCTTCACCTTGAATCAGAAAGACTGTCCACTATGGAGGCTAAACCCCCTATTGCTCTCTGATAAAAGATTTTTGCAATAAAATCGCAAAATCCATAGATACCTTCATCGAAATGAACATGTTCAATACGGTCTCCTTCTCCCTTCTGTGGGAAACGCTTAAAGCGTTTCTACGAGGGGAAATCATTTCCTTTACATCGTACTCGAACAAAATGGGGAGGCAACAGCTACAAAATTTAACTGAATCCATTCACAACCTCGATAAGCAGTGTGTTTCCAATGCATCACCTGAACTTCTCAAAGAAAGGGTAAACCTGCAATTAGAATTTAATCTACTATCAACCAAAAAAGCTGAACAACTACTGTTGTACTCTCATGGCCGGTCATATGAGTATGGGGACAAGAACAGTTGGCTGCTGGCCCATCAGCTAAAGCGGGAAACAGCCTCATGACTGATCCCTGAAATTAAAGATAGTCATGGAAACTTGAAAACCAGCCCGCTAAAAATTAACAAGGTTTTTGAGGCATATTACACTAAATTGTATACCTCAGAATTGACCTCAACTAAAGGGCATCTGACAAAATTTTTAGACAGCCTCGACTTCCCATGTCTTGAATCAGATAAAATCGCAGAACTAGATTGGACAATAGAACTGGAAGAAGTTCAAGCAGCAATTATAATTATGCAGAGTGTCAAGATTCCGGGGCCTGATGGCTTTACGGCAGAGTTTTATAAAAAATGTAAAGACAAGCTTTCTCCAATTCTTCTTGGAATGTAGCAGGAGTCCCTGATTGAGGGTACTCTTCCACCTACTCTCTCACACTCTCTCTGGGCGGCACGGTGGTTCAGTGGTTAGCACTGTCACCTCACAGCAAAAAGGTTCCGGGTTCGAATCCGGTCCTGGGCCTTTCTGTGTGGAGTTTGCATGTTCTCCCTGTGCTTGCGTGGGTTCTCTCCGGGTTCTCCGGCTTCCTCCCATCATCCAAAAACATGCACCTCAGGTCAGGTTACCTGGCACCGCGCTAGTGGCATCCTGCTGCAGCATCTCCCCCCTGAGAGCCCCCCTGCTGTAGTGAAGACATTTCCCCTCGGGGATTAATAAAGTGTATAAAATCAAAATTTAAAAAAAAAACAAGCAGCTATCACACTTTTATTAAAAAAGGATAAGGACCCTTCTGATTGTGGATCCTATCGGCCGATCTCACTTCTTAATGTAGACGTGAAAATCATTGCAAAGGTAGTCTCGCCGACTTGAAAATATTACGCCTTTAATTATTTCTGAAGACCAAACTGGTTTTATAAAAGATCGTCACTGATTTTCCAACAGGTTACTTAATATAATTCACACTTCCCACTCTGCACTGGTCCCAGAAGCAGTTGTCTCATTAGATGCTGAAAAGGCTTTTGATTGAGTGAGAGTATCTATTGACAGTCCTGCAGAAATTCGGTTTTGGTGATGCTTTCGCCTCCTGGATTAGACTCTTATACTCATCTCCGCAAGCATGTGTCAGCACCAACTCACTACATTCCCCATATTTCTCTTTAACGAGAGGCACACGCCAAGTTGCCCACTTTCCCCCTTGCTTTTTGCAATTGCTATCCATTGCATTGAAAACATCCCCGCTACGGCAGGGTAGGATAGAACATTGTGTGTCATTGTATGCAGATGACCTTTTGTTGTATGTGAATGACCCAGTGGCATCTTCTCCTACAATTAAATCGATTCTGATGGAATTTGGCTCATTTTCAGGAAACAATTAAACTTCAAAAAGATTGAAATGTACCCAATAAACGATTTGGCTTGCCAAATTCAACAGTTTTCAGTACCTTTTTGTTTAACCAGTTTGGGTTTCAGGTACCTTGGTGTGAACATAACCCGCAGCCTTGCCTCTCTCCATACAGCCAACTTTAACCCCTTGGTTGAAAATATGAAAAATGACCTTCTTAGATGGAGCAACCTGCCCCTGTCACTTCCTGGCAGGGTGAAGTCTATACAAATGTATGTATTCCCCAAATTTCTGTATTTGTTTAGATGCTCACCAATATTCTTGCCAAAATCTTTTTTCCGATCTATTGATAAAATTATTTTAAACTTTATCTGGGCAGGTAAGCCGCCACGAGTGAGCAAGGTCTTTCTCCAACGCCTGAGGGACATAGGTGGCCTGGCTCTTCCTAAATACATTTTTTATTATTGGGCAACTAACATTCAAAAAATATAATTTTGGATTAATGCCCCTGAGACTGACTGGTGCATTTTGGATGCTCAATCATGCTATTCCTCTTCTCTTCCTGCATTGATATACTCATCTCTTCCGATAAAACTGTCCAGCTACTCTTCTAACCCGATTGTCCTTGCTACACTTAGAATTTGGATTCAATTTCGTCTTCACTTTAAATTTCTAACAGCTTCTTCTCGTGGTCCAATTCGTAATAATCATCTATTCCCACCTTCTGTAGTGGATAAAACCTTCTCACGGTGGAAAAGAAGAGGAATGAAGAGTTTCAGGGATCTTTATGACGATGACCACCTCTCTAGCTTTGACTCTCTTTGTAAGAGATGTGACCTGGACCGTTCAAATCGCTTCAGATACTTTCAGGTCCGCCACTTTGTAATGAAACACTTCCCGTCATACCCTCACCTCCCATGCAAAACACTTTGGGAAAGCCTACTGGACACGCATCCAACTCAGAAGGGACTGATCTCTAAAGTTTACAACCAGATCATAACTGCAATGGACACCTTTTCTACAATCAAAACCAAGTGGGAAAGTGAGTTGAATGTGAACCTGACAGAATTGGTGGGTGGGTGCACTGAAGAGGGTGAACACATCTGCGTCCTGTGCCAGACTTGGTCTTAATCAGTTCAAAGTGGTCCATAGGATGCACTTTAGTAACAGGAGACTAGCTAAAATGTTCCCGGGCCATGACGCAGGATGTAACCGTTGTGATTATTCTCAAGCAGATTTCCTACATGTTTTGGGCGTGTCCTAAACTTGGACATTTTTGGTGCTATGTTTTTAATACTTTAACTATAGTTTTAGGGATCAAGATACAACCGTGCCCTCTTCTGGCAATCTTTGGAATCCCAGTCAAACCCATCCTATATGGTACCAAAGAGAATGATATTATTGCCTTTACCACTCTTCTGGCGCGTCGCAGAATACTTCTTGCTTGGAAGTCTCCAGATTCACAATCTCAGTCTGCCTGGCTTAAGGATGTGATGTTTTTCTTGAGTCTTGAAAAAATTAAATGCGCACTTAGAGGCTGTAATGACCATTTCACTAAGAAATGGCAACCTTTCATTTCATATTTTAAAAATTTGTCAGTGTTGCCCACTGAATGAGACATGTCTGGTAATTTGTACTGATCTGTCTGGTCCTCTGTCCTTCACTTATCTGTATGATTAACTGTAACTAAACTTAACTACTTAACTATAGTTTTACAATACTGTACTACACAAACTCTATGTGAACGAACGTGAAGGCAGTGTGGGTGGGTAGGTCTGTGGGTGGGTGTTTTTGATTCATTATTATTATTATTATTATTGTTATTTTTTACTCTTTTATTTTTTCCTATCTTATTTACTTATTTACTTTTGTTTGTTTGTTTTACTTTCCTGTCCTTTTCTTCTTTACTATTATAAACTGACTAACACATACACAAAAAATGAAAATACTTGCTCTTTGATCCTTGTATGTCATACTGTGCATTCTCATCAATAAAGTATATTAAAAAACAACAACAACAACAACAACAACAACTCACGCTTGCTCTTGAGCAATTCTACTGTTAAATCTTTGACCAACGTTCACTTGGTGTTTTGGTGCTGCTAGCTTAGCAGTTAGCAATGGCTTCCTTCTCTCCTTCCACTTCTTCTTGTTTTTCCTGCTCGGTGTGTGACGTTTAGTTACGACCCTGCCTCCCTTAATGATAATGCTACCTGTAATAAATGTAGTGTAGTTCGGGCTCTGGAGGCCAGGGTCACCGAGGAGGAAAAGGAGGAGGAGGAAGAGGAGGAGGAGGAGGAGGGGAAGGAGGAGGAGGAGGAGTAGTGTAGTTAGGGCTCTGGAGGCCAGGGTCACTGAATTAGAATCACTGCTGTGCACCATGCTAAACAACCAGCTAGCCGTAGGAGCTTCTCAGGGAGGGGGTGTACAGCTGCCTTCCAGGATACAGGTTTAGTTAGCCGGTCCCCCGCAGCACCCGAACAGCCGGGCGGCTGGGTGACAGTACGAAGGAGACATCGTCCCAAGAAGAAGCCCACGGTTCACCACCGACCTTCATGTCTCCAACCGATTTTACCCACTTGGCGAAACACCTGCTGAGAAACCAACTCTGGTTATTGGAGACTCTATTTAACATGAAGTTAGTGAAACCAGCGGCCAGAGACAGATGTCTTCCAGGGGACAGAGGCAGATGTCTTCCAGGGGACAGAGCGGGCGACATTGAATCAAACCTGAAGCTGCTGACTAAGGCTAATCATAAATCCAGTCAGGTTGTTATTAACGTCGGCAGTAACGACACCCGGTTACACCAATCGGAGGTCACTAAAGTTAATGTTGAATCGGTGTCCAACTTTTCAAAAACAATGTGGGACTCTGTAGTTTTCTCTGGACCCCTTCCTAACCGGACCAGTGATGATATGTTTAGCCGTACGTCTTCACTTCACTGCTGGTTGTCGAGGTGATGTCCCGCTAACAATGTGGGCTTCATTGACAACTGGAATACTTTCTGGGGGAAACCTGGTCTGATCCGGAGAGACGGCATCCATCCTACTTTGGATGGTGCAGCTCTTCTTTCTAGAAACATGGCCGTGTCTCTTAACAGCCCTAAAACCTGACATCCAGGGTTGAGGCCAGGACGCAGAGCTGCAGTCTTACAGCTCCTCTGCAGCTTCTTTAGAGCTGTCACTCACCCAAAACCTTCAACATCCTGTAGAGGTTGTGTCTGTACCCAGACCATCTATATTTAAAAAACTCAACAAAAGATGTATCAATAAAAATGTAATAAAAATGGATCCTACCAAATTAATGGAGCAAATAAATCTGACAATTAAAAGCGGACTATTAAATATGAGATCTCTCTGGTCTAAATCTCTGTTAGTAAATGACTTGATAACTGATCATCAGATTGATTTACTCTGTCTCACAGAGACCTGGCTGCAACAGGAAGAATATGGTAGGATTAATGAAGCAACTCCTCCCAGTCATATTAATTATCATATTCCTAGAGATTCAGGAGGAGGAGGAGGAGGAGGAGGAGGGGGAGGAGGAGGAGGGGAAGGAGGAGAAGGAGGAGGAGGAGGAGGAGGAGGAGTGGCAGCAATCTTCCACTCAAGTTTATCAATTAATCCAAAGCCTAAACTTAGTTATAAATCATTTGAGAGTCTGACTCTTAGCCTCTCACCCAAACTGGAAAGCAGAGAAACGGATTGTATTGTTGTTGTTTATCTCCCACCTGGTCCTTATTCAGAGTTTCTAACTGAATTCTGACTTTTTATCAGATTTAGTGCTGAGTTCAGATAAAGTGATGATAGTGGGAGACTTTAACATTCATGTTGACATGAATTTAATTGAATTGAATTCAGTTTTAATTATAAAGCACCAAATCACAGCACAGGTTATTTCATGGCACTTAACACATTAAAGTATTTACAGTAGAACTTTACAATATTATACAGAGAAACCAACAATTCAACAATTCCCACATAAACTAGGAAGGAAAAAACTCCTCTTTAAGGGAGAAAAACCTCCAACAGAGGGAAGAAAAACTCTCTTTAACAGGAAGAAACCTCCGACAGAACCAGGCTCAGAGGTGGGCGGAGCATCTGTTAACAGGACCAGGATCAGAGGTGGGCGGAGCATCTGTTAACAGAACCAGGCTTAGAGGTGGGCGGAGCATCTGTTAACAGAACCAGGATCAGAGGTGGGCGGAGCATCTGTTAACAGAACCAGGCTTAGAGGTGGGCGGCTATCTGCCTCGACTGGTTGGGGTGAGAGGAGAGCAGAGAGAGAAAAGGACAGCATGGAGATACAAGACATGAACTGTTGGTGGGTCGACAATCACAGAGCAGAGACATGCAGCTCCATGACGGGACATCTGGAAAATAAAGAACAGAAACTACGCGAGCGAAGGAACTGAATGGAGACAACAGATAATAAGAAGAAATTATGGGAGAGAAAAAGATGAAGTTAATGAGATGTAATGGTGAGATATGAGTGTATAGAGAGTGAAAGAGTGAGAGGAAAGAAGCCCAGTGCATCATGGGAAGTCCCCCAGCAGCCTCGGCCTATAACAGCATAACCAAGGGATGGTTCATGTTCACCTGAGCAGCTCCAACTATAAATTTTATCAAAAAGAAAACTTTTGAGTCTAACCTTAAAGCTAGAGAGAGTTTCTGCCCATCCAACAAATTGGGAGCCTGAAAACTGAAGGCTCTGCCTTCCATTCTACTTTTGGAAACTCTGGGAACCACAAGCAGGCTGAGAGAGATCTCTGTCAGGATGATGTGGTTCTATAAGATCTGTCAGGATGATGTGGTTCTATGAGATCTGTCAGGATGATGTGGTTCTATACGATCTCTGAGATCAGATGGAACCTGGTCATGAAGAACTTTGTAAGTCAGCAGGAGAATTTTAAATTCTATTCTTGATTTAACAGGAAGTTGATGAAGAGAAGCTAAAACAGAAGAAATATGATCTCTAAATCCCGTCAGTACTCTTGCTGCAGCATTCTGGATCAACTGCAGGTTTTTAATGAGTAATTTGGTGCTGGAGGCCAAGGTTCCTCACACTGGTGCCGGAGGCCAAGGTTCCACACAGTGGTGCTGGAGGCCAAGGTTCCTCACACTGGTGCCGGAGGCCAAGGTTCCTACCAGTGGTGCAGGAAGCCAAGGTTCCTCACTGTGGTGCCGGAGGCCAAGGTTCCTCACAGTGGTGCTGGAGGCCAAGGTTCCTCACACTGGTGCTGGAGGCCAAGACGTCCAGAGTAACTAAGTGATTACAGAAAGAGTTTCTGAGGTTTTTAGGACCAAGTACAAGAACTTCCGTTTTATCTGTATTTAGAAGCTGGAGATTGTTGGTCATCCAGGACTTTATGTCTTTCAGGCCTTCTTCAAGTTTTACTAACTGATTAGTTTCATCTGGTTTTATAGAAAGATATAGCCGAGTGTCATCTGCATAACAATGGAAGTTGATGCAGTGCTTCCTGATGACATCTCCTAATGGAAGCATGTAGAAAGTAAAAAGTATTGGGCCTAACACTGAGCCTTGTGGAACTCCATAACTAACTCTTGTTTGTCTGTAAGACTCATTGTTTACATGAACAAACTGAAATCTATCTGATAAGTAGGATTTGAACCAGTCGAATGCAGTTCCTTTGATCCTTGTAACATCTTCAGATCTCTAGAATAAAATTGGGTGTTCAATCGTATCAAAAGCAGCACTGAGGTCTGGAAGATGAAGTCCAGAGACGAGTCCATTATCTGAGGCTTCTGTTCACTTCAACTCACACACTCTTGGTCCTTCATAGATATTCCACAGCAGAATGGATGCAGTATTACTGATGGTGGTGATGGTGGTGATGATGGTGATGATGATGATGATGATGATGATGATGTAAAGTGCACGTTTTTTTCTTCCTCTGTGGATTGTTGTTGATGCTGCATCTGTCTTTACACCTCCTGTATAGTCTGCAGACCCACACCTGCTTCATACTGTGTAGGTGAGATCAGCAGAGACTTACGTGATGAAACCTGAGCTCACAGGAGGGCAGCAACACATACACTGACCTCCAACCATGAAGAACAAGGGGGAAGAAAATGTACTATTTCGACACTTTAACATGACACCTAAACACCAAATAAATGTTTCTTCATATTTATTTCCACTCTGGAAGATGCATATTGTAATTTATCTATCCAGGTGACCAGACACAGAGATCCTGCTGCATTCATAGAGTTAACATTATAACATATGACACAGAATGAAAGTCATTTTGTAAACTGGATCAGCTCTGAGTCCCAGTAAACAGGGATGAAACCTCACCTGCAGCAGGAATACTCCTTTACCAATTGTACAATAAATAATTTATCTTTTACATCAATTTCTTGCTCTATTATGAAGTGAAAGAAATAATTAAGTACACAGCTGCACATCAGTGCCACAAAAGAACTCACAAACGCACTTTAATTTTTCTGTTTCTGCCAACATTCATCATGCTTTGGTCCTTCTGCACATGTTGTAAGAAGTAGTAATGATGAACGAAAGTAGAAGGAGTCCAATCAGAGCTGAGAAGCCAATCAGCACCTCCATTTTCTTCCCCGGACCTGGAGACAGACATGCAGAGGTCAGAAATCAGCCATGAAAAAAACACAATAACTCTGGAAGAAATAAAAAGCTTTTATCTTTATATTTAGGCTTCATAGTGCAGAAACCTTTTACACACTGATAAGATGTGACTTCACAGCTGGAAAATAATGACTGTGATGTCAGCTGATGCTTATCACTGGGTGATATCTATGGGTTATCTACCAGCATGATAAACTGAATCACAGATCCACTTCACATTTATTCACGTTTGCAGGATGATAAAATCTTTATGACAAAAGATCATCTGAAGGCCAACAGATAAGAGACTAAAGTGCAGACACAGTGTGATTCACAGCTGTTATCCACTCAGATAAAGGAGTAAATGTTTCCCTGTGAGTGTGATAGAGTTCTGTTTGTTGGTTAAAGGTGGAGTCTGGTTCTGATCTGGTCCACTTTGAGTCAGACTCATGCTGAAATAGAATCTGGTGTTTGTACCAAACAGAAACCCACAGTGACGTCACTTTGTGAGCTGCAGCTGCTTTCTTAGTTTTCTGGGGCCAGAAGTGGAGCTGACCAAAGGATGCTAGGCACCGCCCACCTAATGCAGAAACCTGACTGCACCACAGGTCTGTCAATCAAACAGACAGGCCCCCAAACATACCATAATTTTAAACCTCATATCTAATTAATGATTTAATTATTTTTAGAAGTTCCACCAGAAGACTGCAACCTAGTAATGTCCACAAAAGTTGTAACGCTGTATAAAATGTAAATAAAAACAGTGTGATGATTTGTAAATCACATAAACTCATATTTAATTGAAAATAGACCAAAGACAACATATCAAATGTTGAAACTGAAAAAAATCTATTGTTTTATATATATATATATATATATATATATATATATATCAATGCTCATTTTGAATTTGATGTCAGCAACACATTTCAAAGTTTCTGGAGTTTTGAAAGTGAAATGTGGTCCCATTCTTGCCTGATAAAGGATTTCAGCTGCTCATAAGTTCAGGGTCTCCTTTGTTGTATTGTTCATGTCCTGATGCCCCAGATGTTTTCAATGATTGACAGGTCTGGACTGCAGGAGGCCAGTTTATCAGCGGACTCTTCTACTAGAGAACCATGCTGTTGGAATATGTGCAGAATGTGGTTGGACGTTGTTCTGCTGAAATAAACAAGACCTTCCCTGAAAGAGACGTTGTCTGGATGGCAGCATATGTTGCTCCAAAACCTGAATATATCATTCAGCATTAATGCTTCCTTCCAGATGTTCAAGCTACCCATGCCATGTGCACTAATGCATCCTGTACCATCACAGATGCTGGCTTTAGAACTGAGCTGATAACAAGCTGGATGGTCCCTCTCCTCTTTAACCTGGAGATACTTTCTCATGGAGGTTTTAGCTACCTCCGACTCGAACATCATGAGGGTGATCCAAAAAGTTCAGAGACTGTTTCTGATGCGCTATAATGGAGCAGAGCACAGAGTTGGACACAGAGTGTGGGAAGTAATAACCTATGTCTACCCAGGTCATTTTATTTATTTAGTCCATTTAAATACAGAAAGTTTCTCAAACTGCTGCACATCATCAAAGACAAAATACGCAACAAAACAAAGAAAGAAGATATTAAAATTAATATAAAGCCAGAACACACGCACAAATACTTAATAACCAAAAATATGGAATCAAAATTAAATTGGGCCAAATCCGGAAATGTCAGAGAAAATCAAATGCTATTTGAATACTCATAGTTTAGTTTGCTCACTGCAGCATTGGAACCAACTAGAAGCAGGATAACAGCTGTTTTGGCTCATTCATGAGACAGTATTCATAGTTATGTAACTTGATCCAGATAATCACCTGTGGAACACGCTTTTTAGTGACCGCTGGAACGTACATATTTTGTGATGTTCAAGTTTCTCTACAGTATTCTGCATGTTCAGAGCCCTGAGATGACAATTAACAACAATTCACAGTTGAAGCTGATTCATGACACACTTTGAAATATGTAGATAATATTGTATGTATACTGATGATTGTCCACTAATAAATGAATGGCACCAATGCATAAATACACTTACCGCCACTGTCACCTCCTGTGTTCGTCTTGGGGACCAGCATGTGTTTGGCCTTATCCAAGCTCCCATCATTGATCTCTGGGTTTATTCTCAGGAGATGGCACATCAGTGCATACAAGTCCAGCAGATCAAAGGGGTCGACCTTCAGGTTCCTCTGGAAGTCCGGCCCTACAGCCCTGAAGAAGGCCTTCATGTCCATGACTTCATTATCAAAGCCATGTTCTCCTTTGTTATTGTTCAGAGGTAAAAGCTACAAGGACACAGATAACAAATGTTTCTTGAGAACATGGTAATGTTGTAACTTGGAGGGCTTTACTTCCCTTATTTAATAAAAACCAGTAAAGAAACAGGGCATCTTAGTTAAGAGCGAGATATTAAGGAAGAGACACGTTTAGACTTTTAACTGGTGGTGAAGGACAATAAAGGCTTCATCACTATCCATGGAACATGTGTACATCTAAAGGGAACCCTGGAGGGGTTGTACCCCAACCAGAGCCAATCTGACCCATATTTAACCTCCACAGACTTTCCCCTCCAGAAGATGGGCTAAATGAACCCACACAGTTCTCTCACCCCATTGACGATGTATCCAGGATCAGCGAATAGGAGGATGGGCAGCAGTCGAGGATGGTTTCCATAGTGCAAACGAGCTGGCATCTCTTCCTTTTTGTACACATGAAGATGAGGGTGACTTCCTTTCAGGGCCTGGTAGACCTTCTCCAGCTTCCCCTCTTTAGGAAGTAGCATCCCAGCAGGTCCATAATCCACCAGGTGGAACTGGATATCCCTGAAGCTGAAGCCAGGGATCTTAGAGAGGACGATCTCCTCAACTAGTCCCCCCCGTAGCACTGTAGTCATCCCGTGGTCTGCAGTGATGATAATGTTGAGCCGGTCAGTCAGCCCATGGTCTTGGATCTTGTCCCGGATGTAGCCCACAGTACGATCCACTTGTTGAACCATCTTCCGGCGTTCTGGAGAATCTGGTCCATACGTGTGCCCGATCAAATCTGGTTCTCCAAAGTACAAGGACACAAAGTCCAGATCCTGCTGGTGGAACCACTCTCCAGTCACCTTATCGATGTTCAGCCTCCAATCTGTCTCATTAGAGTGATCGTAGAAACGAGGTTCTACCTGCTTCACCCTGACAGTCTCCCCTTTGTAGGTGGCTGCTGTACCAGGGAAATGTAGAGAGCCTGCTTTGAGACCCTGGAATAGGACATCGGAGAAGGAAACCGACATTAAAGAGTGCCAAAGAAAAGGAAAGATATGTTAAGAAACTCAAAAGAAAATGTGTTAAGAAACTCAAAAGAAGAGGAAAGATACGTGAAGAAACTCAAAAGAAAAGGTGAATTCAGTGATTGTGACCCAAACATAATTAATTACATAACACAGGAAATGTTTGCGGTAGGTAGAAAACAGATCTACAGAACCTGTCTTTGAGCTGTTATCCAGATGGGTAAGCTGCCGTTGTCCCAGTAGGAATCAACAAACTGAGTCATGTAGTACTGCTTCTTCTCCTGGGTGGTCGTGTTGAACCACATGTTGTGGATTACTCCGTGATTCTCAATGTAGTGTCCTGATG
Organism: Embiotoca jacksoni; assembly: GCF_022577435.1. NCBI lineage: Eukaryota > Metazoa > Chordata > Actinopteri > Embiotocidae > Embiotoca > Embiotoca jacksoni. The sequence goes on along the minus strand of NW_027185393.1, from coordinate 2,974,822 downwards.
AAAGAGGAAAAAAGGTAAAGAAACCTGTACATCTATAAATGTGGCCTTTTAACCAATTTACTGATTGCTAGCAATCAGAGAAGTTGCAGGAATAAGAGCATTAATAACTGTCTCTGGTCCTGTTTTCATCTGCCATGACAGCACAGAAGCATCACATGGAGGTGTTCAACTCGTTTGGTATTTTAGAAACACAATTGCAGGTGCAACTCTGATGCAGTACGGCACGGTGAATATAGGAATAGATCATTAGACGGTGTGTCACAGCTGGCCAATCAGTTTGTAATGAGAGAAGACTTTAACCAGGAGGAACCTGACATGTGATGTCATGTTACCTGTCAGCATGACATGTGATGTCATGTTATCTGACAGTGTGTCATGTGATGTCATGTTACCTGTCAGCGTGTCATGATGTCATGTTACCTGTCAGCATGTCATGTGATGTCATGTTACCTGTCAGCGTGTCATGTGATGTCATGTTACCTGTCAGCGTGTCATGTGATGTCATGTTACCTGTCACTGTGTCATGTGATGTCATGTTACCTGTCAGCATTGTGAAGTGAGATGGGCTGGTGATAGTGAGGAAGGACGGCGTGGCGTATAGGGCTTTCACCCCGTCCCAGGCCATCTGATCCAGGTTGGGGGTGTCCACGTCTCGGTCGTAGTCCCAGCGGAAACCATCGAAGGAGATGAGCAGCAGCTTGTTCCTGGTGGACCCGGTCAACCCTGAACCCTGTAGCGGGGCGGCAGCAGCGGGACAGTCGGCCGTCAGGCCGATAAGAGCGAGGCAGAACAGCAGCATGGCCCGATGCTTCAGAAATATACTGCTCTCTAATTTATTTGTTTGCTTCCAGGTGTGAATTTGTCGTGCCTTCTACCCTCACTGTCCACAAGAAGACATTCTCCCTCTCCTTGATTCAGAATTGTGACTGACAGCAGCCTGCTGGGGCCCAACAAGAGACTGAACCGTGTTGGTGGATACCTCCTCAGTTACATATTAATATCAGCCCTTATCTACCCACAAATATAAAACAGACTTTACACCTTTATTAGTGGAGAGCAGTGATAGGGACTGTGTGTGTGTGTGTGTGATTGTGTGTGTGTGTGTGTGCAGCAGGTCAGATGGGCATAATATAAAAAGGCTAATAAGTTGTTTAAGTTGTATAAGTACTTTGTATTTGTTGTATGTGTGATATATTAGTTTAACACATAAAACAGAGCATGACTTCACTAATTAAATACGTTGATGACATGGAAGAGCTTCAGGACAACATGGGAAGCCATTTAACATGTGTAGTTCTTTCTGAAGTGACAGTTAATTATTTTTTCTTGAAGCAGGACAGAAACTTGGTGCTTTTTATTGCACCCGTATCTCTGTGATAACTTTATACCAACAGGAATATAGTTATTAAAAAGAGTTTAAAACTCCTCGGTGTATAAATACAACATTTCTAATATCACAAGAGATGCTTGTTTACCTACGACAGAGAACACAGTCATAATCATGGGAACATTACGTGGGGTCATGATTGATGAACACAGCCTCCAGTTCCACTCGGTTTTTGGGGCCAGAAGTCACCATATCGGGACGATCTGGGGAGGAGCAAGGGGCGGTTCTGACTGAGAACACCATGTCCCGCCCACCTGACTGCACCCCAGCCTGTCAATCAACCAGTCCTGCTCCCCAAAATATGTGTAGAGTCCTAATATGTAATGAGTGATGAATTATTTCCAGAAGGAAACACTGATCAGAAGGAGGGATTTTATCTAAAGACACCATGTTGGAAACATTTACTGACTTTGGATTTCAGGAGAGAACTTAATGCTTTTTAATGGAAGTATGTTGGAGACAGAGGTTTTTATAACCAGCCCCTAGTGGCCCTTAGTGGTACTGAACTTTTCAGACCCAGAGACTACGTCCACCTTTTATACACAGTCGTTGGTTTGGGTTGATTATTTTGGGTATTCAACTAAATAAAATGTTGGTGGTTAGAAATAGGCAACAATAACTCTTTTATTTATTTTATTCATACTGAATCAAACCAACTACAAAGCTCTCATCACCTGCACAGTGCATGGTGTTCATGAAAGTAGTCAGACTGATGGACGACAGTGGGACATGTTATATTTACAGCAAATAATGTTGGAGAAGTAAAATATTCAAACATGTTCAAAAGTCTTCGATCCATTCTGAAAACAAGGACTTCTTTCATGGTCTGGGTTGAAGTGAGTTTCTGTTCTTCAGATTTGTCAGAAATGGAAGAAGATGCCTTGAACTGGAGGATTAAATAAAATACACAAGAAACTCTTCAGAAGCTGGTATGATTCATGTCTGCCTTGTCTTCAGCGGCAGCTCGGTCCGGGCTGCGACTGAGGAAGGAGACACAGAGGAGAGCAGGACTGAATGGTCGGCACCGGCAGGAAGAAGAAACAACTACCTGAGATTTGCTGTGGAACTCAGTTTAACATCCAGTCTGTTAGCCACTCTGAGAACACACTGTGAAGGATAAGTGGGCCAGGAGAAGGCAGCAGTCACATGGATTAATGCAGAAAATGTTCTATTTATAGCATGGTGATAGCCCCTTTTACACCAGCTGTATGGCGTTGTCACCATGAACACCAGCAGCAGAAACCCTGTCACCCGGAGACGCCCACAACAGCTTGGGAATGGATATTCAGCTCTGGATGTGAAGACAGACAGAAGACATTGGAATGTGCTTAAATCACCATGACATCACAAGAAATATCACTCCACCTCCTCAATGGAATATAGAATTAGAATTGAATTTCATAAAATTGTCAGGATCCCTGTCTTTTCCCGTTCTGTGTTCCCCTTCCTTTCCCTGCTCGTTGTCCTTATTTGGTCGTTGTCCAGTCTCTGTGTCTGTGTGGGCGTGGCTAGGGCGTCACCTTCTGCAGGCTCCTCCCTGTCTCACTCCCCTGGATGGCTGGTGCAGCTGATCGTCATTCAACTAATCACCCATTGCAGTATATCAACCCTGGCTCTCCACGGCATCTTGTTAGATTGTTCAGTCTGCTACGCGGTACTACGACTCAGACCAAGTTAGTAAGTCTTTGTTACCTGAACTCAGTCCTAATTATTGTCTGTCCAACTCGTCTTCAGTTGCTGACCTGCCACTCATCCTATGGGAGTCTGCCTTCCTGTTCTGGAGGATTTCCTGCCTGCCTACCTTTCTACACCTGCTGCTCCAAACCCGCCAAGTAGTGATGGTGAGATGAAGCCTCATGAGGCATCGAACCACTTCAGCCAATTGGTTCGAGAAAGGGTTCATTTCTTGAAGCTTCATGTGCACACGAAACCACCTACTGGCCAAGTGTATAATCACAGGCAGCTGTATCTGAACCACATCATGTGATGCATTGAATGTTTGTGTCTGTTATGGCTGTTGGGAATGACTATGAATTACAAAAATGTATGACCAAATAATTTCTGTACATAAATTATCACATATGTGCATAATAAAATATTTTTTGAATGTATTCTGTGTGTAAATTTTCCCAAAATGGTAGTATCATGTGATATGGCAGGTTGTGTAATAATGTTTTTCTGTCACTTTAGGAAAATGTCATGGGCTTAAGCAGGCAGAGGACAGTGGAAGTGCTTGTGGAACTAGGAAGAGGGGACTGAATATGCTTGTGTAACTTGGACAATGATGTACAGGACAGGGGACATTTTATTCATTTTTATTCAGAAATAACAGTTTCTCAACAGTTTTTGGTTTTGTGGATGTCCACATGTCAGAAGTAAGGCTAACAGCAGCCACCTTTTCCACTTTAGCCTTCTCCTTCTCCTTAGCTGACTCATACTTGGCCTCCACCATGGCCTTCAGAGCCTAAAGGAAAACATATATAGTGCTGAACTGTGAGACACAATAAAGTACTCATTTGTTTCATGCATGCACCCATACATACCTGCCTTGTAGGGAGGACATAATTAGGATCCAGTTTGGACACAAATGCCCTGAATCCAACATCATCCACAATACTGAAGGGCTGTGTGTCCTTCACTATCATGGAGACGAGGGCTTCATCCAGCTCTGGTTTTCTGGTGGCTGGTTAAAAGAGAATAAATACAGTGTCTGTTACCTGTCTTTATTTGCACAATAAACAAAAGTGAACAGGGAAAAATTGTGAGGGTGCATTTGTAATATTGTAATGACTTACCTTGGCTGGGTGAAGCTCCAGTTTCCTCCTTATTCTCATGCAAGGCACGGTAACGCCTCAGCATGGATGAGGTGTTGTTATTGTACCCCAACTCACCTTTGAATTAAATAAGAAACTGTGAAAAATACAGTTCTTGATAAGCAAACCTAATGTGTCTGAAATAGAGTTAGATTTAGCTTACTTTATTAGGAGTTATCAAATCAAAGTGTTCCCACACAGGGGAAATCCTCCTCTTCCCAGCTGGCTCCATCTTATCACCTCCTTCTCTCCTCACTCTCCTACATCTCCAAACTATCTCTCTCTCTCTAAACTCTCCAAACTATCCAAACTCTCAACTGACCTCAACTCTCCACCAACAACCCACATTTTGAATGGAGCCTGAGGGGTTTATATTGCTGTCAAACCTCCCGGCAAAATCTGAACCACTTCCCGAAGCAGTCACGTGGTACAGCCGGGCAGCGAGGCTTCGGACGTCATCGTTTTTGGCTCCTCCCCTAAATGAAGCAAGCCTCGACACGCGCTTCGAGGAAACGCCCCCTCCGTTACTCGACACACTCTTCGAGGAAACGCCCCCTCCGTTACTCGACACACTCTTCGAGGAAACGCCCCCTCCGTTACTCGACACACTCTTCGAGGAAACGCCCCCTCCGTTACTCGACACACGCTTCGAAGCATCGGCACATCTCGTAACATCACTACCGCCAAGACTGCACTCATCTTATCAAACCTCGGATCCTCTGGACTACTGGCTCCAGTTCTGACGGTACTCACCTGCACTCATCTGGCCACCTGCATTCACCAACCTTGTCCTCTAGTCTGTTCCTGCTCAGCAGTAACCCTGGTGGCCACCCTGCAAACACAATTCCCAGCTGGATTCCTCCCCGACTCACTGCTGCCCTTCAGCTTCTGCTCGGTCAACGCTTTGGTAGCCTTGAACATCCCTGGACATTAACCACACCACAACCTGTATTTCAATTAACCTCTTTTTATCATTCTGCTTTTGAGTCAGTTTCCTGATCTACCATAACAAAAATATGTAATGTAGTTTATATTTGTTCTAGGTCTATTAAATGACCCATTTGGTGAAGTCGGGTCTCTTTTGGTCCTTTTTGGTCGCTCCGAGCACCCGTACCGTAACACCACGGATAGTCACGCACTTACAGTCCTAGCGGCGGCTAGCTGGACCGGTTTGGTTTGAACACATGACACGGAGCTAAAATGTTAAAAACACATGAGTCCATGGATATCTTTGTTCATCAGATGTCTTTGTTCATTAGATGTCTTTGTTCATCAGATAACTTTGTTCATCAAATATCTTTGTTCTTCAGATATCTTTGTTCATCGGATATCTTTGTTCATCAGGTATCTTTGTTCTTCAGATATCTTTGTTCATCAGATATCTTTGTTTTTCAGATATCTTTGTTCATCGGATATCTTTGTTCATCAGGTATCTTTGTTCATCAGATATCTTTATCTATTTTATTTAGCCGGTAACCACCTGGACTATATTTCACCAGAAACTGCTCCACATCTAACCTCACTGTAACTCCACTTCATGTCTCCGACCACTTCTTTATCTCTGACTCTCTCTAACTGACAACCTGACCACATCAACAGACTCTGGACCTGTCCGTCACAACATTCACTCCCTCCTCCCTCCTCTCTGGCCTCCTCTCTGGCCTCCTCTCTGGCCTCCTCTCTCCCTCCTCCTCTCTCCCTCCTCTCCCTCCTATCTCCCTCCTCTCTGGCCTCCTCTCTCCCTCCTCTCTCCCTCCTCTCTCCCTCCTCTGTTTTATCTGCCCTCCCTTCAACTGATTCTTTCTCCCTCATGCATCCTAACTCAGCCACAGACACTCTCCTTTCTACTCTGTCTTCCTCTTTTGATTGTCTCTGTCCTCCTCCATGTCCTCCTGTCCTCTTCCATGTCCTCCTGTCCTCCTCCTCTCTCCTCTCCTCTATCTCTGCAGCCAAAAGCACTTTCTACCAAACCAGAATTACATCCTCATTTTCCAACCCCAAAAAGCTCTTCTCCATCTTCTCCATCTTCTCCATCTTCTCCATCTTCTCCTTCTTCTCCATCTTCTCCATCTTCTCCAACCTCCTTGACCCTTCCTCCCCCCTGCTCCCCCCTCCCTCCTCCTTCCACCAAGCCACTTTGTCAACTACTTTACTAAAAAGATAGATGACATTCGCTCCTCATTTTATAATCCATTTTCTGTAACTACATGTCCGTCATCTTCATCTTCATCCCCTTCACTTTCCTCTTTCACCCCCTCGTCTCCCAATCAAGTTGTTACCTTGGTAACCTCCACCCCCCCTCCCCATCCCATCTCACATTCTCCAGTCTATTGCTCCAGACCTTCTTCCTTTTCTCTCCATCTCATCACCACTTCTCTGTCAACGGTCTGTTTCCTGAACTCTGTGAAGGAGAGAGTGAACCCTCTCCTGAAGAAACCCCCCCTCAACCCGTCTGAAGTAAACAACTACAGACCGTCTCTCTTCTTTCCTTTCTTTCTAAAACTCTGGATCGAGCTATCTTTAACCAACTCTCCTCCTATCTCCACCATAATAACCTTCTTGACCACCAGTCTGGTTTCAACAGACCACTCAACAGAGACGGTCCTCCTTTTGTCTCTGAGCAGCTTCACACTGCTAGAGCAGCCTCTCTGTCCTCTGTCCTGATCCTTCTAGACCTTCTGCTGCATTAGACACAGTGAACCACCAGATCCTTCTTTCCTCCTTCAGGACCTCGGTGTCTCAGGCTCTGCTCTCTCCCTGTTCTCATCCTACCTCAACGACCTCACCTACCGGGTAACTTGGAGAGGATCTGTGTCTGAACCTTGTCCTCTCACTACTGGTGTCCCTCAAGGCTCCGTCCCGGGTCCCCTCCTCTTCTCTCTGTACACCGACTCTCTTGGCTCTGTCCTTCACTCGCATGTCTTTTCCTACCACAGCTATGCTGATGACACCCAACTGATCCTCTCTTTTCCAGATCTGAAACACAGGTAGCAGCATGAATCTCTGCCTGTCTGACTGACATCTCTCAGTGGATGTCCTCACCACCTGGAAATCAACCTCCACAAGACCGAACTGCTCTTCCTTCCAGAGAAAGACTCTCCCACCCTCGACCTGACTACTACCTTCAACAACTCTGTTATCCCGACCCTGACTGATAAGAACCTCGGAGACACTCGACAGTCAACTCTCTCTTACTGTCAACATCACTGCAACAACACGCTCCTGTAGATACATGCTGCACAACATCAGGAGAATACGTCCTCTTCTCACTCAGAAGGAGGTGCAGGTTCTGGTCCAGGCTCTGGTCCAGGTTCTGGTCATCTCACGTCTGGACTACTGTAACTCCCTCCTGGCAGGTCTACCTGTTAGTACCATCCGACCTCTGCAGCTCATCCAGAATGCAGCAGCTTGACTGGTCTTTAACCTCCTAGATTCACTCACACTACTCCGCTCCTCCTCCTCCTCCTCCTTCACTGGTTACCAGTAGCTGCCCACATCTGTTTCAAAACATTGGTACTTGTGTACCGTGCTACGAACAGATCGGGTCCAGTCTACATCCAGGACATGGTCCAACCTTACACCCCAGCCCGCTCCTCCTCCTCTTCTTCTTCCTCCTCCTCCTCCTCCTGTGTCCTGGCTCCTAAATGGTAGAATGAGCTCCCCACCGACATCAGGACAGCAGAAACTCTGAACATCTTCCACCACAAACTAAAAACACTCCTTCTCCTCCTCCTCCTCCTCCTTCTCCCACTCCTCCTTCTCCCACTCCTCCTCCTCATCCTCCTCCTTTACCTTGAACAGTAGAAATTTAGTATCTTAAAATAGAACTTACTGATAGAACTTTGTAGTTTGGCTTTCTGGAAGAAATTGTATTTTCTTGATTCTTGTTGTTCTGATTTTGAAACCTCATGGTTGAAATGGACTTATTGTAAGTTTTTGGATAAAAGAGTCAGATAAATGAAATGTAATGTAATGTGTGTGTGTGTGAGAGAGTTTGTTTGTGAGTGTGTGAGTTTGTCAGCGTTGTTTGTCTTAATTTGTTGCGCAACTATCTGTGGAGCGTTTCAGCTGAATAGACTGTCAGCAGGGGCACGAGGAGAGTAACAGCTCCCTCTATCTGTTCTGTCAGGAAACACACTGAGGGGTTACGTGAGATCGTCCATGTCCTCCAGCTGCACCAGGTCAGGTGTGGTTCAAGTTGTTGTATCTGATTGAAGCTGATGATCATTTTATAAGGGAAATAATTACATACAGTTAGAATGATAAAGTTAGCAGTGGACCTCTGTGTCACAACAACATGTTTACCTGAATGTTAAGTGCAACAGGAGAATAGAAAAGATGGAGGAGGAGTTTACATCCAGGAACAGACGGGTAGAGCTTTTATCTGCTCCTGTCGGAGCAGAACTGGGAAATGTTTTAAAGGTAAAAAACATTGAGCGGACATTTTCTCTGTGGTGGATTAACTCCATCACGGTGACCGTGTATTAGATGACGTGAACATTTCTCTCGTGGAACAGACACGATGGTCCTGATGTTTCACAGCTCGACTCCAACAGTCAGGTTCCTCCAACAGGTCACAAATCTGCAGGAAGGACCCTCACCTTTGACCCTGACCTTTGACCCTGACCTGAGGAGCTGAGGAGAGAACCTGAGGAGAGAGGGGCTGAGGAGTGAGGAGAGGATTATTCAGGTGTACTTTTAATCAGGTGTAGTATTATTTAGGAGCAGTATTATTCAGGTGTAGTATTATTCGGGTGTAGTATTATTCAAACATAGTATTATTATTCAGGTGCAGTATTATTCATGTGTAGTAATATTAAGGTGTAGTAATATTCAGGTGTAGTATTATTCAGGTGGAGTACTATATTTAGTCTTTTCCAGCTGTAGTACTATACGCAGTATTTTTCAGGTGTAGTACTATGATAGACGTGTTTAACAAGATGTTTGTAACACAGTAAAAAAAGAAACCGAAGCTCCTTTTATTTCTGTACTGATGCCTCCATCTAGTGGTCACACTGCTTCATTACATCTATTGTCCGTATCTCGTTACGTAGTACTACGACAGGACACGCAAGTGTTTGTTTGTTTGACTTCAATCTGCGGGCTCATGATGATCAAAGCAGAAAGTGAGTGTTGGATGTGAAAACGGTAATATTTAGTTTGTTTTGTTTGTATGGTTGGTGGAGTAATCAGTGACCAGCAGGGAGCAGTGTCAACCTGCCGTAGTGTCACCATTACAGCCTGCAGGGTAACAACATCACACACTTATGGGCACATCAAAGCTGCCCACTGACCGCCGCTCTGTTTCCTGGGGTGGACTCAGTGTTCATAGATGTGAGGTTGTTCATTCAGGCCCAACAAGCCTGTTGTATGAATGAGATACAGACCGAGGAAGACTCCAGTTCACTCAGTGAAGAGGACCAATAACACACCACCATGCTCTTTGATGAGGAATCTTAGAAAACACTTGACACCTTTTTAAACATTTAACTGTCATCACGTTTGGATAAAAAACCCCATCTCGCAGTAAATATAAACAGAAGTTCTGGAACGAGTGGCACCGAATCTTTTCTGTATATAAAATTAATATATATTACATTGGAATTTAACACGGTGATGACT
>NW_027185393.1:2892500-2940000 GCF_022577435.1 Embiotoca jacksoni | reverse complement strand
ACCAAAGCTCTTCTTTGTATTGGAAGGAAACATTGTGACGTTTCATTCCCAACATTTAGAATCCCTGTTGGTGCTGCTGCCACTGAGTTATAGAAGTTTGAACACACTGAAGTAGAAGGTTTTCATTTCCGCCAGAGAAAACAAATATTTGACACGTTTTTTTCTGAAGGTACGCCCAAGTGTTTCAAAAAAAAATTAAGTGGTGTGATGTAAAATATGATTTTTATAAAAGAGAACGGATCGAACTTTTTACAATAATACAGATTAATATCATAAAGTATGACAGGTGGTGAGTCAACTTTATACTTGATACTCTCTGATTCTGATATAAAGCCCGCCCACTGTAGCCACATGTCCTGCTCTTCAGAGTCCCATTGGCTATACAAAGCGTTAATCATCACCATCATGGCTTCTGACTGGCTAGATCTGTAAACAGTCGTAAGTATGGCAGGTACTTCCAGTCTACGCGGACTCTGATTGGCTGTTGTGTGCTGAGGACGGGATATGGAAGCTGTTATTGGCTGAGGGAGGTGACACTCAAACAGCAGTCTCCAGACCATGTGCAGCAGCAACTAGTGTGTCTTCTGGACTTAAACATGTGTTTTTGGACTATATACTTAACTAAACTGGATTTACTGGACCAGGCCGGTTCTGTTGGACTTTTATGGATCTGTGTTGGACTCTGAGACTTTATGGGCGAGTTGAATCCACACTGTCTTGGTTTGGTGTTGGTGTGATAAAGCTGTTTACTGAACCTGCTGTAGTGGTTGATACTGATCGAATCATAAGAATCTCAGCTTTCCTTCAACATCTTCTGGGACATTACACATGAACTCTGTGGACAATAAAACTGTTTTAAGCCTCATCGGCCCGCCGGTGCGACGGCTGGAGATGATCTGGGTATCCATAGAAACACATGGTCGAAGTTTATTTTTGTCGACCTCAGCTTGCTGCAGTGATGTCCACCTGTTCTCCAGGTGTGTTTGTCTGTTCCATCACTGCTGGGTGGAGCTACACTGAGGACAGCGTCACACTGCTGCTCACATGCAGCAGCTGAAATCACTGAGTTCTGACTGTCTTCTCAGCAAAGATCTGAGAGTCCAGTCTGAATGTGTCCTACAGCTGTTTGTTTCAGACACAGAACAGGAGGTCTTTGTTCTGGTACTTAACATGATCTCCACGGATGGATTCACCTGTTGTTGTTTGAACTGCAGGGTTCTAAAGAAATGTCACTAAATTTGACATGGAGTGTTATTTTCTTTTTCTTCCGCTGCGTTTTATGACCTGAAACTGACAGACGTGAATACAGACGATTAGTAAAGTCAGAGAGAAATCATGAAACTGAAGGTGTTCAGTATCATTCAGACAGAAACCTGCTGTTTGTTTAGAGTTCAGTTTAGCAGCTGGTTCTGGTGTCAGCAGGTCTTTTGTCCGAACTGGTCTCAACTCTACTGAGTGTGTGTGTGTGTGTGTGCAGTGTGATTAAAAGCTGCACGTGTAAGGATTAGACATGCTGTATGTGGATGGATGTGTGTGTGTTGCAGTCATGCCAGCAAACATTGCAACTAAAGGTCAGGTTTGGGTTTGTAATTAGATCAAAGGGCTGCACTGTGTGTGTGTGTGTGTGAGTGAGTGAGTGTGTGTGTGAGTGAGAGCGTGTGTGAGAGAGTGTGTGTGTGAGAGTGCGAGAGTGTGCGTGTGAGTGTGTGAGAGAGAGTGTAAGAGAGTGTGTGTGTGTGAGTGTGTGTGTGAGAGAGTGTAAGAGAGTGTGTGTGTGTGTGAGAGAGAGAGAGAGTGTGTGTGTGTGTGTGTGAGAGAGAGTGTAAGAGAGTGTGTGTGTGTGTGAGAGTGTGTGTGAGAGAGAGATAGTGAGTGTGTGAGAGTGTGGTGTCATTCAATCACCCTTGTCAGTCAGTCAGGGTGATTGAATGACACCTATGATTACCCTCTCTCACTGGCAGATAGGAGGAGATCGGGCCTCCTGTCATGGCGGTGATGAATGGGAGATGGGAGGAGGTTTCCTTGTATCCACACACACACTCGGGGTGAGGAAGAGGGCTCCATCCTGCTGTTATTATCTCAACATTATTCAAATTTATCATGCATACAATCCGGGGAACATGGCCCAGAGACAGCAAGCAGGAGAAAAGCCATTTGTTTAGTGTTGAGTTTGTTCCCTCAGTCAATCAGAAAGCAGATCTGCATGCATTAAGGAGATGTAATGAGTTAAATGTAAGCATGAAGGAGGCTGAATACCTTAAAGTGCTGTGCTCATGACATCCTGCTTCTCTGAGCATGTAAATAAGGGACGGAGACAAGTGGAGCAGCTGCACACAGGACATGAAGCAATGTGTGTGACTTTTGTCTTCTCTGTGATACAGAGGATCACCTCTTTAATTATATCAACTTTTTATGTACCAACATATCTGATAATGATCTCTACGTTCTGATCATTAAGGGATCAAATTTATTAATACTACATTTTCTTATTGTCAAAAAATCCATGAAAAGATCATTTAACCCGGCCAGAACCACGTCTCAGTCTGTCTCCCAGTAGTTTGTCCTCCCTGCCTTCTTATTAGTTTTCTGGAGGTCCATCTGAAAATAATCCCTCATTCATTAGAAAAGAAGATTCAAGAAGACCTGTTTTTGGGGGCGTGTCTGTTTGATTCTTCCATCTTCAGCACTCGATGACTTCAAGTCTCAGTTTGTTGTGCTGCTGTTCTGGAGGAGAAACTTTTCTGTCTGCACTTCCTTGCAGAATAAAAAGTATACTATATGAATACTATGAAATTCAGAGAAATAAAATACAGTGGGAACTTGTCATGTGTCCGAGTTTTTAGCGCCTTTGTGAGCCTCCGTCGCTGCAGCCCTCAGATTCAGATAATTAGCCACAAACGTCTCTCAGAGGCGTCCAAACAATGAGACAACGCTCTCCTCCTGCACAACACAAGTTTTCTCCTCTCTTTTCACGGTGTCATAAAGCCTCCCTCGCTTATCCTCAGTGGTCAAACTAACATGACAAAGAGAGGAGCAGTGGGAGGAAGTGGTGCAGCAGCAGCCTGATAGAGACAAATTATAAATTGAATTTCTATCCTTGAGAGGCCGGCGTTTTCATTAATTTGTCCTTGCTGCAAACACTCACTCCTTAAATCCCCCTTTGTGTCCTTTTTTATTGTTTGAAAACTTGAACACTGAGCCTTATTAATTAATGGATGGTCTCTCGGCTGTGTGTCCACGAGGACGCAGGACAGCTGCTGGAGAAGCAGGACAGCGGTGGTTTCTTCAGTGGAACAATTCAAGCCTCCAAGCAGCTATTTAAGATACTGTCACAACACTGCCTCCTCCTCTCTCCTCATCTGTCTCTACTTCTAGTTCCCTCCAGTTTCCTGTCCTCTGCTCTACAGTCACAGAGTCCACAGGAAGGAATTAACTTTACATATAGGTGTGGTAACCAGACACATCTTCTTCTGCTGCATCTGTCCAGTTCATCATCTCTTACCCCCCCGACACACACGCTGACCCACAATCCTCTGCAGCAGGAGATACTTCTCATCAGCTGAGCCGCTAATGCTCCACCCACAAAAATGAAGATGAAGAAGCATTAAAAGAACCGTACTCTTTCCAAATCACATCCTTTTTCAACGTTGTGCTACGGATTGCTACAGATACGACCAAGAGGGTCAAAGGTCAAGGATCATTTTATGATGAAGTAGTATGTTCTAATTGTACACATACTACATGCAACAGTACATACCTTGCAAGGGTAAGCTGCAGTACGTCCTGAAAGTAAAAAATAATAGTCTGTGATTTAGACTACAGGGTAAAACTTGAATTTCAAAAATCGGTTGCACTGTTTTAAGGCTGAGTGTTCATAGATACTAAAATCTCCCACAGACCACTGGTTTTCACAAACACACATGAGCATGCACTATAAGCATTTATATGATATATTACATGTAACTGTGCTCCTGAATGTCTATGTGTGTTCTTTTGTACAAAGGTGAGCATAGAGACCTGATGACCTGTTACCTGTTACACACCTGAACCTGTTGTCGTCCACAGACTGATGTGTGTTGTAACAATCACGCTGCACATTAGAAGAACACAGGTTATTTTCTGATCTGTTGTGTTTCTGTCTCCCAGGTGAGGCCGTGAGGCTCCAGTCTGCTGCTCAGGTGGGAAAATGTCCGAACAGTTCCTGCTTTTTATTTTTATTTTGTGTTACAAACTGCATTTGAATAATTTCCCCCCAAAACTATCCAAATTATAATGAACAATATGTTTGATGTCCATCATGTTCCCACTCCAGTTTGTCCACAGTGGAGCTCTGACAGGTTTAGTTCCTCCTCTCATGTGTTCTGTAATATCAGCTGACTGTTCTCAGTATCAAAGCTTTGATAAAGTGTGATGCTGCTTGTGGAGGTCCAGCAGTGACCTCTGAACCCGACCCTCTTCTTCATCTGGCGGACCTTCGTCTTCTCTCCACCTCCACCCACCCCTCCCATCCCCACCATTATCACCCCCCATCCCCTCAACTCCTCTTCCTCAGCAACTTCTCTTTAATTGCATGTCATAATGAAATCTCATTTGATCGGGAACAATCTAGTGCTGCCTAATCAAATTAACAAAGTCTTCCTTTGATTTTCAATTATCTCTCCTCCAGGCTGCAGCCAGCTTTTTTTTTTAAAGCCTCCAACGCCCGCCAGCCAATGGCAGGAGATGGATGGATGATCACACACACACACACACACACACACACACACACACACACACACACACACACACACACACACACACACACACACAATCACACACACTTCAAAAGATCACTCTCTTTTGAAATAAACACAGAAGGATGAAGTCAGAGTGTCGCAGCTAATCGTTGGGTTGTTTTCATCCCACGTGGTCACAGAGGAAAGAAGTCAGGATGATGAAAGGCTGTCAGGAGGAGATGCACTGATATGGGGCAAAAACATCCAGCAGAGGAACCAAGACACAGAAAATACAACCAGAGGAACCAAGAAACAGAACATACAACCAGAGGAACCAAGAAACAGAACATACAACCGGAGGAACCAAGAAACAGAACATACAACCAGAGGAACCAAGAAACAGAACATACAACCAGAGGAACCAAGAAACAGAACATACAACTAGAGGAACCAAGAAACAGAACATACAACCAGAGGAACCAAGAAACAGAACATACAACCAGAGGAACCAAGAAACAGAACATACAACCGGAGGAACCAAGAAACAGAACATACAACCAGAGGAACCAAGAAACAGAACATACAACTAGAGGAACCAAGAAACAGAACATACAACCAGAGGAACCAAGAAACAGAACATACAACCAGAGGAACCAAGAAACAGAACACACAAGAACCTGAATCATTCCTCTGTGGTCCAGAACCTGAATCCTTTTTCTATGGTCCAGAATCTGAATCCTTCTTTTGTGGTCCACAACCTTAGCAGTTCTCGTTCAAGCTATTTTCTGTCTGCTGCTGCTGAGGAATGTACCTCGACATTCTGCAAAAAAACCCTAATCTGAGTTTATTCTTTTATCCCGACCCAAAACGGATAACTGCTGCTGACACCTTCCCTGTGCTACGTTACAGCTGATACCGCATCAATGCGCCTCCATCAGGGTCTCTGGATCTGTTCTTCTCCCAGAATCATCGTCTCAAACATCAAGGTGCTCCTTCTTCATCTCTTCATCCTCCCCCTCAAACACACTCTGCAGGGGCCACAGACTCAGAACCACATCATCCAGAGAAAGCAGACCTGCAACCCTGCTGACACCACATGGGACTGTCTCCGTCCCCTGACTGCAGGTTCAGTCTGTCCACAAACATCACCAAGACATCTGAGGACAGAACTGAATGTCCAGTCAGAACAAACCTGTTCAGAGACTTTAATCAGATAGTGGAGCCACACAAAGAGCAAAGAGACGTGATGATGGTTGTTCTGGACAGACTGTCCCTCTTCCAATATCCATACTACCATATTATTAAGTATGTTCCAGTATCCATACTACCGTATCATTATGTTTCAGTGTCCATACTAACATATTATTTAGTATGTTCCAGTGTCCATACTAACATATTATTTAGTATGTTCCAGTATCCATACTAACATATCATTTAGTATGTTCCAGTATCCATACTAACATGTAATTTAGTATGTTCCAGTATCCATACTAACATATCATTTAGTATGTTCCAGTATCCATACTAACATGTAATTTAGTATGTTCCAGTATCCATACTAACGTATTATTTAGTATGTTTCAGTATCCATACTAACATATTATTTAGTATGTTCCCGTATCCATACTACCGTATTATTTAGTACGTTCCAGTATCCATACTACCGTATTATTAAGTATGTTCCAGTGTCCATACTAACGTATTACTAAGTATGTTCCAGTATCCATACTAACATATTATTTAGTATGTTCCCGTATCCATACTACCATATTATTAAGTATGTTCTAGTAGCCATGCTAACATATTATTTAGTATGTTCCAGTATCCATACTAACATTATTTAGTTTGTTCCAGTATCCATACTAACATATTATTTAGTTTGTTCCAGTATCCATACTAACGTATTATTTAGTATGTTTCAGTATCCATACTACCATATTATTTAGTATGTTCCATTTTCCATACTAATGTATCATTTAGTATGCTCCAGTATCCATACTACCGTATTATTATGTTTCAGTATCAATACTACCATATTATTTAGTATGTTCCAGTTTCCATAGTAACATATTATTTAGTATGCTAGAAACAGATTAATTTTGTCCCACCACATAGTATGTTAAATGTAGTATACCTAAAATACCAGGATGTTCTACTACATCTGCAGTCTGCAGGTCAGCATGATACTCTGGATTTTCTGACCCACAATCCTCTGCAGAAGCAGATACGTCACATTGACTGAACCACAGAGAGAGGTGGAGGAGCTAATGCTCCGCCCACAAAAGGAAGAAGAAGGCGAAGAAGAAGAAGAAGAAGAAGAAGAAGAAGAAGAAGAAGAAGAAGAAGAAGAAGTATTGAAAGGAAGTGTAGTCATTCCAAATAACATCCTTTTTTGTTTTACTTCAAATGTCACGCCACGAATCATGAAGGATATGACCAAGAGGATCAAAGTTTAAGACGCAGTACAAACTTTGTAAGGCTTTCTGCAGTATGTACCGAGAGGAAAAGGAAACAGTATGAGATTCAGAATGCAGGAATATTTAATCCAAACCACAGCGTTATGATGAGATATTTATCTGATGAAATAAATGTACCACAACACTGGGTTCACAGAGACAAACTGGACAAAGAAGACATCAACAGAATGTGTGTTAAATACTTTATAACACAGATTAGTACACAAAATACACGATAAATATTTTGTAGTTTCCAGAGAATTAAATATGAATATATTGGACTTGCTGACACCAAAAAGGTAGCACGTACACACACAGTGTCCTCTGAGCCACAGCTGGTGGTGAAACATGCACACGCACACACGCACGCACACTTCCTGTCATGACCTGAAAGACAACAGGAAGGGTGGAGTATGCTTCATGGGCTGGGTGAGACCCGGACCAGGACCAGGACCAGGACCAGAATTCGATGTGTGTAGCTCTCAGTAGCTGAGGAGAACCATGGTTTTTATTAGACTCTGACAATAACTGTCAGACTGCATTTTATATTCAAAGTAATGTGTATAATTAGAGTTTTACGAGCAGCCTCTGAATACATTTAGACAGCGATTTTATTTCTGAATGTGATGCTGTTCCTCAGATTATCAATAGTTAATGTTCTCTCTGTCTTCCTGTGGACAGGTGAGGGGGGTGAGGGGCGTCACTCCAACAGGAGGATGAATCTCTGCAGTAAGAGGTTGTCAGACTCACTAACTTCACTCTAACATGTAGCATCATTCACAGGAAATCATCCAATCACATGATGTGATGCACTTCAGGAGCCACACTGTGTGAAAACACACTGTCCTGCTGCAGGATTCATCCGTAGATGAAATTAGTTCCCAACAAACACACCATCTCCTCTGTCTTAAGGAGGAACCAACCATCAACCATCAATGATGTCATCGTTGGTTTGTGAACGTTATGAAGCCTCTAACTGAATCAATTGGAAACCGGACGATACTACGTCCCACCGATAGCTGTAACCTGACTGCACCACAGGCCTGTCAATCAAACAGACACGCCCCCAAAAACAGGTCTTCTTGAATCTTCTTTTCTAATGAATGAGCGATTATTTTCAGATGGACCTCCAGAAAACTAATAAGAAGGAGTGACTTTAGCTAACAACACCGAGATAACTGATGGACACATTTTATTCACTTTGGATTTGATGAGAGAAGTTGAATGGGAGTCTATGGAGCCGGAGGCTTTTTGGAGCCGACCTCTAGTGGCACTCGCTGGTATTGCAGCTTAAGACACTTCTGGATTGGAACCATTTTTTAGAAGCTACGAGCACTTTTATTTACAGTCTGTGGTAGGAACCAGAGAGAGAAGGCAGGGAGGACAAACTACTGGGAGACAGACTGAGACGTGGTTCTGGTCAGGTTAAATGGTCTTTTCATGGATTTGGATACAACGTCCTCCATCAGTTCAGGAAGTGTGCAACAACAAACTGTTTTGTCATGTAGTTTGTAACTGGTTTCCTTGTGTGACATCATGTTCCTGAAGTGATTATATTTAAAGAGTACAGCTCCACAGTAACATACAGAACATCCTCCTGCTGCAGCTGTGTGTGTGTGTGCGTGTCGTTGTCTTCACCCTCTCCAATATGTCACACCTCCTCCCTGCATGGTGGGCAATTAAAGGGACTTTGTGTCACGGCCACATGGTGGAGATGGAGGCCGGTTAGATTGGAGCTGGAGGAGGCTGTGTGTTTTCATTAAAGAGCAGGAAGCAGCCCGACACTGGCCATTATTATACTTTGTGCTGGCTTGGAGCGGACAGCCATGTGTGTGTGTGTGTGTGTGTGTGTGTGTGTGTGTGTGTGTGTGTGTGTGTGTGTGTGTGTGTGTGTGTGTGTGTGTGTGTGTGAGTCTATGAGTGTGTGTGCGCGTGATAGCTTTATTAAATCAGTTATTTGACTGTGTAGATTCTAATATTAAGTGTGAGGGAAGTCCTTTTCCTTATGCTCTGTCTTTTTCTTATTTCCATTAAGACACACACACACACACACACACACACACACACACACACACACACACACACACACACACACACACACACACACACACACACACACACACACACACTCCTCCCTCTCCCCCTTTCTCCTTGTTTCCCCTCTTCCTCTCCTCCCATCGTCACCTTCATTGGTTGTGTCATCCATCTCTCCCACCAGGCTAATTGTGCAGAAACTCAGTGGGATGGAGGGACCGGGGGTGGTGGTGGTGGGAGGGGTGGGGGGGGGGTGGGGGGGGGGTTGGAAAGAGAAAGAAACAGAGGAAGACTACAGTATGTAAAGGAGGGGAGCTGCTGCAGAAAGAGGAGTGGTGTTGTGAGCAGAGAGGATGGAGGGTTAACATCTGTCACAGTCACATGATCAGACAAACAGGAAGCATCTGCAGGGTTAAAAAGCAAGAGGAGCACTGTGATACCTCAGACTGGGAATCTAAACCATCAGGAACAAATGAGAGAATCAGGAGTCCATAAAAAACAACAACGCTGTGAAAAGGCAGAACATTGTGACTGAATTTAACTTTTTTTTAGTTCATCATGGACACAGAGACAGAGACAACAACCTGTCCTCCAAACTGCTGCTCATTTCATCTGAGAGTTCCCTGAAGCTGCTGCCTCCTCACATGAAGCTCACCGTGATCTGACTCCAGCCCTCCAGTGAGGGCTGGAACGAGTTGAGCTGCATCCTGTTCCCAGGTCCTGGTTATGCATGTTTTCCTCTTGTATATAGCAGCTTGGAGAGCGATTCATCACAGAACCACAGGGTCCTGGCTGGGGGATGGGGTTATATTTCATACAGGCATTCTATAGGGCAACACTATTGTTCTGGTGCAGGGCCCCAAACAAAGACATGACTGGTGTGCTTTCTGCTCTTGTGTGAAACAGTGTGCGTATATGTATGTATGGACTGAACTAAACATAGAGTTTTGACAATATATTAATATTTTATCTTTGCAGATCTGGACAAAGACTGTAATGTTTATATGGAGATGTTCTACTTCAGTTTTGGCAGTCAGGTTCACAGTGTTATTATGTATCTGTTCCCATCTTGTACACTGATGGTTTTGAGTCATTGTTCTTTTAAGAATCATTATTTGTCTTCATTGAAATGTTCTAAAACTGAACATTTTATAAAAAAAGTTATATAATTTCTACCGGTCCCTTAGACCTATTTATTTAGTTGCTTTATTCTCAAACGTTACAAAGGAAGAACTGAGGCATGATGGGAAATGCTAAGGTCTTTGGGCTCCTCAACGCAGTAAACGTTCGATTTTTTTTATGATGTGGAGCCCCACTTCCATCACGGTAAGTAAATTACATTAGGTGGATCTGACTGATCTGATAGGAAACCCGACGATACTACGTCTCACCCACCGATAGCTGTAACCTGACTGCACCACAGGGCTGTCAATCAAACACACACGTCCCCTAATGAATGAGGGATTATTTTCAGATGGACCTCCAGAAAACTAATAAGAAGGAGTGACTTTAGCTAACAACACCGAGATAACTGATGGACACATTTTATTCACTTTGGATTTGATGAGAGAAGTTGAATGGGAGTCTATGGAGCCGGAGGCTTTTTGGAGCCGACCTCTAGTGGCACTCGATGGTATTGCAGCTTAAGAAACTTCTGCATCAGAACATTTTTTCAGAAGCTACGGACACTTTTAAAAACAGTCTGTGGTCACTACGTTACTTCTCTGGTGGGTGGGGGGTGCAGCTCTGGCTTTGACTGCTAGCTTGCTGTGTTCAGTCGGGGCAGGCAGGGTGCATTTAAAGAATTTTGATATTCTGGTCTGATTTTCAGCAGTTTGAAGTTGAGGTTTGTCTGCTGACAACTTAAATTTAGGCTTTTATTGTGCTATTATTTTACAGTCATGTAACGAGTATAGTACATCAACTTCAGCAATTTCACCTGTGTCCACCTTTTGCGTGTCTGTGAGGCTCCGCCCCTCCCTTCAAGAAATGGACACGCAACAGAGAAGAGAAACAGTCAAATTAATGTCAATTTCAGTAACAGAAAAATGCATGAATGACTCTCATGCTGAGCGGAAATGAAACGGGTGCACAGGAAATAAGTAACTAAATGGTAGTTACTGGATGTAACTTCAGTTCTCTGAGTACATGTTGTTTCTTTTTTCTATCCCAAGACAATGTTAGGAGAAACTCTGTATATATGACCATTCACTGCTGTGACCTGCTCCAGTCTGAGCCTGTCTCTTTCTCTTTATAGTAGTCACATGAAGTCTTCAGCTTTTTCTATCGATGCTGTTCCCCCTCAATCAGACGAGGTAGAACATACAACAAACAACATACATCATAGAACATAGAACATACACCATAGAACATACAACATACACCATAGAACATACAACATACAACATACAACATAGGACATACAACATACACCATAGGACATGCAACATACTACATAGGACATACAACATAGAACATACACCATGGAACATACAACATAGAACATACAACATACAACACACCATAGGACATACAACATACACCATAGGACATACAACATACACTATAGAACATTCAACATACTATATAGTGCATACAACATACTACATAGAACATACAACATACACCATTTGACATACAACATACTACATAGGACATACAGCATACCACGTAGACCATAGAACATAGAACATACACCATAGAACATGCACCATACACCATACACCATAGAACATACACCATGGGACATACAACATACACCATAAGACATACACCATACACCATAGAACATACACCATACACCATAGAACATACACCATAGAACATAGAACATACACCTTACACCATAGAACATACAACACACACCATAGAACATACACCATAGGACATACAACATACAACATAGACCATAGAACATACACCATATACCAGACACCATAGAACATACAACACACACCATAGAACATAGAACATACACCATACACCATAGAACATACAACATACACCATAAGACATACAACATACGACAAAGACCATAGAACATGCACTATAGGACATATAACATACACCATTCACCATAGGCCATACAACATACTACATAGGACATACAACAACATACTACATAGACCATAGAACATACACCATAGGACATACAACATACACCATAAGACCCTACATAGGACATACAACATACTACATAGAACATACAAAATACACCATAAGACATTACACAGGACATACAACATACTACATATAACATATAACATACACCATAGAACATACAACATACACCATAAGACATACAACATACACCATAGGACATACAACATACACCATAAGACACTACATATGACATACAACATACAACATATTACATAGACCATAGAACATACACCATGGGACATACAACATAGGACATACAACATACTACATTGAACATAAAACATAGAACATACACCATACATTTGGGTGGCACGATGGTGCAGTGGTTAGCACTGTCACCTCACAGCAAAAAAGGTTCCGGGTTCGAATCCGGTCCTGGGCCTTTCTGTGCGGAGTTTGCATGTTCTCCCTGTGCTTGCGTGGGTTCTCTCCGGGTTCTCCGGCTTCTTCCCATCATCCAAAAACATGCACCTCAGGTCAGGTTACCTGGCGCCGCGCTAGTGGCAGCCTGCTGCAGCAGCTCCCCCCTGAGAGCACCCCTGCTGTAGCGAGGAAATTTCTCCTCCGGGATTAATAAAGTGTACAAAATCAAAAAAAAAAAATCAAAATACACCATAGGACATACACCATACACCATAAGACACTACATAGGACATACAACATAATACATACAACATACACCATAGGACATACAACATACACCATAAGACACTACATATGACACACAACATACTACATAAACCATACAACATACTGCATAGGACATATAACATACACCATAGGACATACAACATACACCATAAGACATACAAAATAGGACATACAACATACTACATAGGACATACAACACACTACATAGAACATACAACCTAGACCATACACCATACACCATAAGACACTACATAGGACATACAAGATAATACATAGACCATAGAACATGCAACATACTACATAGACCATTGAACATAGAACATACACCATACACCATAAAACATGCAACATACACCATAGGCCATACAACATACTACATTGGACATACAACATACTACATAGACCATAGAACATAGAACATAAACCAAACACCATAGAACGTACAACATACTACATAGGACAAACAATATACTACGTAGGACATACAACATACTAAATAGACCATAGAACATACAACACACTACATAGACAATAGAACATAGAAAATACATCATACACCATAGAACATACAACATACACCATAGGACATACAACATAGGACATAGGACATACTACATAGTACATACACCACAGAACATAGAACATATACCATACACTATAGGACATATAACATACTACATAGACCATAGAACATACACCATACACCATAGAACATACAACATACACCATAAGACACTACATAGGACATACAACATACCACATACAACATACAACATACAACATAGAACATACAACATACACCATAGGACATACAAAATAGGACATACAACATACTACATAGGACATACAATATACTACATAGGACATACAACATACAACATACCAAATAGACCATAGCACATAGAACATACACCATACACCATAAGACACTACATCGGACATACAATATATTACATAGGACATACAACATACTACATAAACCATACAACATACTGCATAGGACATATAACATACACCATAGGACATACAACATACACCATAAGACATACAAAATAGGACATACAACATACTACATAGGACATACAACACACTACATAGAACATACAACCTAGACCATACACCATACACCATAAGACACTACATAGGACATACAAGATAATACATAGACCATAGAACATGCAACATACTACATAGACCATTGAACATAGAACATACACCATACACCATAAAACATGCAACATACACCATAGGCCATACAACATACTACATTGGACATACAACATACTACATAGACCATAGAACATAGAACATAAACCAAACACCATAGAACGTACAACATACTACATAGGACAAACAATATACTACGTAGGACATACAACATACTAAATAGACCATAGAACATACAACACACTACATAGACAATAGAACATAGAAAATACATCATACACCATAGAACATACAACATACACCATAGGACATACAACATAGGACATAGGACATACTACATAGTACATACACCACAGAACATAGAACATATACCATACACTATAGGACATATAACATACTACATAGACCATAGAACATACACCATACACCATAGAACATACAACATACACCATAAGACACTACATAGGACATACAACATACCACATACAACATACAACATAGAACATACAACATACACCATAGGACATACAAAATAGGACATACAACATACTACATAGGACATACAATATACTACATAGGACATACAACATACAACATACCAAATAGACCATAGCACATAGAACATACACCATACACCATAAGACACTACATCGGACATACAATATATTACATAGGACATACAACATACTACATAGACCATAGACCATAGAACATACACCATAGAACATAGAACATACTACATAGACCATAGAACATACACCATACACCATAGAACATAGAACATACACCATAGGACATACAACATAGGACATACAACATACTACATAGGACATACACCATACACCATAGGACATCCACCATCCACCATAAGACACTACATTGGACTTACAACATAATACATACACCATAGAACATACAACATACTACATAGACCATTGAACATAGAACATACACCATACACCATAGAACATACAACATACACCATAAGACATACACCATACGACATAGACCATAGAACATAGACCATAGAACATACAACATACACCATAGGACATACAACATAGTACATAGGACATACTACATAGTACATACACCACAGAACATAGAACATATACCATACACTATAGGACATACAACATACTACATAGGACGTACAACATAGAACATACACCATGGAACATACAACAAATAACATACAACATACAACACACAATAGGACATGCAACATACACGATATGACATACAACATACACTATAGAACATTCAACATACTATATAGTGCATACAACATACTACATAGACCATAGAACATACAACATACACCATGTGACATACAACATACTACATAGGACATACAACATACGACATAGACCATATAACATATAACATACACCATAGAACATACAACATACACCATATGACATACAACATACTACATAGGACATACAACATACGACATAGACCATAGAACATTTAACATACACCATAGAACATAGAACATACACCATACTACATAGGATGTACAACATAGAACATACACCATGGAACATACAACATAGAACATACAACAAACAACACACCATAGGACATACAACATACACCATATGACATACAACATACACTATAGAACATTCAACATACTATATAGTGCATACAACATACTACATAGACCATAGAACATACACCACATGACAAACAACATACTACATAGGACATACAACATACTACATAGACCATAGAACATAGAACATACACCATAGAACATGCACCATACACCATACACCATAAAACACACACCATACACCATAGGACAGACAACATACACCATAAGACATACACCATACGACATAGACCATAGAACATACACCATATACCAGACACCATAGAACATACAACACACACCATAGAACATGGAACATACACCATACACCATAGAACATACAACAAGCAACCTTAAGACATACAACATACTACATAGACCATAGAACATACACCATAGGACATATAACATACACCATTCACCATAGGCCATACAACATACTACATAGGATATACAACATACTACATAGACCATAGAACATACACCATAGGACATACAACATACACCATAAGACTCTACATAGGACATACAACATACTACATAGACCATAGAACATACAACATACACCATAAGACACTACATAGGACATACAACATACTACATATAACATAGAACATACACCATAGAACATACAACATACACCATGGGACATACAACATATACCATTAGACACTACATATGACATACAACGTACAACATATTACATAGACCATAGAACATACACCATGGGACATACAACATACTACATAGGACATATGACATACTACATAGACCATAGAACATACATCATACACCATAGAACATACACCATACACCATATGATACTACATAGGACATACAACATGCTACATAGGACATACAACATACTACATAGACCATAGAACATACACCATAGAACATATGACATACTACATGGAACATAGAACATACAACAAGCACCATAGAACATACAACATACACCATAGGACATACAAAATAGGACATACAACATACTACATAGGACATACAACATACTACATAGACCATAGAACATACACCTTAGAACATATGACATACTACATGGAACATACGACATACACCATAAGACACCACATAGGACATACAAGATAATACATAGACCATAGAACATACAACATACTACATAGACCGTTGAACATAGAACATACACCATACACCATAGACCATAGAACATACAACATACTACATAGGACATACAATATACTACGTAGGACATACAACATACTACATAGACCATAGAACATAGAACATACACCACACACCATAAGACACTACATAGGACATACAATATAATACATATACCATAGAACAAACAACACACTACATAGACCATAGAACATAGAACATACACCATACACCATAGAACATACAACATACACCATAGGACATACAACATAGGACATACAACATACTACATAGGACATACACCATACACCATAAGACATTACATAGGACATACAACATAATACATAGACCATAGAACATACAACATACTACATAGACCATAGAACATAGTGCATACATCATACACCATATAACATAAAACATACACCATACAACAAACAACAAACACCATAGGACATACAACATACTGCATAGGACATACAATATACTACATAGGACATACAACATACAACATACAACATACTACATAGACCATAGAACATACACCATACACCATAAGACACTACATAGGACATACAACATAATACATAGACCATAGAACATACAACATACTACATAGACCATAGAACATACACCATAGAACATACAAACACCATACAACAAACAATAAACACCGTAGGACATATAACATAGTACATAGGACATACAACATACTACATATAACATATAACATGGAACATACACCATAGAACATACAACATACACCATGGGACATACAACATACACCATAAGACACTACATATGACATACAACATACAACATATTACATACACCATAGAACATACACCATGGGACATACAACATACTACATAGGACATATGACATACTACATAGACCATAGAACATAGAACATACATCATACACCATAGAACATACACCATACACCGTAGGACATACAACATAGGACATACAACATATTACATAGGACATACAACATACTACATAGAACATACACCATACACCAAAGGACATACACCATATGACACTACATAGGACATACAACATGCTACATATGACATACAACATACAACATATTACATACACCATAGAACATACACCATGGGACATACAACATACTACATAGGACATCTGACATACTACATAGACCATAGAATAAAGAACATACATCATACACCATAGAACATACACCATACACCGTAGGACATACAACATAGGACATACAATATACTACATAGAACATACACCATACACCATAGGACATACACCATATGACACTACATAGGACATACAACATGCTACATAGGACATACAACATACTACATACACCATAGAACATAGAACATACTCCATAGGACATACAACATAAGACACTACATAAGACATACAAGATAATACATAGACCATAGAACATACAACATACTACATAGACCATAGAACATACTCCATACACCATAGAACATACACTATAGAACACACAACATACACCATAGGACATACAACATAAGGCATACAACATACTACATAAGACATACAACATACTACATAGACCATAGAACATAGAACATACACCATAGGACATACAACATACCACATACAACATACAACATACACCATAGAACATACAACATACACCATAGTACATACAAAATAGGACATACAACATACTACATAGGACATAGAACATACTACATAGAACATACAACATAGAACATACACCATACACCATAAGACACTACATAGGACATACAAGATAATACATAGACCATAGAACATACAACATACTACATAGACTGTTGAACATAGAACATACACCATACACCATAGAACATACAACATACTCCATAGGACATACAACACACTACATAGACCATAGAACATAGAACAGAAACCATACTCCATAGAACATACACCATACACCATAAGACACTACATAGGACATACAAGATAATACATATACCATAGAACATACAACACACTACATAGACCATAGAACATAGAACATACACCATACACCATAGAACATACAACATACAACATACACCATAGGACATACAACATAGGACTTATAACATACAACATACTACATAGGACATACACCATACACCATAAGACACTACATAGGACATACAACATAATACATACTACATAGGACATACACCATACACCATAAGACACTACATAGGACATACAACATAATACATAGACCATAGAACATTGTACATACACCATACACCATATAACATACAACATACACCATACAACAAACAACAAACACCATAGGACATACAACATACTACATAGGACATACAATATACTACATAGGACATACAACATACAACATACTACATAGACCATAGCACATAGAACATACACCATACACCATAAGACACTACATAGGACATACAAGATAATACATAGACCATAGAACATAGAACATACTACATAGACCATAGAACATACACCATACACCATAGGACATACACCATGCACCATAAGACACTACATAGGACATACAACATAATACATAGACCATAGAACATAGAACATACACCATAGAACATACAAACACCATACAACAAACAATAAACACCATAGGACATATAACATAGTACATAGGACATACAACATACTACATGCACCATAGAACATAGAACATACACCATACACCATAGAACATACAGCATACACCATAGAACATACAACATACACCATAGGACATACAACATACTACATAGACCATTGAACATAGAATATACACTATACACCATAGAACATACAACATACACCATAGGCCATACAACATACTACATAGGACATACAACATACTACATAGACCATAGAACATAGAACATAAACCATACACCATAGAACATACTACATAGGACATACAATATACTACATAGGACATACAACATACTACATAGACCATAGAACATACTTGTCCCCATGCTCCCTGGAGAGGACACTTATCTCCATGGCTGCTGCCCGTGGACCTGGTTTGTTATCCCTTAGGGCCCATTGTCAGACGGCCCTCCTACATCAATGGCCCTTCTCCACCAGCTAAAACAATCAGCACACACTCAATAGCGGAGTCATTAAGATGTGGAGTGGCAATAAGAGGCCGGCTGAAGATGCTCGGCAGTGTTTAGGAAGGAGGAGGAGACGGAACCAGAGCAGAGAGCTCAGACCTGCTCAAATCGATGCTCTCTTCTGGGCCTTCGGAGGGTCATGAGAGAGAGAATCATTGTTGTGGGTCGCTCATTGGAAATCTTTTTGCATCATCAGGGAGGGAGAAAGAAATTGGAAAATCGAGGGTGGGGGGAGGGGTGGATTGAAGGAGGGAGTGAGGAAACCAGGATGTGGGGAAGGATGTTAGAGCCCTCCACTCCAGATCAGAGGCAGCAGCTGTGAGTCGGCATGAACTGCTGTTTTCTAACAACACTAAGAAGCTGACGTGTTTCCTCCTGCAGTTGAAGTTCAGTTTGTTTGAACTGAAGCGGTTGGGTGACGTCTGTCTGCAGCGTTTTCCTGAAGCATGTCGTCATGATGCACAGACTGCTTCACACTGACCGCTGGTCACATCCTGCAGGTGTTTGCACCTTTCATGGAAAAGCAACTGTATCACTTAAGGTTTACTTTCCAGATGACTCATCCTCACACAGATCACCTCTCAATGCAGACAGACTAAATGGTGTTCAGATGGCAGAAATAAGGAGATTCGTCCTGTCCTGGTTCAGAGTAGCTGCAGCTGCTTTCACAACCCAGTATCACAGTGAAGAAGAAATAGACACGCCTGTCTACTGCAGCAGAATGCGAGATAGCCACGTATTGGGTTGTCTATGCCTGAAAGTTACACGTTTTCCTGTAGTGGCCAAAAATGAAACTACAGCATGTATACAGCCATGCAATTTACAGGGAAATGAAACTAAAACGTGTGGTTGAGATAAGGAAACAAACAACCCAACAAAAAGGTTGTCACTTCCTAGTTTTAAACCTCATCATCCCACATGGCAACCTGTCACTCCTACCACCAGCCCACCCCTCCTGCCTGTGGGACCTTGGTCACATGATCCAGAGGCACATGACATTTATGTATGTGTAAGTTTCACGCATACAAAACGTGTAACTTTCACACCTTGACAGCCCATAGCGTGGCTATCTCCTGTTTTGCTTTTGTGGACAGGCGTGTCTATTTCACGCTTTGCTGTGATACTGTATTGGGTCTCATCAAGGTCCAGGACCCACCGACAGACACTCTGTCCAACTCCGAGACTCCACACATCACATACAACATCTTATATTGAACATATGTGAGATATACAGTATGTATACATATTTTCCTTGAAGAGCTATGTGTCCTTTATTTGGATGAAAAAAACAAAAACCTGGAGTTATAAAAAGAGGAAGACAGTCGTAGAGGAATGGTGTCTCCTCAAGGAAAGAGCGTCCTGTACTGCTGTAAGTGCAGAATGACTCAGTGCTGCTCCTCCTTGTTCTATAGACAGCTGTAGCAGCACATACTGGAACATTAATATACAGCAAAGACCAAGGGAAATGCAGCTTCCCACCTCCTCTTCCTCTTCTACCTCTTCCTCTTCCTCTTCATCCCCTTCCTCCTCCTTTTCCACCTCCTCTCTCTCCCCTTCCGCCTCCTGTTCCTCCCCTTCCACCTCCCCTCTCTCCCCCTCTCTCCCCTCCCTACCCTTCTTTGTCCTCCTCTTCCTCCTCCTCTTCCTGCCCTTCCACCTCTTCTCTCTCCACTTCCACCTCCTCTTCCTCCTCCTCTTCTACCTCCTCTTCCGCCCCTTCCACCTCCTCTCTCTCCCCTCCCTCCCCCTCTTCTTCCTCTTCCTCCTCTTCCTCCTCCTCTTCCTCCTCCTCTTCCTCCCCTTCCACCTCCTCTCCTCTCTCCTCTCCTCCTGCAGTGCAGCTGTCCATCCCTGTGGTTGTGTAGTGTTCATTGTGTGAGTGTATCAGACCGACAGCAAGACGACACACAGAAGGAACCAACGTTCCCGTTGATCCTTGTTCCTTTCGACGGAGTTTGGAGGAACAGCAGCTCTTTCCCACTTAGTTCAATTAGGTTTCTTCAAGGCAAAGGGGAAATCATAGTCTCCAAACAATTATATTCAGCTCTCAAAATACAAATTATCTTAAAGCTGTAATTTCATACTCACTACATGCATTATTCATTGTTCGTAATTTTTTTCAATCGGCTAGAGATCCAGATGTAAGCAAAGCAAGCCGTTTCCACCGAGAACGGAGCTTTTATTCAGTTTATCTTATCAAAACTTTCTGCTATGTTTGTCAGTGTATTGTAATTTTTATATGTCGCTGTGCCTAAATGTATTTCCACCGCGAGCCCACTTAAGAAGTCGTATAGGCAAATGCAAGCACACTCCCAGGAACAATACCTAAACACGGCTAATTGCACTAAAAACACACATAACACATTTAAGCAGTGTGAGAATACAATAGAGATTGCTAATGTGGTCATCTGTTTCAGCGGATAGAGAAATTAGATCATAAAGCAAAGAGAAAACGCTTCGCTGGTGCACACTGTTTGCTTCTGTTGCATTTCTGAGGGAACAAACTGTACTCTAAGTGTCCTTTTTATGGCCCCACATGCTGACGTGACCACGCTGATGGTGAGTGTGTGTGGGGGGGAAGGGGGAGAGGGGGGCTGCATGCCTTGGTCTTTCTGAAAAGGAATTATTTTTATTTCTTCAAGTATTAAGGAAAGAGTAAGTAAAAGTGTATTTTTGTCTAACGAGCAGCTAAATGTATTGATAGCATGAGAAATCCAAAAAGTAACCTTTGGAAATCATTCATGGATTAGTTTTCTCTCATATCTGCTGACAGACCTCCATTGGACAGACAAGCTTTCTTCTGTGCCTGATGGTGTTTCTTGAGTCACATTGAAGAGCAGAACTGTGAGGCTGCAGGTGGTTCAGGGTCATACAGTCCGGGACTTCATGACCAGCCTGCCTTCAGTCAACAGGTCAGACTGCTGATGCTGCTGACAGGGGTTTAATGGTGTGACGGTGTAGGGAATGTTTTCTTGGCACACTCATCCCTTTCATACCAATCAATCGTGGTTTAAAAGCCACAGCATCAGTACTGGTGGTGACCATGTGAGTCCCTTTACAGCCACAGTTTACCATCTTCTAATGGCTCCCTGCAGCAGAATAATGTCGGAGAAAAAGTCTCAAACTGGTGTGATGAACACGAGCAGCGAGTCTAGAGGAGCAGAGTGTTCATGAGGTCAGTCCTGCTGCTCTGCATCACGTCAAACGCATCACTTTCTATGAATTCTTTGTGCACAGATGCAACATTTAAAATCTGTGAAGAGATCAGAGAGGGAAGATATCTCAGGAAATTACTGAATCAAAACACATCAGGTATTCAATATAAAGAAAATGCCATCTATGGATGCAATGTGAAACACATTTCTCTCTGGAAATGAATGTAATAAATCCAACTTTAAATAATAAATAGTAAATCCAAGTTTTGGATATGCAACATTTTGATAAACTGAGCTAAACTGTGCTGAACTGTGCTGTTGAGTCTCTGCAGCCACAGACACACACTGTGCTGAGGAGCTCCTACAGAACCGTGTGTCCACCGAAGCATTTTTCTAGAGCTGAAAACGGCAAGCTGGGGGCACTTGTGAGCACTTTGGACGCTTTGGTTGCTATGATACAGAATAGCTGCAGAAATAACTGTTAGTTAATGCTTTGAAAGCACAGACTGGATATAAAATTATTCGTAGCTTTAGGTCTGTAAAATGGTTCTGATCCAGGAGTGTCTTCAGCTGCAATACCAGCGAGTGCCACTAGAGGTCGGCTCCAAAAAGCCTCCGGCTCCATATACTCCCATTCAACTTCTCTCATCAAATCCAAAGTGAATAAAATGTGTCCATCAGTTATCTCGGTGTTGTTAGCTAAAGTCACTCCTTCTTATTAGTTTTCTGGGGGTCCATCTGAAAATAATCCCTCATTCATTAGAAAAGAAGATTCAAGAAGACCTGTTTTTGGGGGCGTGTCTGTTTGATTGACAGGCCTGTGGTGCAGTCAGGTTACAGCTATCGGTGGGTGGGACGTAGTATCGTCAGGTTTCCAATCAGATCGGTCAGATCCACTGCTGACTCCTCCCCCAGCTCGTCCAAATATGGTCACTTCCTGCTCCAAACCGCTCTGAACTAGCAAAGATGGTGACGGACAGAATCTGAACTGGAGGATTCATAACGTTCACAAACCAACGATGACATCACTGATGGTTGATGACATCACTGATGGATGATGACATCACTGATGGATGATGACATCACATGGATGATGGTGATGGATGGTACAAACAGGTCTCAGGAGAAGAGCGTTAGTTCATGTGGTAGTTGATCTCAGTAAAGTTCATTTAAACAGTGATAATGTTCAGGATTTCTGGCTGTAGATGGATGAGCCTCCTCCTCCGGATCTACACTGAGCTTCAGCTGGATTTATGGTGGTTCTCGAGGACGGACAGACAGACATAGACCCACTCTCTGTATGTGAGGCATACAGCAGAGTTGGGTGTTACTTTATGGGCCCACTGAGCCCTGCAGGGGTCCTAGTGTTCTCTGTGATTATGGGATGGGATCAATCTGTGGTCCTCATCTAGAAGTGCTCCTCTGAATCCAACATGCTCAGACCTGATACCACCTGATGTTAAAATATCTCCTGGAAACTAAACATAGAATTCATTCATAATACTTTTTATCTCCATACATGACTTCCCCTCCCCCCCATCCCCCCATTTGTGTTTTATATCTCTCTCTGGGTAATGAATGAATGAATGGCTGCCCATTTATCTGACTGTCAACTGGAAGCCCTGAGGAGGTGTGTCTCTCCCAGATCAATATCTCATTAGTTTAAGAAGCCCTGCCTCTCTCTTCCCCCCTCCCCCTCTTTATTTCCATTTCTTTCCTGTGCTCTTTCATCATTAACACATCCCTTTACCATCCTTTTATCCTTCTTTTCCCATCATTCTTCTCTCCTCTCACACACTCCATCACCTCCTTTCACTTCTAAGACTCAATGATCTCGAATTCAAGACCAAACACAAACTCTCAAATGTTCTTTAAAGGCAGCATGTTCGGCTGGTTCATCTCCACATATATCTACTGTGTACAGCAACAAGCTGCAGTGTATTAAAGTGAAAGGACCAGATGAGGTGACCCTGGTTAACGGATATACTGTCCACCTGAATCCCATAAAGACAGAAGTAAATACTGGAAACGCCTCTGTTAACGTTGAGACAGACTTCTGAAGGTTGTTAGCTGTTAGTAAATGAGTTTAGTTTTATAAAATGAGCTGTTTGTTTTGTTTGTTTTCAGATGTAGAAACCATTCATGTTTTGATCATTTATAACAAGATCAGTCTGACCATTTTGTTCCCCAATCGTATAGACTGTATGTTACACTTCTTTTCTTTACTTACAGGGACATCAGGATTAAAAATGATAATTTCACATGAAATAAAAATGTGAGTGCGGCCCAGTGTCTGCTCATGAATGTACTGTTTATCCTGGTTAGCGTACAGATTAGCAGCATGTCCAGCAGCCGGTCTGCTCACTGAAACCAACGTATGAACACTGACTCAGTCTGTCGGTGAGGCCGCTGCAGGATAACTTGTACCATCTAAAAGCCCATTTCTCGTGGCCTCGGGGCTCCACTTGGACACTGAAGTGGCGGTTCCTGCTGAGAGAGTGGTTTATCCAATAATCCAGCCAGCACACAGATTAACATTACCTCCCATCACAGAGCTGTGGTGTGCCTTTTACTTTCTCTTTCCCTTAGTGACGTTCTCATCAGCTTCTTCGCTCCTGCCCCCCCGCCCCCTTCTCCTTCTCTTCTGTACCTCTGCAGCACTGCAGTCACCAGCCATAATTCTTTATGAATGATTACAGCTACTTATGGTGAGCTCGCTGAGTGTCGACATAAAGCACTCAAAGGGGCTTTGTAGGAAGCAGGAAAAAGGAAGTATTGATAGTCGTTGTGCTTCGGAGGTTCATCCAGTCCACTGCAGACGGAGAGGGAGTCAACCACATGTTCAAACTTCTGTACAGAGAAAAGAAGAAGAACTGGAGGGATGTTATAGAAGCCAGACGGAGGCTCAGTGTGCATTAACAGGATTATTACTGGGAGGACTGTGTCAGGGAGGTTAACAGCTTCCTCTCACACAATCCTCTCTGCAGCTCTGAAACATCATCTGGTTTCTGTTGCTATTTTAAACTACATGTTGAAGTTCCTCCACTGAAAGTCCTCCATCTGAACTGAGGAACAGCCAATCAGATTTGGATTCTCAGGTTGTGGGAGTCACTTTTTGACTATGAAGCCTCCAGTTCAGATTCTGTCCGTCACCATCTTTGCTAGTTTGGAGCAGGAAGTGACCATATTTGGACAAGCTGGGGGAGGAGCCAGCGGTGGATCTGACCGATCTGATTGGAAACCTGACGATACTACGTCCCACCCACCGATAGCTGTAACCTGACTGCACCACAGGCCTGTCAATCAAACAGACACGCCCCCAAAAACAGGTCTTCTTGAATCTTCTTTTCTAATGAATGAGCGATTATTTTCAGATGGACCTCCAGAAAACTAATAAGAAGGAGTGACTTTAACTAACAACACCGAGATAACTGATGGACACATTTTATTCACTTTGGATTTGATGAGAGAAGTTGAATGGGAGTCTATGGAGCCGGAGGCTTTTTGGAGCCGACCTCTAGTGGCACTCGCTGGTATTGCAGCCCCGGGAACCTCCCTATCAGCCTCATTTTTTGAAGCCTGAAGCTACGTCTTCTTTGGTATACAGTCATCAGGCATCACTGTGGTGTTACTACATGTGATACTGGTGATGTTTGTCTGAACTCACATCCCGTCGCTGTCTTTGGAGACGAGTGTTTCCTGCGCTACTTCCTGTGCGGCTGAATCAACCTCAGTGATCCTCTGCTGTTAGTCATGGACCTTTAGAGCTGCGTTTCATTTGTTTATTTCTGTCCATGTTGTCAGCCTCACAGTGAACTGACAGGACATGGTCATCAGGTGAAGACATGTTGGACCTGCAGGGCAGAGCAACATGAAACAGAACCAGGAGACCATAAACAGGAAGTCTCATTGAAGATGTGAGAGGAACCAGGAGGTGCTGGACACTGGTGGAAATGTGTTTTATTATTGATGTGATGCACTTGTGTTAGTATCATTGAACCACTGAACAGCTGCAGGTCTTCTGCAGAATGATATGATGCAGGTGAGCTGGTTGGTCGCAGTCTTCTCATGTAGAATCGATGCGTGTTCAGTATTCACAACATAGTTAACATTTGTCCTGCAAATCTAATGCTTGAATTATTAACACCAAAACAAACAGTTGCCTTCTTTGAAGATGGAGCATACAGTAAGCCGATCCTCTGGTCTGCTCTCTGAGGTCCACATCTCCACATGTTTTGATCGTAGTGGAGCACAAAGACTTTAGAAGATGTTCAGAATAAGATGAGAATCACAGTTTGGATGTGAACTAAGTCTGCAGAGAATCATTATTACTCTTCTGTCTGAAACCTCAGCTGTCAGACGTCTGCAGTGAGGATCAATAAGTTCAGAGTCTGTTCCTGTTGAACGCAGCACAGTGCTGCACACAGAGCAGGAGGACCAACAACCTTCATGAGGAAGTATTCAGAGTTCAACAGCATGAGTTCCACACGTTAACGTGACCGCTGGTACATAAACATTAGTGACGTTACCGTGGAAACCTGAAACTGGAGCAGAGAAACAACAGATTTTTGGGAACAAGATCTTCAACTCGTCGCTCACAGCAAGTTGAAAAAGGGCGTGTTGAAGATTTGTCATGTTGGAGAACCGTGTTGCCATGGCGCCACAAAGAAACAAAGAAGACTAAATACAGCAGGGAGGGAAGAACAATGAGGGACAGTTGAAACTAATCTGGGGTGGGGCATTGGCCCTACCCCCAGATTAGTTTCAACTGTACAAAGGCCAGGAAGTGAAAAAAAGGATCATTTCAAAATCAAACAGGAAGCACAAAACCCAGACTGACCTGAAGACTACAAAGCTGAAAAGAAGTTGGAATCAGAACAGAAGCTCAGAAGGTCCCAGTGGAACTCGGTGTTGACAGTCTGACTCTGGGGGACCAATTCACGGTGACAAAAAGAAAACCCACCTGGTGTCTCCTGACCTGAGGATCCTTCTTCAGTGTTGGACAGTGAAGCTCCGCCCCTATGAAATGTGATGTCATCAGAACACGTCGCCTGGCTCATCGCTTCATTGCCGTAGACTTTCTGAAGACTTTCAAGGGTCTCTGTTGACGTTGTTGTTGATGTGTGCTCTCGTCTCCATGGCGACCTCACAGATGCAGCCAGACAGACCACTGGTCACAAAAACGTGTCACTCAGGTGCTGATGTTGATGTTTTGTTGGACATGCATTAGTTTCTGTTGGAGCCTCCTGTGTGGTCTGTCTCCTCTGAGTGGCTTATATTAGACAGAAAGAGTATTAACATCAGGGCAGAATGAAAGTGTGATGGATATGTAGACCTAAAGTGATTTTATGTAAAACTTGCAGTAGTAATATTATTTTATTTTTCTATTGATGTCAGTAAATCAGAGTGGATTGAATCAGAGTGGACTGAGAGAGCGTGAGCTGCAGACAGAGACGTCTCTGCAGCGGCTGCTAACTCTGCTGTCCTGTGCACAAACACTAATGTAGGCTCCTCCTGGGAAACAGCAGCTTTATGTTTTATTTACAATCAGCAGCACTGCCCAGCCAAGCTGTGTGTGTGTGTGTGTGTGTGTGTGTGTGTGTGTGTGTGTGTGTGTGTGTGTGTGTGTGTGTGTGTGTGTGTGTGTGTGTGTGTGTGTGAAAGTGTTATGCTGTTTTTAAGATGACACTGACGCACCATCTCAACACACACACTGAGAGGAATCGTGATTATCCAATCTGCTGCTTCTGTCCAAACACTGCTTGAAAACTGCTCTACTGTACAGTTGTATCATCACATACAGTGTTCGGAGCATAGTTTTTTTTTTTTTTTTATGTGACTATAATCACAGAAATGATTGCTGATTGGTTAAATAATTCTCCAATAGCTGACTCTGTCTCTCACAGTGATAGGTGTGTTTCTTGTGTGTGTTCTGATCAGTGTGTGTGTGTGTGGGCTCTGACAGTCAACCTGTTGGTCAGTCACACACTTCAGTATTTTGTGAAGTTGGTAATTGTCCTGCCTGATGAACATGTAGAAGTGACCTGTAGCAGTACTAGGGATGGAGTCAGGTTCCTGATGGTGTCACTCTGTCTGTTTCACACCAGCAGGAGGCTCCTCGTGGTCAGTGTGAGCTACATACTATTATCCATCCATCCATCCATCCATCCATCCATCCATTATATATACCCACTTTATCCTGAACAGGGTCACAGGTCACAAGTCCATCACAGGAACAACACTTACAGACAGACGGAAACAAAGACCGTTCACGCTCTCATTCACACCTAAAGGACATTTGTAGAACCACCAATGAACCGTATAGCATGTTTCTGGATGGTGGGAGGAAGCTAGAGAACCGAGAGAACCCACGCAGGTACAGGGAGAACATGCAGACTCACACAGGAAGGCCCGGATTCCAACCTGGAACCTTTTTGCTGTGAGGCGACAATGCTAACCACTGCACCACTGTGCTGCCCTACATATTATTATTATTATTATTATTATTATTATTAATGACAATAATAATAACGATATAGATGACCACATTCATATGAATACGTGTCTGTCATACTGTTATGTGCAGTTATTATTGATCTGCATGATTTCCTGATGGTCTGCTGATGTTACCTGATGTGAACATTCAGACAAGTTTTCTGTTGTTTCATATTTCTGAGCATCACTCTACCTGCAGCAAGAATGAAGCCCAACATTAATGCAAACAGCTTCTTAAAACTGGCAAGACATGAAATCATGAAAACAGCCTGCAGGCTCTCTGCTGACACCCTCCTATATTTTCACAACTGTTCTCCAGTTGTGCATGTAGTTTATTACATGTTTGTAGAAGATGATGTTGGATGTGTTTCTCACTGCCTCAATAGTGACAGTACACATGGAACTGTTTTCAAATGTTTAAAAAAAGGAGTCAAGCTGCAAAATATTCTGAAAGATGATTATTTTTTTATTGGGAGCAAAATACAAATAAAAGAGCATTTAAAGGACCAAACACCACTTCAGGGCGTGAACTCCTGGCAGGACGAGCAGGTGTAGAATTACTGAGGATAAAAACAGGGCAACCTGACCCAGACAGAAACACGGAGGAGGCAGGAGCTCTGAGCTCTGTGTGAACATCACTGGGTCTAGTTCTGCTGGTGTGTACTGATGTCAGCTGTGGGAAGTGGTCGAAGCAGGAAGCTCTGGAGCACTGATGGCTGTTACCCTGATGGTCAGAACGTTACTCAGAACGGTGCTTCTACTTTTAACATTGAAGGTAGAAACAGCTGTAATATTGAAGGTAGAACAAGCTGTAATATTGAAGGTAGAACCAGCTGTAATATTAGAGGTAGAACCAGCTGTAATATTGAAGGTAGAACCAGCTGTAATATTGAAGGTAGAACCAGCTGTAATATTAGAGGTAGAATCAGCTGTAATATTGAAGGTAGAACCAGCTGCAATATTAGAGGTAGAACCAGCTGTAATATCGGAGGTAGAACCAGCTGTAATATTGAAGGTAGAACCAGCTGCAATATTAGAGGTAGAACCAGCTGTAATATTGGAGGTAGAACCAGCTGTAATATTGAAGGTAGAACCAGCTGTAATATTAGAGGTAGAACCAGCAGTAATATTGAAGGTAGAACCAGCTGTAAAAATTAGAGGTAGAACCAGCTGTAATATTGGAGGTAGAACCGGCTGTAATATTGAAGGTAGAGCCAGTTGTAATATTAGAGGTAGAACCAGCTGTAATATTGGAGGTAGAACCGGCTGTAATATTGAAGGTAGAACCAGCTGTAATATTAGAGGTAGAACCAGCTGTAATATTGAAGGTAGAACCAGCTGTAAAAATTAGAGGTAGAACCAGCTGTAATATTGGAGGTAGAACCGGCTGTAATATTGAAGGTTGAACCAGCTGTAATATTGAAGGTAGAACCAGCTGTAATATTAGAGGTAGAACCGGCTGTAATATTGGAGGTAGAACCGGCTGTAATATTGAAGGTAGAACCAGCTGTAATATTAAAGGTAGAACCAGCTGTAATATTGGAGGTAGAACCGGCTGTAATATTGAAGGTAGAACCAGTTGTAATATTGAAGGTAGAACCAGCTGTAATATTGGAGGTAGAACCAGCTGTAATATTGGAGGTAGAACCGGCTGTAATATTGAAGGTAGAACCAGCTGGAGTTTGTCCACTCAGGACACGGCCATTTTGTTTCAGGAGTCTGTCGTGGGGTGAAGAAAAACCAGAGGGAGTCCATTTGTCCAATCAGGTGATGAGGACTCTTGTCAATCCACATTATGTGTTCTTAGTTATGTTTCAGTCAGCTCCATCTGTCCAGTGTTTGAGGATGTTCAGGAGAGTCATCAGGTTCCTCTGTGATCTTCAGATCAGATGTCAGTTTCTTCATCAGGTGAAAATGTTTTTGTTTCTTTGACTGTTAAAGTCTTCAGTGAGACGCCCTGCAGTGATTGAGCATTAGACCCATTAATCCTCACACATGGCCTGGTGCTGTGGACCATGTGACTCATACACAGGCTTAGTGTTACATGTGGTTCACAGCTGTTTTTCAATGATGACAGAAACCAAATAATATGAATGGAACATCTGGGAGGAGTTTTTCTGTCATTGGGGAGACGCTGTTAGAAACTGAAATGATGGTCTGTTTTACTAGATGTCCCTTATTTAGTTTTATTTACCTCACGTCAAAAGATGAACCTCCATGAATCTGCAGGATAGTCTGTGAGCTTTTTAAAACATGTCACAGTTCATTAGTAAAAGTTGCTCTGATCATAGTCGTATTGGTTTATCTGTATTATGTTTTCTAAAGATCCCAGAACAACCTCTACATTTTACCTGCACAAGAGCCCATTTTATAATCCTGTAGCAAACACTCAGCTGGTGCTTCAATAGAAGATGTGTTTTTCACAATAAATAACTAAATATACAGTCTACCTTTAACATGAAGTTGATTTATTTAAAGCCATTTAAAGTTTTGTGTTCAGGTTTGTTATTCAAAATATTTACACGAAGATTTTCATCTGTACTGCGAATGTTTAGCAATTTGAAATATCGGTTAATTGGTCTCATTGATTACCAATAATCAGTGTTGGTAATCAATTCAATTCAATTTTATTTCTATAGCGCCAAATCACAACATAGGTTATTTCATGGCACGTAACACTTTAAAGTCTTACAGCAGAACTTTGCAATACTATATAATCGGCCCTGAAAAAAACATATTCATACACTTATAGATCACATCACACCTGTCCTCCTGTGTCACCTGTCCTCCTGTGTCACCTGTCCTCCTGCATCACCGGTATCACCTGTCGTCCTGTATCGCCTGTCCTCCTGTGTCACCTGTCCTCCTGTGTCACCTGTCCTCCTGTATCGTATGGCCTCCTGCGTCGCCTGTCGTCCTGTGTCACCTGTCCTCCTGTGTCACCTGTCCTCCTGTGTCACCTGTCCTCCTGTATCGCCTGTCCTCCTGTGTCAACTGTCCTCCTGTATCACCTGTCCTTCTGTATCACCTGTCCTCCTGCATCA
Organism: Embiotoca jacksoni; assembly: GCF_022577435.1. Classification (NCBI taxonomy): domain Eukaryota; kingdom Metazoa; phylum Chordata; class Actinopteri; family Embiotocidae; genus Embiotoca; species Embiotoca jacksoni. The sequence continues at coordinate 2,907,268 of NW_027185393.1, read as the reverse complement.
CCGGTATCACCTGTCCTCCGGTATCACCTGTCCTCCTGTATCACCTGTCCTCCTGCATCACCGGTATCACCTGTCCTCCGGTATCACCTGTCCTCCTGTGTCACCTGTCCTCTTGTATCGCCTGTCCTCCTGTATCGGCTGTCCTCCTGTGTCACCTGTCCTCCTGTCCTCTAATATCATCTGTCCTCCTGTGCCACGTGTTCAACGTGTTCAACGTGTTCTCTGAACCATCAGACTCCAGTAATTCATTAATTAATTAAGTAATAGAGCAGCAGCATGCAGGCTGGATTAAAGGACCAAAGTGTGTGTGAGATGAGTGTGTGTGATGAGTGTGTGTGATGAGTGTGTGTGTGATGAATGTGTGTAATGTATGTGATGAGTGTGTGTGTAACGTGTGTGTGTGTGTGTGTGTGAGTGATGTGTGTGTGTAGTGTGTGAGTGTGTAATGAGTGTGTATGTAATGTGTGTGTGTGTGTGTGTGATGAGTGTGTGTGTAATGTGTGTGTATGATGAGTGTGTGTGTAATGTGTGTGTGTAATGTGCATGTGTAATGTGTGTGTAATGTGTGTGTGTGTGTGTGTGTAGTGTGTGTGTGCAATGTGTGTGTGTGTGTGTGTGTGTGTGTGTGTGTGTGTGTGTGTGTGTGTGTGTGTGTGTGTGTGTGATGAGTGTGTGTGTGATGAGTGTGTGTGTAATGTGTGTGTGTAATGTGCATGTGTAATATGTGTGTGTGTAATGTGTGTGTGTGTGTGTGTGTGTGTGTGTATAATGTGTGTGTGTGTAATGTGTGTGATGAGTGTGTGTGTGATGAGTGTGTGTGTAATGTGTGTGTGTAATGTGCATGTGTAATGTGTGTGTGTAATGTGTGTGTGTGTGTGGATAATGTGTGTGTGTGTGTGTGTAATGTGTGTGATGAGTGTGTGTGTGTATGTGTGTATGATGAGTGTGTGTGTGTGTGTGGTGTGTGTCTGTAATGTGTGTGTGTGTGTATGTAATGTGTGTGTGTGTGTGTGTGTGTGTGTGTGTGTGTGTGTGTGTGTGTGTGTGTGTGTGTGTGTGTGTGATGAGTGTGTGTGTGCAACGTGTGTGTGTGATGAGTGTGTGTGTAATGTGTGTGTGTAATGTGCATGTGTAATGTGTGTGTGTGTAATGTGTGTGTGTGTGTGTATAATGTGTGTGTGTGTGTAATGTGTGTGATGAGTGTGTGTGTGTATGTGTGTATGATGAGTGTGTGTGTGTGTGTGGTGTGTGTCTGTAATGTGTGTGTGTGTGTGTATGTAATGTGTGTGTGTGTGTGTGTGTGTGTGTGATGAGTGTGTGTGTGCAACGTGTGTGTGTGATGAGTGTGTGTGTAATGTGTGTGATGTGCATGTGTAATGTGTGTAATGAGTGTGTATGTAATGTGTGTGTGTGTGTGATGAGTGTGTGTGTAATGTGTGTGTGTAATGTGCATGTGTAATGTGTGTGTGTAATGTGCATGTGTAATGTGTGTGTGTAATGTGCATGTGTAATGTGTGTGTGTAATGTGTGTGTGTGTGTCTAATGTGTGTGTGTGTAATGTGTGTGATGAGTGTGTGTGTGCAACGTGTGTGTGTGATGAGTGTGTGTGTAACGTGTGTGTGTGTGTGTGTGTGTGTGTGAGTGATGTGTGTGTGTAGTGTGTGAGTGTGTAATGAGTGTGTATGTAATGTGTGTGTGTGTGTGTGATGAGTGTGTGTGTAATGTGTGTGTGTGTGTGTGTGAGAGATCAGTGTGTGTGTGTAACGTGTGTATGATGAGTGTGTGTGTGTGTGTGTGTGTGTGTTGTGTGTGTCTGTAATGTGTGTGTGTGATGAGTGTGTGTGATGAGTGTGTATTTAATGTGTGAGTGTGATGAATGTGTGTAATGTGTGTGATGAGTGTGTGTGTAACGTGTGTGTGTGTGTGTGATGAGTGTGTGTGTGCAACGTGTGTGTGTGATGAGTGTATGTGTAATGTGTGTGATGTGCATGTGTAATGTGTGTAATGTGTGTGTGTGTGTGTGTGTAATGTGTGTGTGTAATGTGTGTGTGTGTGCGTGTGTGATGAGTGTGTGTGATGAGTGTGTGTGTGATAAGTGTGTGTGTGTGTAACGTGTGTCTGTAATGTGCATGTGTAATGTGTGTGTGTAATGTGTGTGATGTGTGTGTGTGATGAGTGTGTGAGTAATGTGTATGATGAGTGTGTGTGTGTGTGTGTAATGTGTGTGTGTGTGTGTGTGTGTGTGTGTGTGTGTGTGTGTGTAATATCAGTGTGTGTGTGTAATGTGTGTGTGATGTATGTGTGTGTGTGTGTGTGTGTAATGTATGTGTGTGGGGGATGTGTGTGTGTATTTAATGTGTGTGTCTGTGATGAGTGTGTGTGTAACGTGTGTGTGTGTGTGATGAGTGTGATGCTCATGTGTAAAGTGTGTATTGTGTGTGTGATGAGTGTGTGCGTAATGTGTGTGTGTGATGAGTGTGATGCGCATGTGTAAAGTGTGTAATGTGTGTGTGTAATGTGCATGTGTAATGTGTGTGTGTAATGTTTGTGTGTGTGTGTGTAATGTGTGTGATGTGTGTGTGGGTGATGCGTGTGTGGGTGTGTGTGATGGGTGTGTGTGTGTGTGTAATGTGTGTGATGAGTGTGTGTGTGTGTAATGTGTGTGATGAGTGTGTGTGTGTGATGCGTGTATGTGTTTGTGTGCGTAATGTGTGTGATGTGTGTGTGTGTGTGCGTAATGTGTGAGATGAGTGTGTGTGTAATGTGTGTGTGTGTGTGTGATGAGTGTGTGTGTAATGTGTGTGTGTGATGAGTGTAATGCGCATGTGTAATGTGTGTAATGTGTGTGTGTGATGAGTGTTTGTGTAATTTGTGTGTGATGAGTGTGTGATGTGTGTGTGTGTAATGTGTGTGTGATGAGTGTGTGTGTAATGTGTGTGTAATGTGAGTGTGATGAGTGTGTGTGTAATATGTGTGAGTGATGAGTGTGAGTAATGTGTGTGATGAGTGTGTGTGTAACGTGTGTGTGTGTGTGTGTGTGTGTGATGTCTGATGATTGTGTGTGTGATGTGTGTGTGTGATGAGTGTGTGAGTAATGTGTATGATGAGTGTGTGTGTGTGTGTGTGTGTGTGTGTGTGTGTGTGTGTGTGTGTGTGTGTGTGTGTGTGTGTGTGTGTAATGTGTGTGTGTGTGTGTGTGTGTGTGATCAGTGTGTGTGTGTAATGTGTGTGTGTGATGAGTGTGTGTGTGTGTGTGTGTGTGTGTGTGTGTGTGTGTGTGTGATGAGTGTGTGTGATATGTGTGTGTGTTGAGTGTGATGCGCATGTGTAAAGTGTGTAATGTGTGTGTGATGAGTGTGTGCGTAATGTGTGTGTAATGTGAGTGTGATGAGTGTGTGTGTTATGTTTGTGTGTGTAATGTATGTGTGTAATGTATGTGTGTAATGTGTGTGTGTGTGATGAGTGTGTGTGATGAGTGTGTGTGATGAGTGTGTGTGTGTAATGTGTGTGTGTGATGAATGTGTGTAATGTGTGTGATGAGTGTGTGTGTAACGTGTGTGTGTGACGAGTGTATGTAATGTGTGTGTGACGAGTGTGTGCGTAATGTGTGTGTAATGCGAGTGTGTTGAGTGTGTGTTATGTTTGTGTGTGTAATGTATGTGTGTAATGTATGTGTGTAATGTGTGTGTGTATAATGTGTGTGTGTGTAATGTGTGTGATGAGTGTGTGTGTGCAACGTGTGTGTGTGATGAGTGTGTTTGTAACGTGTGTGTGTGTGAGTGATGTGTGTGTGTGTAGTGTGTGAGTGTGTAATGAGTGTGTATGTAATGTGTGTGTGTGTGTGTGATGAGTGTGTGTGTAATGTGTGTGTGTTTGTGTGTGAGAGATCAGTGTGTGTGTGTATCGTGTGTATGATGAGTGTGTGTGTGTGTGTGTGTGTTGTGTGTGTCTGTAATGTGTGTGTGTGATGAGTGTGTGTGATGAGTGTGTATTTAATGTGTGAGTGTGATGAATGTGTGTAATGTGTGTGATGAGTGTGTGTGTAACGTGTGTGTGTGTGTGATGAGTGTGTGTGTGCAACGTGTGTGTGTGATGAGTGTGTGTAATGTGTGTGATGTGCATGTGTAATGTGTGTAATGTGTGTGTGTGTGCGTGTGTGATGAGTGTGTGTGATGAGTGTGTGTGTAATGTGTGTGTGTTTGTGTGTGAGAGATCAGTGTGTGTGTGTAACGTGTGTATGATGAGTGTGTGTGTGTGTGTGTGTGTGTGTTGTGTGTGTCTGTAATGTGTGTGTGTGATGAGTGTGTGTGATGAGTGTGTATTTAATGTGTGAGTGTGATGAATGTGTGTAATGTGTGTGATGAGTGTGTGTGTAACGTGTGTGTGTGTGTGTGATGAGTGTGTGTGTGCAACGTGTGTGTGTGATGAGTGTATGTGTAATGTGTGTGATGTGCATGTGTAATGTGTGTAATGTGTGTGTGTGTGTGTGTGTAATGTGTGTGTGTAATGTGTGTGTGTGTGCGTGTGTGATGAGTGTGTGTGATGAGTGTGTGTGTGATAAGTGTGTGTGTGTGTAACGTGTGTCTGTAATGTGCATGTGTAATGTGTGTGTGTAATGTGTGTGATGTGTGTGTGTGATGAGTGTGTGAGTAATGTGTATGATGAGTGTGTGTGTGTGTGTGTAATGTGTGTGTGTGTGTGTGTGTGTGTGTGTGTGTGTGTGTGTGTAATATCAGTGTGTGTGTGTAATGTGTGTGTGATGTATGTGTGTGTGTGTGTGTGTGTAATGTATGTGTGTGGGGGATGTGTGTGTGTATTTAATGTGTGTGTCTGTGATGAGTGTGTGTGTAACGTGTGTGTGTGTGTGATGAGTGTGATGCTCATGTGTAAAGTGTGTATTGTGTGTGTGATGAGTGTGTGCGTAATGTGTGTGTGTGATGAGTGTGATGCGCATGTGTAAAGTGTGTAATGTGTGTGTGTAATGTGCATGTGTAATGTGTGTGTGTAATGTTTGTGTGTGTGTGTGTAATGTGTGTGATGTGTGTGTGGGTGATGCGTGTGTGGGTGTGTGTGATGGGTGTGTGTGTGTGTGTAATGTGTGTGATGAGTGTGTGTGTGTGTAATGTGTGTGATGAGTGTGTGTGTGTGATGCGTGTATGTGTTTGTGTGCGTAATGTGTGTGATGTGTGTGTGTGTGTGCGTAATGTGTGAGATGAGTGTGTGTGTAATGTGTGTGTGTGTGTGTGATGAGTGTGTGTGTAATGTGTGTGTGTGATGAGTGTAATGCGCATGTGTAATGTGTGTAATGTGTGTGTGTGATGAGTGTTTGTGTAATTTGTGTGTGATGAGTGTGTGATGTGTGTGTGTGTAATGTGTGTGTGATGAGTGTGTGTGTAATGTGTGTGTAATGTGAGTGTGATGAGTGTGTGTGTAATATGTGTGAGTGATGAGTGTGAGTAATGTGTGTGATGAGTGTGTGTGTAACGTGTGTGTGTGTGTGTGTGTGTGTGATGTCTGATGATTGTGTGTGTGATGTGTGTGTGTGATGAGTGTGTGAGTAATGTGTATGATGAGTGTGTGTGTGTGTGTGTGTGTGTGTGTGTGTGTGTGTGTGTGTGTGTGTGTGTGTGTGTGTGTGTGTGTAATGTGTGTGTGTGTGTGTGTGTGTGTGATCAGTGTGTGTGTGTAATGTGTGTGTGTGATGAGTGTGTGTGTGTGTGTGTGTGTGTGTGTGTGTGTGTGTGATGAGTGTGTGTGATATGTGTGTGTGTTGAGTGTGATGCGCATGTGTAAAGTGTGTAATGTGTGTGTGATGAGTGTGTGCGTAATGTGTGTGTAATGTGAGTGTGATGAGTGTGTGTGTTATGTTTGTGTGTGTAATGTATGTGTGTAATGTATGTGTGTAATGTGTGTGTGTGTGATGAGTGTGTGTGATGAGTGTGTGTGATGAGTGTGTGTGTGTAATGTGTGTGTGTGATGAATGTGTGTAATGTGTGTGATGAGTGTGTGTGTAACGTGTGTGTGTGACGAGTGTATGTAATGTGTGTGTGACGAGTGTGTGCGTAATGTGTGTGTAATGCGAGTGTGTTGAGTGTGTGTTATGTTTGTGTGTGTAATGTATGTGTGTAATGTATGTGTGTAATGTGTGTGTGTATAATGTGTGTGTGTGTAATGTGTGTGATGAGTGTGTGTGTGCAACGTGTGTGTGTGATGAGTGTGTTTGTAACGTGTGTGTGTGTGAGTGATGTGTGTGTGTGTAGTGTGTGAGTGTGTAATGAGTGTGTATGTAATGTGTGTGTGTGTGTGTGATGAGTGTGTGTGTAATGTGTGTGTGTTTGTGTGTGAGAGATCAGTGTGTGTGTGTATCGTGTGTATGATGAGTGTGTGTGTGTGTGTGTGTGTGTTGTGTGTGTCTGTAATGTGTGTGTGTGATGAGTGTGTGTGATGAGTGTGTATTTAATGTGTGAGTGTGATGAATGTGTGTAATGTGTGTGATGAGTGTGTGTGTAACGTGTGTGTGTGTGTGATGAGTGAGTGTGTGCAACGTGTGTGTGTGATGAGTGTGTGTAATGTGTGTGATGTGCATGTGTAATGTGTGTAATGTGTGTGTGTGTGCGTGTGTGATGAGTGTGTGTGATGAGTGTGTGTGTAATGTGTGTGTGTTTGTGTGTGAGAGATCAGTGTGTGTGTGTAACGTGTGTATGATGAGTGTGTGTGTGTGTGTGTGTGTGTGTGTTGTGTGTGTCTGTAATGTGTGTGTGTGATGAGTGTGTGTGATGAGTGTGTATTTAATGTGTGAGTGTGATGAATGTGTGTAATGTGTGTGATGAGTGTGTGTGTAACGTGTGTGTGTGTGTGATGAGTGTGTGCGTGCAACGTGTGTGTGTGATGAGTGTGTGTAATGTGTGTGTGTGTGTGTAATGTGTGTGTAATGTGTGTGTGTGTGCGTGTGTGATGAGTGTGTGTGATGAGTGTGTGTGTGATAAGTGTGTGTGTGTGTAACGTGTGTCTGCAATGTGCATGTGTAATGTGTGTGTGTAATGTGTGTGATGTGTGTGTGTGATGAGTGTGTGAGTAATGTGTATGATGAGTGTGTGTGTGTAATGTGTGTGTGTGTGTGTGTGTGTGTGTGTAATATCAGTGTGTGTGTGTAATGTGTGTGTGATGTATGTGTGTGTGTGTGTGTGTAATGTGTGTATGTGTGGGATGTGTGTGTGTATTTAATGTGTGTGTCTGTGATGAGTGTGTGTGTAACGTGTGTGTGTGTGTGTGATGAGTGTGATGCGCATGTGTAAAGTGTGTAATGTGTGTGTGATGAGTGTGTGCGTAATGTGTGTGTGTGATGAGTGTGATGCGCATGTGTAATGTGTTTAATGTGTGTTTGTGTGATGAGTGTGTGTGTAATTTGTGTGTGATGAGTGTGTGTGTGTGTGTGTGTGTGATGAGTGTGTGTGATGAGTGTCTGTGATGAGTGTGTGTGTGTAATGTGTGTGTGTAATGTGCATGTGTGATGTGTGTGTGTAATGTTTGTGTGTGTGTGTGTAATGTGTGTGATGTGTGTGTGGGTGATGCGTGTGTGGGTGTGTGTGATGGGTGTGTGTGTGTGTGTGTAATGTGTGTGATGAGTGTGTGTGTGTGTAATGTGTGTGATGAGTGTGTGTGTGTGATGCGTGTATGTGTTTGTGTGCGTAATGTGTGTGATGTGTGTGTGTGTGTGCGTAATGTGTGTGATGAGTGTGTGTGTAATGTGTGTGTGTATGTGTGTGTGTGTGATGAGTGTGTGTGTAATGTGTGTGTGTGATGAGTGTTTGTGTAATTTGTGTGTGATGAGTGTGTGATGTGTGTGTGTGTGTGTGATGAGTGTGTGTGTAACGTGTGTGTGTGTGTGTGTGTGAGAGATCAGTGTGTGTGTAACGTGTGAATGATGAGTGTGTGTGTGTGTGTGTGTGTGTGTGTGTGTGTGTTGTGTGTGTCTGTAATGTGTGTGTGTGATGAGTGTGTGTGTGATAAGTGTGTGTGTGTGTAACGTGTGTCTGCAATGTGCATGTGTAATGTGTGTGTGTAATGTGTGTGATGTGTGTGTGTGATGAGTGTGTGAGTAATGTGTATGATGAGTGTGTGTGTGTAATGTGTGTGTGTGTGTGTGTGTGTGTGTGTAATATCAGTGTGTGTGTGTAATGTGTGTGTGATGTATGTGTGTGTGTGTGTGTGTATTGTGTGTATGTGTGGGATGTGTGTGTGTATTTAATGTGTGTGTCTGTGATGAGTGTGTGTGTAATGTGTGTGTGTGTGTGTGATGAGTGTGATGCGCATGTGTAAAGTGTGTAATGTGTGTGTGATGAGTGTGTGCGTAATGTGTGTGTGTGATGAGTGTGATGCGCATGTGTAATGTGTTTAATGTGTGTTTGTGTGATGAGTGTGTGTGTAATTTGTGTGTGATGAGTGTGTGTGTGTGTGTGTGTGTGATGAGTGTGTGTGATGAGTGTCTGTGATGAGTGTGTGTTTGTAATGTGTGTGTGTAATGTGCATGTGTGATGTGTGTGTGTAATGTTTGTGTGTGTGTGTGTAATGTGTGTGATGTGTGTGTGGGTGATGCGTGTGTGGGTGTGTGTGATGGGTGTGTGTGTGTGTGTGTAATGTGTGTGATGAGTGTGTGTGTGTGTAATGTGTGTGATGAGTGTGTGTGTGTGATGCGTGTATGTGTTTGTGTGCGTAATGTGTGTGATGTGTGTGTGTGTGTGCGTAATGTGTGTGATGAGTGTGTGTGTAATGTGTGTGTGTATGTGTGTGTGTGTGATGAGTGTGTGTGTAATGTGTGTGTGTGATGAGTGTTTGTGTAATTTGTGTGTGATGAGTGTGTGATGTGTGTGTGTGTGTGTGATGAGTGTGTGTGTAACGTGTGTGTGTGTGTGTGTGAGAGATCAGTGTGTGTGTAACGTGTGAATGATGAGTGTGTGTGTGTGTGTGTGTGTGTGTGTGTGTGTTGTGTGTGTCTGTAATGTGTGTGTGTGATGAGTGTGTGTGATGAGTGTGTATTTAATGTGTGAGTGTGATGAATGTGTGTAATGTGTGTGATGAGTGTGTGTGTAACGTGTGTGTGTGTGTGAGATGAGTGTGTGTGTGCAACGTGTGTGTGTGATGAGTGTTTATAATATCAGTGTGTGTGTGTAAAGTGTGTGTGATGTATGTGTGTGTGTGTGTGTGTAATGTGTGTATGTGTGGGATGTGTGTGTGTATTTAATGTGTGTGTCTGTGATGAGTGTGTGTGTAACGTGTGTGTGTGTGTGATGAGTGTGATGCGCATGTGTAAAGTGTGTAATGTGTGTGTGATGAGTGTGTGCGTAATGTGTGTGTGTGATGAGTGTGATGCGCATGTGTAATGTGTTTAATGTGTGTTTGTGTGATGAGTGTGTGTGTAATTTGTGTGTGATGAGAGTGTGTGTGTGTGTGTGTGTGTGATGAGTGTGTGTGATGAGTGTGTGTGTGTGTAATGTGTGTGTGTAATGTGCATGTGTGATGTGTGTGTGTAATGTTTGTGTGTGTGTGTGTATAGTGTGTGATGTGTGTGTGGGTGATGCGTGTGTGGGTGTGTGTGATGGGTGTGTGTGTGTGTGTAATGAGTGTGATGAGTGTGTGTGTGTGTAATGTGTGTGATGAGTGTGTGTGTCTGATGCGTGTATGTGTTTGTGTGCGTAATGTGTGTGATGTGTGTGTGTGTGTGCGTAATGTGTGTGATGAGTGTGTGTGTAATGTGTGTGTGTGTGTGTATGTGTGTGTGTGTGATGAGTGTGTGTGCAATGTGTGTGTGTGATGAGTGTAATGCGCATGTGTAATGTGTGTGTAATGTGAGTGTGATGAGTGTGTGTGTAATATGTGTGAGTGATGAGTGTGAGTAATGTGTGTGATGAGTGTGTGTGTAACGTGTGTGTGTGTGTGTGTGTGTGTGTGATGTATGATGATTGTGTGTGTGATGTGTGTGTGTGATGAGTGTGTGAGTAATGTGTACGATGAGTGTGTGTGTGTGAGTGTGTGTGTGTGTGTGTAATGTGTGTGTGTGTGTGTGTGTGTGTGATCAGTGTGTGTGTGTAATGTGTGTATGATGAGTGTGTGTGTGTGTGTGGTGTGTGTCTGTAAAATCTGTGTGTGGAATGTGTGTGATGAGTGTGTGTGTGTGATGCGTGTGTGTGTGTGTGTGCGTAATGTGTGTTATGTGTTTGTGTGTGTGTGTGCGTAATGTGTGTGATGAGTGTGTGTGTGCGATGCGTGTGCGTTTAATGTGCGATGAATGTGTGTGTGATGAGTGTGTGTGTAATGTGTGTGTGATGAGTGTGTAATGTGTGTGATGAGTGTGTGTGTAACGTGTGTGTGTGACGAGTGTATGTAATGTGTGTGTGCGTAATGTGTGTGTAATGTGAGTGTGATGAGTGTGTGTGTTATGTTTGTGTGTGTAATGTATGTGTGTAATGTATGTGTGTAATGTGTGTGTTTCTAATGTGTGTAGTGTGTGAGGGTGTAATGAGTGTATATGTAATGTGTGTGTGTGTAATGTGTGTGTGTTTGTGTGTGAGAGATCAGTGTGTGTGTGTAACGTGTGTATGATGAGTGTGTGTGTGTGTGTGTGTGTGTGTGTGTTGTGTGTGTCTGTAATGTGTGTGTGTGATGAGTGTGTGTGATGAGTGTGTATTTAATGTGTGAGTGTGATGAATGTGTGTAATGTGTGTGATGAGTGTGTGTGTAACGTGTGTGTGTGTGTGATGAGTGTGTGTGTGCAACGTGTGTGTGTGATGAGTGTATGTGTAATGTGTGTGATGTGCATGTGTAATGTGTGTAATGTGTGTGTGTGTGTGTGTGTAGTGTGTGAGTGTGTAATGAGTGTGTATGTAATGTGTGTGTGTGTGTGTGATGAGTGTGTGTGTAACGTGTGTGTGTGTGTGTGAGAGATCAGTGTGTGTGTGTAACGTGTGAATGATGAGTGTGTGTGTGTGTGTGTGTGTGTGTGTTGTGTGTGTCTGTAATGTGTGTGTGTGATGAGTGTGTGTGATGAGTGTGTATTTAATGTGTGAGTGTGATGAATGTGTGTAATGTGTGTGATGAGTGTGTGTGTAACGTGTGTGTGTAATGTGTGTGATGAGTGTGTGTGTGTGATGCGTGTATGTGTTTGTGTGCGTAATGTGTGTGATGTGTGTGTGTGTGTGCGTAATGTGTGTGATGAGTGTGTGTGTAATGTGTGTGTGTGTGTGTATGTGTGTGTGTGTGATGAGTGTAATGCGCATGTGTAATGTGTGTGTAATGTGAGTGTGATGAGTGTGTGTGTAATATGTGTGAGTGATGAGTGTGAGTAATGTGTGTGATGAGTGTGTGTGTAACGTGTGTGTGTGTGTGTGTGTGTGTGTGATGTATGATGATTGTGTGTGTGATGTGTGTGTGTGATGAGTGTGTGAGTAATGTGTATGATGAGTGTGTGTGTGTGTGTGTGTGTGTGTGTGTGTGTAATGTGTGTGTGTGTGTGTGTGTGTGTGATCAGTGTGTGTGTGTAATGTGTGTATGATGAGTGTGTGTGTGTGTGTGGTGTGTGTCTGTAAAATCTGTGTGTGATGAGTGTGTGTGATGTATGTGTGTGTGTGAGATGTGTGTGTGTGTATGTAAAGTGTGTGTGTGTGTGTGTGTGTGTGTGTGTGTGTGTGTGTGTGATGAGTGTGTGTGTGATATGTGTGTGTGTTGAGTGTGATGCGCATGTGTAAAGTGTGTAATGTGTGTGTGATGAGTGTGTGCGTAATGTGTGTGTAATGTGAGTGTGATGAGTGTGTGTGTTATGTTTGTGTGTGTAATGTATGTGTGTAATGTATGTGTGTAATGTGTGTGTGTGTGTGATGAGTGTGTGTGATGAGTGTGTGTGATGAGTGTGTGTGTGTAATGTGTGTGTGTGATGAATGTGTGTAATGTGTGTGATGAGTGTGTGTGTAACGTGTGTGTGTGACGAGTGCATGTAATGTGTGTGTGATGAGTGTGTGCGTAATGTGTGTGTAATGTGAGTGTGATGAGTTGTGAGTAATGTGTATGATCAGTGTGTGTGTAATGTGTGTGTGTGTGTGTGTGTGTGTGTAATATCAGTGTGTGTGTGTAATGTGTGTGTAACATGTGTGTGTGTGTGTGATGAGTGTGATGCGCATGTGTAAAGTGTGTAATGTGTGTGTGATGAGTGTGTGCGTAATGTGTGTGTGTGATGAGTGTGATGCGCATGTGTAATGTGTTTAATGTGTGTTTGTGTGATGAGTGTGTGTGTAATTTGTGTGTGATGAGTGTGTGTGTGTGTGTGATGAGTGTGTGTGATGAGTGTGTGTGATGAGTGTGTGTGTGTAATGTGTGTGTGTGATGGGTGTGTGTGTGTGTGTAATGTGTGTGATGAGTGTGTGTGTGTGTGTAATGTGTGTGATGAGTGTGTGTGTGTGATGCGTGTATGTGTTTGTGTGCGTAATGTGTGTGATGTGTGTGTGTGTGTGTGCGTAATGTGTGTGATGAGTGTGTGTGTAATGTGTGTGTGTGTGTGTATGTGTGTGTGTGTGTGATGAGTGTGTGTGTAATGTGTGTGTGTGATGAGTGTAATGCGCATGTGTAATGTGTGTAATGTGTGTGTGTGATGAGTGTTTGTGTAATTTGTGTGTGATGAGTGTGTGATGTGTGTGTGTAATGTGTGTGTGATGAGTGTGTGTGTAATGTGTGTGTAATGTGAGTGTGATGAGTGTGTGTGTAATATGTGTGAGTGATGAGTGTGAGTAATGTGTGTGATGAGTGTGTGTGTGTAACGTGTGTGTGTGTGTGTGTGTGTGTGTGTGTGATGTATGATGATTGTGTGTGTGATGTGTGTGTGTGATGAGTGTGTGAGTAATGTGTATGATGAGTGTGTGTGTGTGTGTGTGTGTAACGTGTGTGTGTGACGAGTGTGTGTAATGTGAGTGTGATGAGTGTGTGTGTGTGTGATGTGTGTGTGTAATGTGTATGATGAGTGTGTGCGTAATGTGTGTGTAATGTGAGAGTGATGAGTGTGTGTGTTATGTTGGTGTGTGTAATGTATGTGTGTAATGTATGTGTGTAATGTGTGTGTGTGTGATGAGTGTGTGTGATGAGTGTGTGTGATGAGTGTGTGTGTGTAATGTGTGTGTGTGATGAATGTGTGTAATGTGTGTGATGAGTGTGTGTGTAACGTGTGTGTGTGACGAGTGTATGTAATGTGAGTGTGATGAGTGTGTGTGTGTGTGATGTGTGTGTGTAATGTGTATGATCAGTGTGTTTGTGTGTGTGTGTGTGTAACGTGTGTGTGTGTGTGTGTAATGAGGTTGTATGTAATGTGTGAGTGTGTTTGTGTGTGTGATGTTTGTGTATGATGAGTGTGTGTAACGTGTGTCTGTAATGTGTGTGTGTAACGTGTGTGTGTGTGTGTGTGTGTGTGATGTGTGTGTGTGTGTGTGTGTGTGTGTGTGTGTGTGTGTGTGTGTGTGTGTGTGTGTGTGTGTGTGTGTGTGTGTGTAATGTGTGTGATGTGTGAGTGTGTGATGTGTGTGTGGGTGTGTGTGATGGGTGTGTGTGTGTGTGGAATGTGTGTGATGAGTGTGTGTGTGTGATGCGTGTGTGTGTGTGTGTGCGTAATGTGTGTTATGTGTGTGTGTGTGTGTGTGTGCGTAATGTGTGTGATGAGTGTGTGTGTGCGATGCGTGTGCGTTTAATGTGCGATGAATGTGTGTGTGATGAGTGTGTGTGTAATGCGTGTGTATGTGTATGTGTGATGAGTGTAATGCGCATGTGTAATGTGTGTAATGCGTGTGTGTGATGAGTGTTTGTGTAATTTGTGTGTGATGAGTGTGTAATGTGTGTGATGAGTGTGTGTGTAACGTGTGTGTGTGTAATGTATGTGTGTAATGTATGTGTGTATTGTGTGTGTGTCTAATGTGTGTGTGTGTAACGTGTGTGATGAGTGTGTGTGTGCAACGTGTGTGTGTGATGAGTGTGTATGTAATGTGTTTGTGTGTGTGTGATGAGTGTGTGTGTAATGTGTGTGTGTTTGTGTGTGAGAGATCAGTGTGTGTGTGTAACGTGTGTATGATGAGTGTGTGTGTGTGTGTGTGTGTGTGTGCGTGTTGTGTGTGTCTGTAATATGTGTGTGTGATGAGTGTGTGTGATGAGTGTGTATTTAATGTGTGAGTGTGATGAATGTGTGTAATGTGTGTGATGAGTGTGTGTGTAACGTGTGTGTGTGTGTGATGAGTGTGTGTGCAACGTGTGTGTGTGATGAGTGTATGTGTAATGTGTGTGATGTGCATGTGTAATGTGTGTAATGTGTGTGTGTGTGTGTGTGTGTGTAGTGTGTGAGTGTGTAATGAGTGTGTATGTATTGTGTGTGTGTGTGTGTGTGTGATGAGTGTGTGTGTAACGTGTGTGTGTGTGAGAGATCAGTGTGTGTGTGTAACGTGTGAATGATGAGTGTGTGTGTGTGTGTGTGTGTTGTGTGTGTCTGTAATGTGTGTGTGTGATGAGTGTGTGTGATGAGTGTGTATTTAATGTGTGAGTGTGATGAATGTGTGTTATGTGTGTGATGAGTGTGTGTGTAACGTGTGTGTGTGTGTGTGATGAGTGTGTATGTGCAACGTGTGTGTGTGTGATGAGTGTGTGTAATGTGTGATGTGCATGTGTAATGTGTGTAATGTGTGTGTGTGTGTGTGTGTAATGTGTGTGTATTGTGTGTGTGTGTGCGTGTGTGATGAGTGTGTTTGTGA
>NW_027185393.1:2880000-2882500 GCF_022577435.1 Embiotoca jacksoni | reverse complement strand
TGTGTAATGTGTGTGATGAGTGTGTGTGTGCAACGTGTGTGTGTGATGAGTGTGTTTGTAACATGTGTGTGTGTGAGTGATGTGTGTGTGTGTAGTGTGTGAGTGTGTAATGAGTGTGTATGTAATGTGTTTGTGTGTGTGTGATGAGTGTGTGTGTAATGTGTGTGTGTTTGTGTGTGAGAGATCAGTGTGTGTGTGTAACGTGTGTATGATGAGTGTGTGTGTGTGTGTGTGTGTGTGTGTGCGTGTTGTGTGTGTCTGTAATATGTGTGTGTGATGAGTGTGTGTGATGAGTGTGTATTTAATGTGTGAGTGTGATGAATGTGTGTAATGTGTGTGATGAGTGTGTGTGTAACGTGTGTGTGTGTGTGATGAGTGTGTGTGCAACGTGTGTGTGTGATGAGTGTATGTGTAATGTGTGTGATGTGCATGTGTAATGTGTGTAATGTGTGTGTGTGTGTGTGTGTGTGTAGTGTGTGAGTGTGTAATGAGTGTGTATGTATTGTGTGTGTGTGTGTGATGAGTGTGTGTGTAACGTGTGTGTGTGTGAGAGATCAGTGTGTGTGTGTAACGTGTGAATGATGAGTGTGTGTGTGTGTGTGTGTGTTGTGTGTGTCTGTAATGTGTGTGTGTGATGAGTATGTGTGATGAGTGTGTATTTAATGTGTGAGTGTGATGAATGTGTGTAATGTGTGTGATGAGTGTGTGTGTAACGTGTGTGTGTGTGTGTGATGAGTGTGTATGTGCAACGTGTGTGTGTGTGATGAGTGTGTGTAATGTGTGATGTGCATGTGTAATGTGTGTAATGTGTGTGTGTGTGTGTGTGTGTAATGTGTGTGTATTGTGTGTGTGTGTGCGTGTGTGATGAGTGTGTGTGATGAGTGTGTTTGTGATAAGTGTGTGTGTGTGTAACGTGTGTCTGCAATGTGAATGTGTAATGTGTGTGTGTAATGTGTGTGATGTGTGTGTGTGATGAGTGTGTGAGTAATGTGTATGATGAGTGTGTGTGTGCTATGCGTGTGCGATTAATGTGCGATGAATGTGTGTGTGATGAGTGTGTGTGTTTAATATCAGTGTGAGTGTGTAATGTGTTGGTGATGTATGTGTGTGTGTGTGTGTGTGTAATGTGTGTATGTGTGGGATGTGTGTGTGTATTTAATGTGTGTGTCTGTGATGAGTGTGTGTGTAACGTGTGTGTGTGTGTGTGATGAGTGTGATGCGCATGTGTAAAGTGTGTAATGTGTGTGTGATGAGTGTGTGCGTAATGTGTGTGTGTGATGAGTGTGATGCGCATGTGTAATGTGTTTAATGTGTGTTTGTGTGATGAGTGTGTGTGTAATTTGTGTGTGATGAGTGTGTGTGTGTGTGTGATGAGTGTGTGTGATGAGTGTGTGTGATGAGTGTGTGTGTGTAATGTGTGTGTGTGATGGGTGTGTGTGTGTGTGTAATGTGTGTGATGAGTGTGTGTGTGTGTGTAATGTGTGTGATGAGTGTGTGTGTGTGATGCGTGTATGTGTTTGTGTGCGTAATGTGTGTGATGTGTGTGTGTGTGTGTGCGTAATGTGTGTGATGAGTGTGTGTGTAATGTGTGTGTGTGTGTGTATGTGTGTGTGTGTGATGAGTGTGTGTGTAATGTGTGTGTGTGATGAGTGTAATGCGCATGTGTAATGTGTGTAATGTGTGTGTGTGATGAGTGTTTGTGTAATTTGTGTGTGATGAGTGTGTGATGTGTGTGTGTAATGTGTGTGTGATGAGTGTGTGTGTAATGTGTGTGTAATGTGAGTGTGATGAGTGTGTGTGTAATATGTGTGAGTGATGAGTGTGAGTAATGTGTGTGATGAGTGTGTGTGTGTTACGTGTGTGTGTGTGTGTGTGTGATGTATGATGATTGTGTGTGTGATGTGTGTGTGTGATGAGTGTGTGAGTAATGTGTATGATGAGTGTGTGTGTGTGTGTGTGTGTGTGTGTGTGTGTGTGTGTGTAATGTGTGTGTGTGTGTGTGTGATCAGTGTGTGTGTGTAATGTGTGTATGATGAGTGTGTGTGTGTGTGGTGTGTGTCTGTAATATCTGTGTGTGATGAGTGTGTGTGATGTATGTGTGTGTGTGAGATGTGTGTGTGTGTATGTAATGTGTGTGTGTGTGTGTGTGTGTGTGTGTGTGTGATGAGTGTGTGTGATATGTGTGTGTGTTGAGTGTGTGTGTGTAATGTGTGTGTGTGATGAATGTGTGTAATGTGTGTGATGAGTGTGTGTGTAACGTGTGTGTGTGACGAGTGTGTGTAATGTGAGTGTGATGAGTGTGTGTGTGTGTGTGTGTGGGTGTGTGTGTGATGAGTGTGTGTGATGAGTGTGTCTAATGTGTGTGATGAGTGTGTGTGTGTAACGTGTGTGTGTGATGTGTGTGTGTAGTGTGTATGTAATGTGTTTGTGTGTGTGTGATGAGTGTGTGTGATGGTTGTGTGTAACGTGTGTCTGTAATGTGTGTGCGTAACGTGTGTGT
>NW_027185393.1:2865000-2875000 GCF_022577435.1 Embiotoca jacksoni | reverse complement strand
GTGTGTGTGTAACGTGTGTGTGTGACGAGTGTGTGTAATGTGAGTGTGATGAGTGTGTGTGTGTGTGATGTGTGTGTGTAATGTGTATGATGAGTGTGTGTGTGTGTGTGTAACGTGTGTGTGTGACGAGTGTGTGTAATGTGAGTGTGATGAGTGTGTGTGTGTGTGATGTGTGTGTGTAATGTGTATGATGAGTGTGTGTGTGTGTGTGTGTGTGTGTGTGTGTGTGATCAGTGTGTGTGTGTGTAATGTGTGTATGATGAGTGTGTGTGTGTGTGATGTGTGTGTGTAATGTGTATGATGAGTGTGTGTGTGTGTGTGTGTGTGTAACGTGTGTGTGTGTGTGATCAGTGTTAGTCTGTAATGTGTGTGTGATGAATGTGTGTAATGTGTGTGATGAGTGTGTGTGTAACGTGTGTGTGACGAGTGTGTGTAATGTGTATGATGAGTGTGTGTGTGTGTGTATGTGTGTGTGTAACGTGTGTGTGTGTGTGTGTGATCAGTGAGTGTGTGTGTAATGTGTGTATGATGAGTGTGTGTGTGTGTGGTGTGTGTCTGTAATGTGTGTGTGTGTTTATGTGTGTAATGAGTGTGTATGTAATGTGTGAGTGTGTGTGTGTGTGATGTTTGTGTGAGATGAGTGTGTGTAACGTGTGTCTGTAATGTGTGTGTGTAACGTGTGTGTGTGTGTGTGTGTAATGTGTGTGTGTGTGTGTGTGTGTGTGTGTGTGTGTGTGTGTGTGTGTGTGTGTGTGTAATGTGTGTGATGTGTGTGTGTGTGTGATGCGTGTGTGGGTGTGTGTGATGGGTGTGTGTGTGTGCGTAATGTGTGTTATGTGTGTGTGTGTGTGTGTGTGTGCGTAATGTGTGTGATGAGTGTGTGTGCGATGCGTGTGCGTTTAATGTGCGATGAATGTGTGTGTGATGAGTGTGTGTGTAATGTGTGTGTGTGATGAGTGTAATGCGCATGTGTAATGTGTGTAATGCGTGTGTGTGATGAGTGTTTGTCTAATGTGTGTGTGATGTATGTGTCTGTGTGTGTGTAATGTGTGTGTGTGTGAGATGTGTGTGTGTGTGTGTGTGTGTGTGTGTATTTAATGTGTGTGTCTGTGATGAGTGTGTGTGTAATGTGAGTGTGATGAGTGTGTGCGTAATGTGTGTGTGTGATGAGTGTGATGCGCATGTGTAATGTGTTTAACGTGTGTGTGTGATGTGTGTGTGTGTGTGTAATGTGTGTGAGTGTAATGTATGAGTGTAATGTGTGTGTGTGATGAGTGTGTGTGATGAGTGTGTGTGTAATGTGTGTGTGTGGTGAATGTTTGTAATGTGTTTGATGAGTGTGTGTGTGTAACGTGTGTGTGTGTGTGTGTGAACAGTGTGTGTGTGTGTAATGTGTGTGTGATGTATATGTGTGTGTGTGTGTGTAATGTGTGTGTGTGTGAGATGTGTGTGTGTGTGTGTGTGTGTATTTAATGTGTGTGTCTGTGATGAGTGTTTGTGTAATGTGTGTGTGTGTGTGATGAGTGTGGTGCGCATGTGTAAAGTGTGTAATTTGCGTGTGATGAGTGTGTGATTTGTGTGTGTAATGTGTGTGAGTGTAATGTATGTGTGTAATGTGTGTGTGTGATGAGTTTGTATGTAATGTGTGATTGTGTGTGTGTGTGTGATGTATGTGTGTGAAGAGTGTGTGTAACGTGTGTTTGTAATGTGTGTGTGTAACGTGTGTGTGTGTGTGTAATGTGTGTGTGTGTGTGTGTGTGTGTGTGTGTGTGTGTGTGTAATGTGTGTGATGTGTGTGTGTGTGTGTGATGCGTGTGTGGGTGTGTGTGATGGGTGTGTGTGTGTGTGTAATGTGTGTGATGAGTGTGTGTGTGTGTGATGCGTGTGTGTGTGTGTGCGTAATGTGTGTTATGTGTGTGTGTGTGTGTGTGCGTAACGTGTGTGATGAGTGTGTGTGTGCGATGAGTGTGCGTTTAATGTGCGATGAATGTGTGTGTGATGAGTGTGTGTGTAAGGTGTGTGTGTGTGTGTGTGTGTGTGATGAGTGTGTGTGTAATGCGTGTGTGTGATGAGTGTTTGTGTAATTTGTGTGTGATGAGTGTGTTATGGGTGTGTAATGTGTGTGTGATGTTTGTGTGTGTGTGTGTGTAATGTGTGTGTGTGTGAGATGTGTGTGTGTGTGTGTTTGTGTATTTAATGTGTGTGTCTGTGATGAGTGTGTGTGTAATGTGAGTGTGATGAGTGTGTGCGTAATGTGTGAGTGTGATGAGTGTGATGCGCATGTGTAATGTGTTTACTGTGTGTGTGTGATGTGTGTCTGTGTAATTTGTGTGTGATGAGTGTGTGATGTGTGTGTGTAATGTGTGTGAGTGTAATGTATGAGTGTAATGTGTGTGTGTGATGAGTGTGTGTGATGAATGTGTGTGTAATGTGTGTGTGTGTGGTGAATGTGTGTAATGTGTTTGATGAGTGTGTGTGTAACGTGTGTGTGTGTGTGTGTGATCAGTGTGTGTGTGTGTAATGTGTGTGTGATGTATGTGTGTGTGTGTGTGTGTGTGTGCAATGTGCGTGTGTGTGAGATGTGTGTGTGTGTGTGTATTTAATGTGTGTGTCTGTGATGAGTGTGTGTGTAATGTGTGTGTGTGTGTGATGAGTGTGGTGCGCATGTGTAAAGTGTGCAATTTGCGTGTGATGAGTGTGTGATTTGTGTGTGTATTGTGTGTGAGTGTAATGTGTGTGTGTAACGTGTGTGTGTGTGTGTGTGTGTAATGTGTGTGTGTGTGTGTGTGTGTGTGTGTGTGATGAGTGTGGTGCGCATGTGTAAAGTGTGTAATTTGCGTGTGATGAGTGTGTGATTTGTGTGTGTAACGTGTGTGAGTGTAATGTCTGTGTGTAATGTGTGTGTGTGACAATTGTGTGTATAACGTGTGTGTGGTGAATGTGTGTAATGTGTTTGATGAGTGTGTGTGTAACGTGTGTGTGTGTGTGTGATGTGCGTGTGTAGTGTGTGTGTGTGTGTGTGTAATGAGTGTGTACGTAATGTGTGGGTGTGTGTGTGATGAGTGTGTGTGATGAGTGTGTCTAATGTGTGTGATGAGTGTGTGTGTGTAACGTGTGTGTGTGATGTGTGTGTGTAGTGTGTATGTAATGTGTTTGTGTGTGTGTGATGAGTGTGTGTGATGGTTGTGTGTAACGTGTGTCTGCATTGTGTGTGCGTAACGTGTGTGTGTAATGTGTGTGTGTAATGTGTGTGTAATGTGTGTGTGTGTGTGTGTGTGTGTGTGTTTGTGTGTGTGTGTAATGTGTGTGATGTGTGTGTGTGTGATGCGTGTGTGGGTGTGTGTGATGGGTGTGTGTGTGAAGTGTGTGTGTGTGATATGGGTGTGTGATGTGTGTGTGTGTGTGTAATGTGTGTGATGAGTGTGTGTGTGTGATGCGTGTGTGTGTGCGTAATGTGTGTGACGTGTGTGTGTGTGTGTGCGCAACGTGTGTGATGAGTGTGTGTGTGCGATGCGTGTGCGTTTAATGTGTGATGAATGTGTGTGTGATGAGTGTGTGTGTAACGTGTGTGTGTGACGAGTGTGTGTAATGTGAGTGTGATGAGTGTGTGTGTGTGTGATGTGTGTGTGTAATGTGAATGATGAGTGTGTGTGTGTTAGTGTAACGTGTGTGTGTGTGTGTGTGTGATCAGTGTGTGTGTGTAATGTGTGTATGATGTGTGTGTGTGTGTAACGTGTGTGTGTGACGAGTGTGTGTAATGTGAGTGTGATGAGTGTGTGTGTGTGTGATGTGTGTGTGTAATGTGTATGATGAGTGTGTGTGTGTGTGTGTAACGTGTGTGTGTGACGAGTGTGTGTAATGTGAGTGTGATGAGTGTGTGTGTGTGTGATGTGTGTGTGTAATGTGTATGATGAGTGTGTGTGTGTGTGTGTGTGTGTGTGTGTGTGTGATCAGTGTGTGTGTGTGTAATGTGTGTATGATGAGTGTGTGTGTGTGTGATGTGTGTGTGTAATGTGTATGATGAGTGTGTGTGTGTGTGTGTGTGTGTAACGTGTGTGTGTGTGTGATCAGTGTTAGTCTGTAATGTGTGTGTGATGAATGTGTGTAATGTGTGTGATGAGTGTGTGTGTAACGTGTGTGTGACGAGTGTGTGTAATGTGTATGATGAGTGTGTGTGTGTGTGTATGTGTGTGTGTAACGTGTGTGTGTGTGTGTGTGATCAGTGAGTGTGTGTGTAATGTGTGTATGATGAGTGTGTGTGTGTGTGGTGTGTGTCTGTAATGTGTGTGTGTGTTTATGTGTGTAATGAGTGTGTATGTAATGTGTGAGTGTGTGTGTGTGTGATGTTTGTGTGAGATGAGTGTGTGTAACGTGTGTCTGTAATGTGTGTGTGTAACGTGTGTGTGTGTGTGTGTGTAATGTGTGTGTGTGTGTGTGTGTGTGTGTGTGTGTGTGTGTGTGTGTGTGTGTGTGTGTAATGTGTGTGATGTGTGTGTGTGTGTGATGCGTGTGTGGGTGTGTGTGATGGGTGTGTGTGTGTGCGTAATGTGTGTTATGTGTGTGTGTGTGTGTGTGTGTGCGTAATGTGTGTGATGAGTGTGTGTGCGATGCGTGTGCGTTTAATGTGCGATGAATGTGTGTGTGATGAGTGTGTGTGTAATGTGTGTGTGTGATGAGTGTAATGCGCATGTGTAATGTGTGTAATGCGTGTGTGTGATGAGTGTTTGTCTAATGTGTGTGTGATGTATGTGTCTGTGTGTGTGTAATGTGTGTGTGTGTGAGATGTGTGTGTGTGTGTGTGTGTGTGTGTGTATTTAATGTGTGTGTCTGTGATGAGTGTGTGTGTAATGTGAGTGTGATGAGTGTGTGCGTAATGTGTGTGTGTGATGAGTGTGATGCGCATGTGTAATGTGTTTAACGTGTGTGTGTGATGTGTGTGTGTGTGTGTAATGTGTGTGAGTGTAATGTATGAGTGTAATGTGTGTGTGTGATGAGTGTGTGTGATGAGTGTGTGTGTAATGTGTGTGTGTGGTGAATGTTTGTAATGTGTTTGATGAGTGTGTGTGTGTAACGTGTGTGTGTGTGTGTGTGAACAGTGTGTGTGTGTGTAATGTGTGTGTGATGTATATGTGTGTGTGTGTGTGTAATGTGTGTGTGTGTGAGATGTGTGTGTGTGTGTGTGTGTGTATTTAATGTGTGTGTCTGTGATGAGTGTTTGTGTAATGTGTGTGTGTGTGTGATGAGTGTGGTGCGCATGTGTAAAGTGTGTAATTTGCGTGTGATGAGTGTGTGATTTGTGTGTGTAATGTGTGTGAGTGTAATGTATGTGTGTAATGTGTGTGTGTGATGAGTTTGTATGTAATGTGTGATTGTGTGTGTGTGTGTGATGTATGTGTGTGAAGAGTGTGTGTAACGTGTGTTTGTAATGTGTGTGTGTAACGTGTGTGTGTGTGTGTAATGTGTGTGTGTGTGTGTGTGTGTGTGTGTGTGTGTGTGTGTAATGTGTGTGATGTGTGTGTGTGTGTGTGATGCGTGTGTGGGTGTGTGTGATGGGTGTGTGTGTGTGTGTAATGTGTGTGATGAGTGTGTGTGTGTGTGATGCGTGTGTGTGTGTGTGCGTAATGTGTGTTATGTGTGTGTGTGTGTGTGTGCGTAACGTGTGTGATGAGTGTGTGTGTGCGATGAGTGTGCGTTTAATGTGCGATGAATGTGTGTGTGATGAGTGTGTGTGTAAGGTGTGTGTGTGTGTGTGTGTGTGTGATGAGTGTGTGTGTAATGCGTGTGTGTGATGAGTGTTTGTGTAATTTGTGTGTGATGAGTGTGTTATGGGTGTGTAATGTGTGTGTGATGTTTGTGTGTGTGTGTGTGTAATGTGTGTGTGTGTGAGATGTGTGTGTGTGTGTGTTTGTGTATTTAATGTGTGTGTCTGTGATGAGTGTGTGTGTAATGTGAGTGTGATGAGTGTGTGCGTAATGTGTGAGTGTGATGAGTGTGATGCGCATGTGTAATGTGTTTACTGTGTGTGTGTGATGTGTGTCTGTGTAATTTGTGTGTGATGAGTGTGTGATGTGTGTGTGTAATGTGTGTGAGTGTAATGTATGAGTGTAATGTGTGTGTGTGATGAGTGTGTGTGATGAATGTGTGTGTAATGTGTGTGTGTGTGGTGAATGTGTGTAATGTGTTTGATGAGTGTGTGTGTAACGTGTGTGTGTGTGTGTGTGATCAGTGTGTGTGTGTGTAATGTGTGTGTGATGTATGTGTGTGTGTGTGTGTGTGTGTGCAATGTGCGTGTGTGTGAGATGTGTGTGTGTGTGTGTATTTAATGTGTGTGTCTGTGATGAGTGTGTGTGTAATGTGTGTGTGTGTGTGATGAGTGTGGTGCGCATGTGTAAAGTGTGCAATTTGCGTGTGATGAGTGTGTGATTTGTGTGTGTATTGTGTGTGAGTGTAATGAATGTGTGTAATGTGTGTGTGTGATGAGTGTGTGTATAACGTGTGTGTGTGGTAAATGTGTGTAATGTATTTGATGAGTGTGTGTGTAACGTGTGTGTGTGTGTGTGATGTGAGTGTGTAGTGTGTGTGTGTGTGTGTGTGTGTGTGTAATGAGTGTGTACGTAATGTGTGGGTGTGTGTGTGATGAGTGTGTGTGATGAGTGTGTGTAATGTGTGTGATGAGTGTATGTGTGTAACGTGTGTGTGTGTGTGTGATGTGTGTGTGTAGTGTGTATGTAATGTGTTTGTGTGTGTGTGATGAGTGTGTGTGATGGGTGTGTGTAACGTGTGTCTGTAATGTGTGTGTGTAACGTGTGTGTGTAATGTGTGTGTGTGTAATGTGCGTGTAATGTGTGTGTGTGTGTGTGTGTGGGTGTGTGTTTGTGTGTGTGTGTAATGTGTGTGATGTGTGTGATGCGTGTGTGGGTGTGTGTGATGAGTGTGTGTGTAAAGTGTATGTGTGTAACATGGGTGTGTGATGTGTGTGTGTGTGTGTAATGTGTGTGATGAGTGTGTGTGTGTGATGTGTGTGTGTGTGTGTGCGTAACGTGTGTGATGAGTGTGTGTGCGATGCGTGTGCGTTTAATGTGTGATGAATGTGTGTGTGATGAGTGTGTGTGTAATGTGTGTGTGTGTGTGTGTGATGTGTGTGTGTAGTGTGTATGTAATGTGTTTGTGTGTGTGTGATGAGTGTGTGTGATGGGTGTGTGTAACGTGTGTAATGAGTATGTGTGTAACGTGTGTGTGTGTGTGTGTGTGATGTGTGCGTGTAGTGTGCATGTAATGTGTTTGTGTGTGTGTGATGAGTGTGTGTGATGGGTGTGTGTAACGTGTGTCTGTAATGTGTGTGTGTAACGTGTGTGTGTAATGTGTGTGTGTTTGTGTGTGTGTGTGTGTTTGTGTGTGTGTGTAATATGTGTGATGTGTGTGTGTGTGATGCTTGTGTGGGTGTGTGTGATGGGTGTGTGTGTGAAGTGTGTGTGTGTAATATGGGTGTGTGATGTGTGTGTGTAATGTGTATGATGAGTGTGTGTGTGTGTGTGTATTTAATGTGTGTGTCTGTGATGAGTGTGTGTGTAATGTGTGTGTGTGTGTGATGAGTGTGGTGCGCATGTGTAAAGTGTGCAATTTGCGTGTGATGAGTGTGTGATTTGTGTGTGTATTGTGTGTGAGTGTAATGAATGTGTGTAATGTGTGTGTGTGATGAGTGTGTGTATAACGTGTGTGTGTGGTAAATGTGTGTAATGTATTTGATGAGTGTGTGTGTAACGTGTGTGTGTGTGTGTGATGTGAGTGTGTAGTGTGTGTGTGTGTGTGTGTGTGTGTGTAATGAGTGTGTACGTAATGTGTGGGTGTGTGTGTGATGAGTGTGTGTGATGAGTGTGTGTAATGTGTGTGATGAGTGTATGTGTGTAACGTGTGTGTGTGTGTGTGATGTGTGTGTGTAGTGTGTATGTAATGTGTTTGTGTGTGTGTGATGAGTGTGTGTGATGGGTGTGTGTAACGTGTGTCTGTAATGTGTGTGTGTAACGTGTGTGTGTAATGTGTGTGTGTGTAATGTGCGTGTAATGTGTGTGTGTGTGTGTGTGTGGGTGTGTGTTTGTGTGTGTGTGTAATGTGTGTGATGTGTGTGATGCGTGTGTGGGTGTGTGTGATGAGTGTGTGTGTAAAGTGTATGTGTGTAACATGGGTGTGTGATGTGTGTGTGTGTGTGTAATGTGTGTGATGAGTGTGTGTGTGTGATGTGTGTGTGTGTGTGTGCGTAAGGTGTGTGATGAGTGTGTGTGCGATGCGTGTGCGTTTAATGTGTGATGAATGTGTGTGTGATGAGTGTGTGTGTAATGTGTGTGTGTGTGTGTGTGATGTGTGTGTGTAGTGTGTATGTAATGTGTTTGTGTGTGTGTGATGAGTGTGTGTGATGGGTGTGTGTAACGTGTGTAATGAGTATGTGTGTAACGTGTGTGTGTGTGTGTGTGTGATGTGTGCGTGTAGTGTGCATGTAATGTGTTTGTGTGTGTGTGATGAGTGTGTGTGATGGGTGTGTGTAACGTGTGTCTGTAATGTGTGTGTGTAACGTGTGTGTGTAATGTGTGTGTGTTTGTGTGTGTGTGTGTGTTTGTGTGTGTGTGTAATATGTGTGATGTGTGTGTGTGTGATGCTTGTGTGGGTGTGTGTGATGGGTGTGTGTGTGAAGTGTGTGTGTGTAATATGGGTGTGTGATGTGTGTGTGTAATGTGTATGATGAGTGTGTGTGTGTGTGTGTGTGTGTATGGTGTGTGTCTGTAATGTGTGTGTGTGTGTGTGTGTAATGAGTGTGTATGTAATGTGTGAGTGTGTGTGTGTGTGATGTATGTGTGTGATGAGTGTGTGTAACGTGTGTTTGTAATATGTGTGTGTAACGTGTGTGTGTGTGTAATGTGTGTGTGTGTGTGTGTGTGTGTGTAATGTGTGTGATGTGTGTGTGTGTGTGATTCGTGTGTGGGTGTGTGTGATGGGTGTGTGTGTGTGTGTAATGTGTGTGATGAGTGTGTGTGTGTGTGCGTAATGTGTGTTATGTGTGTGTGTGTGTGTGTGCGTAATGTGTGTGATGAGTGTGTGTGTGCGATGCGTGTGCGTTTAATGTGCGATGAATGTGTGTGTGATGAGTGTGTGTGTAAGGTGTGTGTGTGTGTGATGAGTGTGTGTGTAATGCGTGTGTGTGATGAGTGTTTGTGTAATTTGTGTGTGATGAGTGTCTTATGTGTGTGTAATGTGTGTGTGAGAATGTGTGTGTGTGTGTGTGTGTGTGAGATGTGTGTGTGTGTGTGTGTATTTAATGTGTGTGTCTGTGATGAGTGTGTGTGTAATGTGAGTGTGATGAGTGTGTGCGTAATGTGTGTGTGTGATGAGTGTGATGCGCATGTGTAATGTGTTTAATGTGTGTGTGTGATGTGTGTCTGTGTAATTTGTGTGTGATGAGTGTGTGATGTGTGTGTGTAATGTGTGTGAGTGTAATGTATGAGTGTAATGTGTGTGTGTGATGAGTGTGTGTGATGAGTGTGTGTGTAATGTGTGTGTGTGGTGAATGTATGTAATGTGTTTGATGAGTGTGTGTGTAACGTGTGTGCGTGTGTGTGTGTGTGTGATCAGTGTGTGTGTGTGTAATGTGTGTGTGATGTATGTGTGTGTGTGTGTGTGTGTGTGTAATGTGTGTGTGTGTGAGATGTGTGTGTGTGTGTGTGTGTATTTAATGTGTGTGTCTGTGATGAGTGTGTGTGTAATGTGTGTGTGTGTGTGATGAGTGTGGTGCGCATGTGTAAAGTGTGTAATTTGCGTGTGATGAGTGTGTGATTTGTGTGTGTAATGTGTGTGAGTGTAATGTATGTGTGTAATGTGTGTGTGTGATGAGTGTGTATGTAATGTGTGTAATGTGTTTGATGAGTGTGTGATTTGTGTGTGTAATGTGTGTGAGTGTAATGTATGTGTGTATAACGTGTGTGTGTGGTGAATGTGTGTAATGTGTTTGATG
>NW_027185393.1:2807500-2860000 GCF_022577435.1 Embiotoca jacksoni | reverse complement strand
TCGTGGTGGTGGTGGTGATGGAGGAGGAGGTTGTGGTGGAGGAGGAGGTGGAAGAAGAGGTGGTGGTGGAGATGGAGCAGGTGGTGGTGGTGGAAGAGGATGTGGAGGAGAAGGAGGTGGTGGTGGTGGAGATGGAGGAGGTGGTGGTGGAGGAGGAGGTGGAGGAGAAGGAGGTGGTGGTGGAGGAGGTGGTGGTGGTGGAGGAGATGGTGGAGGAGGAGATGGTGGAGATGGAGGTGGTGGAGGAGATGGAGGAGGAGGTGGTGGTGGTGGTGGTAATGGAGGAGGAGGTGGTGGTGTCAGGAGTCGTTGGGGAGTTCCATCACACACACACACCAGTGTTTTTGAGGCTGGGGTCTCGCTCCTCTAGGAGAGACATAAAGATCAGTGGCTGTAACCAGGCTGCTCCTGCAGCACCATGTTTCCATAACGAGGAGCAGGAGACACTGTTAGAGACAACCAGCAGGAGACAGGACGCAGACATCACTGTTAGAGACAACCAGCAGGAGACAGGACGCAGACATCACTGTTAGAGACAACCAGCAGGAGACAGGACGCAGACATCACTGGGAACCATCTGGAAGGAAACCACCACCCGTCCTCGTCCTCGTTCTCGTCCTCGTTCCCATCCCCGGCCTCGTCCTCGTCCTTGTCCTCATCCTCAGGACAGATCACTGTTTAACCATCACATGTCCTCGTCCTCAGGACAGATCACTGTTTAACCATCACGTCCTAGTCCTCGTCCTCAGGACAGATCACTGTTTAACCATCACATGTCCTCGTCCTCAGGAGAGATTACTGTTTAACCATCATATGTCCTTGTCCTCGTCCTCAGGACAGATCACTGTTTAACCATCACATGTCCTTGTCCTCATCCTCAGGACAGATCACTGTTTAACCATCACATGTCCTTGTCCTCGTCCTCAGGACAGATCACTGTTTAACCATCACGTGTCCTCGTCCTCAGGACAGATCACTGTTTAACCATCACATGTCCTCGTCCTCAGGACAGATCACTATTTAACCACCATACGTCCTCGTCCTCAGGACAGATCACTATTTAACCACCATACGTCCTCGTCCTCCTCGCTCAATCAGGCCACAGGTCATGTCTTCTTTTTCTTTTCGTCACCTCATGTTCATTTCCTCATTTATTTTGTTGCTCATCTTGTCTCAAATGAGTGTTTATTCATCTTATCGGTCCGTACTGCAGCTTCCTTTAGAAAGTATGTACTGTTGCATGTAGTATGTACAAGTGGAACATATGACTTCATCATGAAAATGCATCCTGAACTCCTCCTCCTCCTCGTCCTTCTCCTTCTTCTTCTTCTCCTTCTCCATCTTCTCCATATTTCTTTTGTGGGCGGAGCATTAGCTCCTCCACCTCTATCTGTGGTCCAGTAGATGTGACGTATCTTGTTCTGCAGAGGATTGTGGGTCAGAACCTCCAGAGTATCATGTGACAGCGGTCCTCCCTTGTTCTGACCCGTGTTGGAGTTCTGCCTTCCTGAATGGTCACCTGGTTTCTGGACTGTGTTCCTGTTTTTCATCTCTGGATGGTTTCCTGCTGGTTTCTCCTGTTTTCTCCTGATTCTGGTAAAGATGGTGGATCTTCCTCGTGCGTCTCTGAGTCATGTTAGTCAGTCCTCCGCCGGAGTCGCAACATTCTTCATCCCAAATGATAAAAGTTGAATCACCTGAAAATGACTTTGAGCATCTGGCAGCATTCACTCAGGCAGGCATGGAGATCAGAGAGGGTGGAGCAGGTATGTGATGTCAGACCAGAAGGTGGAGCAGGTCTCTCCAGGATGGAGAGCTGCTTGTCCTCCATCAAGGTGGAGTTGATTCCGGTTTCAGGTCCATGGTGACATTACAAAAGTACCAGTTGTCACGGTAATGTGTGGATGATGTTGATCAGTAACTCTGAATCTCCTGGTGGAGGTCGCTGATCCTCCGGGTGCAGCACTGTGCTGCATTCAGGAACTCTCTGAACTGTTTGACCGCCCTGCGTATGGACGGATGAATTAATGGACTTTACATGAGACGTGGGTTTTCCTCTAAGATCATTCACATGTTGTCATGATGAGGAATCAGAGGAACAAACGCAGTGTCAGTGCGTTCAGCAGCTTCTCCTCTGTCTCTGCTGAACTACCTTCATCCGACTGCCTGCTGTTTCTCAGCTCGTTGATGCGGGGACATTTTTGGTGCTCCCCCTCCTTTCATGGCTTCACTACAGAGAAGTACGATGACATCCTAAGGTTTTAGCCACACCCCCTCCCATCTAATGTCACTTAAGCCGGGGACGAGCCCCCGCTCCCTCGTTGTGGCCCTGCATCAGACCTCATCTGCCATCTGGTTGAACACATGTACGTACCTTGATGAGCCGGAGCAGTCGTTTCCACCGCGTGGGATCCAGTCAGGTTCTGGTGGGTTCATACCGGATGTCTTCTGTGATTCATGAATATTAGTTTTTGGCAGAATGAGCCAAGAAGAACGCAGCAGGTGTCTGTAAACGTCCTCAGAACAGAAAATAATCTGAATCTCCAGCAGCACGGACACATGTGGAAATAAAGAGTGAAGGCGCTCCCAATCAAACAGGGAGTAGACTGAGGAAGTACCACAGGTGAGGAAGAAGCAACATCACATCTCAGTTCAGTTCGAATCGGAACCATGATGAGGTCAGGATGTTACAGTTAGCGGACGGGAAACCTCCCATTTAAAAGACTCTTACGTGTTAATGAAGGTCTCTTACATTCAAGTCAGACAGCTAACGTCCTGTTAGCCTCTATGCTAACTTCAGTGCAGTAGTCATAAAATAATTTTAACATGCAGCTCTTCGACAATTTCCGAATGGTTTCCAACTGAATGGATCGAATTCAGAATATGAAACGAGGCATTGTGTGTTTATTGTGTTGCTCTGTATTTTACACTGTAGTGAGGTTGTGATGTCAGCGTGATGTAGAGGGTTTTATAATCATCACTGACAGGAAGAAACACCACTCAGGTGTCCTCTGTGCCTCAGTAGGATCCTGTCTGTTCAGTCTTCCTGGTTTCTGTCCACATGTCTGTTTTCTCTGTGTCTGACAATCTGAGAGTTGGTAAAGTTGATGGAGTTGGTGGAGTTGGTAGAGTTGGTAGAGTTGATGGAGTTGGTGGAGTTGGTAGAGTTGATGGAGTTGGTGGAGTTAAGAGATTCTGAGAGATTCCGAGAGACGTGAGAGTCGAAACAGTCGAGAGAGTTTAACGAGTTGAGAGAGTTGCTGGATTCTAATAGTTGTGAGAGTTTAGAAACTTGGTTGAGTTGAGAGATTCTGAGAGTTTAGAGAGTTTAGAGAGATGTGAGAGTTGAGAGAGTTGAGCGATTTAGAGAGTTGCTGGATTATAATAGTTGAGAGTTGAGATACTTGGTTGAGAGAGTTGAGCGATTCTGAGAGTTGAGAGAGTCGTGAAAGTCGAGAGAGTTTAGCAAGTTGAAAGACTTGAGTGGGATGAGAGTCAAGAGAGTCGAAAGAGTTGAGAGAGTTGTGAGAGGTGAGAGATTTAGAGAGTTGAGAGATTTACAGAATTGAGAGAGTTGAGAGATTTAGAGAGTTGTGAGATTTAGAGAGTTGTGAGATTTAGAGAGTTGAGAGATTTAGAGAGTTGAGAGTTGTGCGTCCTCGCTGTTCTCCATCAGTGACTGTGTTTTTAAAGGCTCCTCTGTTTCTCCTGTGTGTGCTGACATTTGGGAGCTCTCATTAACATTTGCTACATGTGGTTTAGTAAAGGTGCTGCTGAGATACGTAGAGATGCTGCAGCCATTCATCTCTCCCTTCCGGAGACAGTGTGGCTGTGTTCATATATCAGCGCTGAGCATCCTGCTGTATGTGGAAGTCATTCTGCTGCTTGTCAGCGATTGGTCCACTCTGAAACAAACATATCTCCTAACTTATGTAGAACATTTTGTGTTAAATGTGGACATCAACTAATTTAATTTTTCATTTTAAAAAAAAAATCTGTCCGGCCACACAAAACAGTTTTTTCTCATTCTGCCTTTTTACACTTTTTCATCTTTTCTCAGTCCGTATATGAAAGTATTTTTAGCTTCCAGGTCTGTAAAATTAAGCCTTAAGCTGCAATACCATCGAGTGCCACTAGAGGTCGGCTCCAAAAAGCCTCCGGCTCCATAGACTCCCATTCAACTTCTCTCATCAAATCCAAAGTGAATAAAATGTGTCCATCAGTTATCTCGGTGTTGTTAGCTAAAGTCACTCCTTCTTATTAGTTTTCTGGAGGTCCATCTGAAAATAATCCCTCATTCATTAGAAAAGAAGATTCAAGAAGACCTGTTTTTGGGGGCGTGTCTGTTTGATTGACAGGCCTGTGGTGCAGTCAGGTTACAGCCATCGGTGGGCGGGACGTAGTATCGTCAGGTTTCCAATCAGATCGGTCAGATCCACCGCTGGCTCCTCCCCCAGCTCGTCCAAATATGGTCACTTCCTGCTCCAAACCGCTCCGAACTATCAAAGATGGTGATGGACAGAATCTGAACTGGAGGATTCATAACGTTCACAAACCAACGATGACGTCACTGATGGATGATGACATCACTGATGGTTGATGGTTGTTTTACCTCATCGTTCCTTTTGAATGAATCCACATCATTTTCATCATTATAATCTGATCATTTTAATATTCCATCCCGTTTTGTTCTCCTCCAGTCTCGTACCTCGACGTCACCTCATTGAATCAGTTTCTGTGCATTTGGCGACCGCTGATGTTGCCGCTCCTCACAAATCTTCATTTTCATTTTCTCTGTTCCTGTCTCCATTTTGGCGTCCCCCGCCCCCTTCCTCTCCCCCTCCCTTCCTCCATCTCGTCTCTGTCTCTGTGTGATGGGACACAGGAGGCTGCTGTAATTTGATTGGAGGTATTAAAGTTGATTTGATTAAGCACAGGCCAAATTACTGCCTGCTTGATGGAATCAGACCCAGTCACCTGCAGGGGGTGCTGATCGACACACACACACACACACACACACACACACATCCATAAAAACACATAGCAGTCCCTCTCCATCAGACAGAGTGGTGCTGCTGGAAGAACTCATGAAATCACATCCCTCCATTCAGTGACATCACTTCCTGTGGACATGACAGTCAGTTCGTTAATCCTCACCTGTTAATCCTTCCCCTGCTGGTCGTTAGACAAAGAACAGGTGTGGAGCTGCTTTTCATTACACTGCCAACAGGTAACAAGTGTCACACCTCTACAACCAGCTGATCGTCGAGCAGAGAGGAAAATAATGACATTATCATCAAGGTTATTCCTCCGGAGTCGATAAAAGCACATAACTGTTACCTAAAAGCAAAACAATCAGCAAAATGAGGCCGCAAGGCTGTGTGCATGTGAGTATCTCTTA
Organism: Embiotoca jacksoni; assembly: GCF_022577435.1. Lineage (NCBI taxonomy): Eukaryota > Metazoa > Chordata > Actinopteri > Embiotocidae > Embiotoca > Embiotoca jacksoni. The sequence goes on along the minus strand of NW_027185393.1, from coordinate 2,854,599 downwards.
AATGGTGGGAATGAATCTGATGTATAGCTGTAATCCATGCAGTGGTCGGGATGTGTGAGAGGAGGAGGACATAAATAAATGAAAACTAAACATTACATTTTTTTTATATACACTGCTCCAAAAAATAAAGGGAACACTTAAACAACACATCCTAGATCTCAATGAATGAAATATTCCAGTTCAAATCTTGATTCATTACATAGTGGAATGTGTTGAGAACAAAATAACATGAGAATGATCAATGGAAATCAGAATCATTATCCATGGAGGTCTGGATTCAGAATCATACTGAAAATAAAAGTGTAAAAATCAGATCACAGGCTGATCCAACTTCTGTGGAGATTCCTGAAGACAAGTCCAAATGAGTCTCAGTAGTGTGTGTGTCCTCCACGTGCCTGTATCACTCCCTACAACGCCTGGGCATGCTCCTGATGAGACCACGGATGTTCTCCTGAGGGATCTCCTCCCAGACCCGGATCAAAGCATCGGTCCACTCCCGGACAGTCTGCGGTGGACGTGGTGTCGGCGGACGGAACGAGACGCGATGTCCCGGATGTGCTGGACTGGATTCAGGTCTGGGGGACGGGCGGGCCGGTCCGGAGCGTCGACGCCTTCATCGTACAGGAACTGCTGACACACTCCAGCCACATGAGGCCGAGCATTGTCCTGCATCAGAAGAACCCAGGACCCTCTGCACCAGCAGATGGTCTTCAACGGGTCTGAGGATCTCATCCCGGGACCTAATGGCAGTCAGGGTACCTCTGGCTAGCACACGGAGGGCTGTGATGGAACGAGATATGAGGCCAGTCCACCAGGAGACGTGGACGGGGCCGTAGGAGGACAACAACCCGGCAGCGGGACCGCTATCTGCTCCTTTGTGCAAGGAGGAGCAGGAGGAGCGCTGCCAGAGCCCTACAAAATGACCTCCAGCAGGCCACTAATGTGCATGTTTCTGCTCAAACTGTCAGAAACAGACTCCATGAGGGCGGTACGAGGGCCCGACGTCCACAAGTGGGGTCTGTGCTCACAGCCCAACACCGTGCGGGGCGACCGGACTTTACCGGAGAACACCGAGATCGGCAGCTTCTCCGTCGGCGTCCTGCGGTCTTCACGGATGAGAGCAGGTTCACACTGAGCACATGTGACAGACGTGACGGAGTCTGGAGACGCCGTGGAGAACGTTCTGCTGCCTGCAACATCCTCCAGCGGGACCGGGTCGGCGGCGGGTCAGCGACGGTCTGGGGAGGCGTTTCTTCAGAGGGCAGCGCAGCCCTCCGTGGGCTAGCCAGAGGTACCCCGACTGCCATTAGGTCCCGGGATGAGATCCTCAGACCCGTTGAAGACCATCTGCTGGTGCAGCGGGTCCTGGGTTCTTCTGATGCAGGACAATGCTCGGCCTCATGTGGCTGGAGTGTGTCAGCAGTTCCTGTACGATGAAGGCATCGATGCTACGGACCAGCCCGCCCGTCCCCCAGACCTGAATCCAGTCCAGCACATCTGGGACATCGTGTCTCGTTCCGTCCGCCGACGCCACGTCCACCGCAGACTGTCCGGGAGTGGACCGATGCTTTGATCCAGGTCTGGGAGGAGATCCCTCAGGAGAACATCCGTGGTCTCATCAGGAGCATGCCCAGGCGTTGTAGGGAGTGATACAGGCACGTGGAGGACACACACACTACTGAGACTCATTTGGACTTGTCTTCAGGACTCTCCACAGAAGTTGGATCAGTCTGTGATCTGATTTTTCCACTTTTATTTGGAGTATGATTCTGAATCCAGACCTCCATGGATAATGATTCTGATTTCCATTGATCATTCTGATGTTATTTTGTTCTCAACACATTCCACTATGTAATGAATCAAGATTTTAAATGGAATATCTCATTCATTGAGATCTAGGATGTGTTGTTTAAGTGTTCCCTTTATTTTTTGGAGCAGTGTATATAAAAAAATGTAATGTTTAGTTTTCATTTATTTATGTCCTCTTCCTCTCACACATCCCGACCACTGCATGGATTACAGCTATACATCAGATTAATTCCTACCATTTAAGATATACTCACATGCACATAGTTGTCTCCATGCTGTGCTAGCTGCATGCATTTTTAATCAGAGATTTTCTCTCGACCATTACATCCCACTAATTACCATAATACAGCAGTGAGACTGTGCTGTCCTTACTGGACTGTTCTGCAGCTGGCAGGCTTCCAGCTGTTCAGAGGGATCGGAGCTCTCTGCACAGTGAAGGGTGGAGATCTGTTTCTATACTAACAGCTGCAGCACTGTTCTCCTCTTCTGGAAACTTATAGCATCAAATGGAAACCCTCAACTTCACTTTACTCATCTGACTGTGTGGTTTCACCGCAGACTGATGAGCAGGAGGAGCGAGCTGTCTGACTGTGTGGACACCCTCAAAACTAGGAAGTCCCTGAGCACTGTCAGACCTGAACAGAGAGCAGGACACTCTAGATCACTGTAACACTCCAGACACTGGGAACCTCTGATCACGTCACGGTTAGGGGTCGACCCATACGGTTTATGATTGATCAAGGAGAGCGGTAACCGGTATTTGGAACCGATTTACATTTACAGTAAAGGTTCAAGTTCAGAAAAGATCCTGGCTTAGGTTGCTTAAAAGAAACCTTGTTGACTTTTTGTTAGGAAAAACAGTAGCTCATTGTCAGTGTGTAAATTAAGTACTACCATGTGTGCAAAAGTTTCCTTTGGTCTATGTAAGTAGCAGTTGAAAGGTCACTACTACATGCATAGATAGCGAATTCCTTTCTGACAGCACACATCATCCCGGAGGAGGAGGAACTGGCTTTAATTTAGTAGAGCACATAGGTTAAAAGAAAACATACCCATAAGGTATGAAGAGCATTGAACCCCTATGCACTCAAGTTATACAACATGTGCACATACTTATAGGAATGTAATCACGTGATGTTTTGTAACCCCATGTATACAATAAAAGGAGCAAAGAGGGAAGTCTGATTCGGAGTTGGCTGATGCCAGGTGAAGAGCTTACAACTCTAAGACCTGCACGGACTTCCCTTGCTGCAAGTAAAACTCAGATTTGGTGCCAAGCTTTGTTTTTGTCTGACTGTGGATTTGATTCTTATCCTATCAGCGCTATGTTACGGTTCTGAACCTAACACTTTTGCTCTATCATGGACTCAAACACTGTTGTATCAGGTGAACAGGTGAAAGTACCACAGCAACAGTTCTTCATTAAGGAACACATCAACAGGAAGTAAGAAGAAAACGAACGGAGAGATTAGGTGATCTCAGGTGCCCTCAGGTGACCTCAGGTGACCTCAGGTGATCTCAGGTGACCTCAGGTGCCCTCAGGTGATCTCAGGTGACCTCAGGTGACCTCAGGTGATCTCAGGTGATCTCAGGTGACCTCAGAGGACCTCACTCAGGTGTCGTCAGTAAAACAGTAAAACATTGTGAAATATTAGATTGATTTTTCTCGTTCACTGTTGAGAACAAGTCGTTTTTTTTCCCTTTGGTCTCCAATAAGGAGCGTCTGTATTGAATACATGTGAATGCTACATAAGGACACATGTAGCACTTTGATTGTTGATTGTTTGATGGATTGATTAATATGCAGAAATTGTAAATATTTCCAACTTCTGAACTGTGAAGATTTAATTTCTTTCTTTGTCCCATTTTTAACTGAAGAACTTTGGTGTGCTGACTAGAGAAGCTGGTAACTGAAGCTGGTGTCTGCTTCGTCCACCTCTCCATGTTACGCAGTAGAATTCAACAGCACCACAAACAATATAATCCAACATGGCCACACATTGTAGGTGAATCATCAGCTCATCATCGGCTCCAGCTCAAACTGATCATGATTACCTTCCAGAAGGCAATAAACACTGAATTAGACTTTTAATTTTAGTTATTCATGTGTCATAAACTACCAGCTGACTGTGTACCAGCCTGTTTGTGTAATATTATAAAAGTAATGTTAAAAAAAAACTCTCGTGCCAACATTGAAAGCTGCAGCATGAAGGGGTGCTGCAGCTGACACGTGTTCTCTGTCTGACATGCATGTTGGTGCAGGACGGTTCAGTCCAAACGTCACACTGATGGATCCCATCTCTGTGTTCAGATGTGTGTGTCATGACCAACCTCTCTGTTCTGTGTTTGTGTAGCAGGGCAGCTCCGGCCTCGTCTCTCCGACCCCTCAACTGTACATGGAGACCCCCAGCTGGGCAGGTCAGTAGGTGTCTCTGTGTTAAAATGTTTCGGTGATCTGAACCTGGTACATTGTGGGGACATAAATCATGAAACATGCAGCTAAAGACATGTTTGGTTTGTTAGTGTGACGCAGGTGGTTGTCATGGTTACAGTTAGTCTCCAGGAAATGAATGTAAGTCAATGTAGTGTATCTGAAGTGTGCGTGTGCAGCTGCCAGTCAATGTGTGTGTGTGTGTGTGTGTGTGTGTGTACCCAGTGAGAATGTGCTGACTGCAGTGCTTTGGTTCTGGGCATGCCCGTTAGAAGTGGCTATAAATCCTGAGCGCGGTGCTCTCACTGTGTCAGCAGTCCAGCCAATGAATGGATATTAAACGCCACAAAAAAACCTCTTTAATTCTGCCTGCCTCCGCTGCACACTCTCTTCCTTCTTCTCTTTATCTCGCTTGCTATCTATCCATCCACCTTTCTTCCTTCTTGTTTTCTCCTCTCGTCATCCTCTCCCTCCGCTCTGGTGAAATAAAAGGAGAGGGAACTTCAGCACTGCCTGAACATGGTGAACATTTTGGTATCTATTATTCAGTACCAGCAACAATGAAATACTCTTTACACTCAGTCATATTGGCTGTTTCATGTGAGATGTAGGCTTGTACATATTCGCTCTCTCACTTCATCAGAGTGGACAGCAGGTTGTTGGATGGGATGTTAACATGTGGCAGCTGCTGTTGGAGACATTTTCAAAACAGAGATTTACTGAGAGGTTGAAATGTGGACTGAGGCCACGCCCCTTTGTTGGATGAACTTGTGAGGTCATGTTTGGATGTTGTTATGTTTCCACTGCACTCACCGTTTGTCTGAGTGCGACTTGTACATGTTACCCTGCAACACTTCACCTCCATGAAGCGCGATCATTAAATATGTATGATTATTGTGATTAGATTTGAGGTGGTGAGGTGTGACCCTGACTGGAGGTGTGGCCGTCTGTCCTACTGGAACATCGATACCAATCTAATGAGGAGAAGATCAATCACAGCCAGCTTAGATCGGTGGAAATAAAGAGAGTCGTCCAGGTTCATCTGCAGCCTCTCCACCACTGCTCCATGATAACCCTCATGTCTCAGTCCAGTTCATAGTCATTCAACACACACACACACACACACACACACACACACACACACACACACATATATACAGACACACACACACACACACATATACAGACACACACACACACACACACACACGGGTCTCCTCCCTCTTTGCAGTAGCAGCTCCTTGGCCTGCTCTTTCCTGCTCCAGTGTTCCTCTCAGACCTTCAGGCTCCATCACAGGTCTGAAGAACAATCGCTGTGACACAGCAGCTAATTGGAAAGTTGAGCGTGGCTCAGAGAGATGATCATTGTTGGAGAGTTGCAGCTCCTTTGAAGCTCCATGATTAGATGTGTGTTGGTGATACAGTACTAGAGCTGTTTGATGTGTGTTATACTTTATGTGGCCTACATTGGCCTTTAATGAACTCTATAGTATCAAGACAACTCTGATTTTTCTTTATTAATAATAAAACTGGCTTATTTAATGGATTTTAAAGATCTGCCCATCATCACACCAGACTAACTGTTGATATTCTTCCTTCTATAATTATTAAGAGAGTGTATTCTTTGGTTCTGAAGCTCTTGGGTCTGTGATGAGAGTTTCCTGAGTCAGTACAGCAGCCTGTAAATATTTTTCATTCCAAATTATACAATCACATGCAGTCAGGCTGACAGACTGGATATAAAAGAGTTCGTAGCTTCTGGGCCTAACAAAATGGTTCTGATCCAGAAGTGTCTTCAGCTGCAATACCAGCGAGTGCCACTAGAGGTCGGCTCCAAAAAGCCTCCGGCTCCATGGACTCCCATTCAACTTCTCTCATCAAATCCAAAGTGAATAAAATGTGTCCATCAGTTATCTTGGTGTTGTTAGCTAAAGTCACTCCTTCTTATTAGTTTTCTGGAGGTCCATCTGAAAATAATCCCTCATTCATTAGAAAAGAAGATTCAAGAAGACCTGTTTTTGGGGGCGTGTCTGTTTGATTGACAGGCCTGTGGTGCAGTCAGGTTACAGCTATCGGTGGGCGGGACGTAGTATTGTCAGGTTTCCAATCAGATCGGTCAGATCCACCGCTGGCTCCTCCCCCAGCTCGTCCAAATATGGTCACTTCCTGCTCCAAACCGCTCCGAACTAGCAAGATGGTGACGGACAGAATCTGAACTGGAGGATTCATAACGTTCACAAACCAACGATGACATCACTGATGGTTGATGACATCACTGATGGATGATGACTGTAGCAATGTTGGTGCTACCGGGGTCTCTCCTGGACACAGATGACACGCTCAGTCGTACGTTCAGGTGTAAAATGCTTTTATTTGCCCGGCCCATACACCAATGTCCTCGTGCAACCGCTTCTCCTCCTCCTCCCTGCTCCCCTTTATAGGGGAGAGCTCATCAGCCCCCATCCAGCTCAGCTGTGCTCATCAGTTCATATTCGGCTCAGCTGCGCTCATTACACCTGCCCGGCACCGTTCCCTGAACTACTCCTCCCACTCTCTGCCCCTGCAGCTGAGCTAACCACACCCCGCCACCACATACCCCCACCGCCCGACTTAGGCTGGGGAGCCAACCGGCCTAACCAACTCCCCCTCCCCACCAGAGAGCGGGAGAGGAAGTCGGCCACAGTCATCTGCGCCCCCGGCCTATGGACCACCTTGAAGTTAAAAAGCTGTAACGCCAGATACCACCGAGTGATTCGGGCGTTGGTATCCTTCATGCGGTGGAGCCACTGGAGCGGAGCGTGGTCCGAACAGAGGGTGAATGAGCGTCCCAGCAGGTAGTACCGCAGGGAGTTGACCGCCCACCGGATGGCCAGGCAGTCTTTCTTCACTGTGCTATACCTGGCCTCCCTCTCCGATAGTTTCTGGTTGATGTACACAACAGGGCGGTCCACCCCCCGCACCTCCTGGGACAAAACAGCCCCCAGCCCTTTGTTCGACGCATCAGTCTGCAGAGTAAAGGGGAGAGAAAAGTTAGGGGTGTGGAGGAGTGGTTCCCCACCAAGAGCCTGTTTTACCTTCTCAACCGCCCACTGGCACTGCTCCATCCACTGGACCGGATCTGAGGCACCTTTCCGGGTCAGGTCGGTCAAGGGGCTGGTCAGTTCCGCGAAGCCTGGGATAAACCGCCTGTAATACCCTGCCAGCCCCAAAAACCGCCTCACCTCTTTTTTGTCTTGGGCTGCGGACAGGCCGTGATAGCCGGCATCTTGTCCACCTGAGGGTGCACCTGCCCGCCGCCCAAGTGGTACCCCAGATACCGTACCTCCCTCTGTCCAACTGCACACTTCCCTGGGTTGGTGGTGAGCCCAGCCTGCCTCAAGGACTCCATCACTGCGCCCACCTGCTGCACATGCTCCGCCCAGGTGGTGCTCTGGATGATGACATCATCCAGGTAGGCGGCAGCATATGCAGCATGCGGACGCAACACCCGGCCCATGAGGCGTTGGAAAGTGGCCGGGGCACCAAACAACCCAAAGGGAAGTGTGGTGAATTGGTATAATCCAAACGGAGTGGAGAAGGCCATTTTTTTCCTTGGACTCTGGCGAGAGAGGAATCTGCCAGTAGCCTTTGGTTAAATCCAGTGTGGGTGAAGAAACATGCAGTGCCCAGCTGGTCCAGGAGTTCGTTGACCCGGGGCATTGGGTACGCATCAAATCGTGACACATCATTCACCCTGCGATAGTCCACACAGAACCGAATAGATCCATCCTTCTTGACAACAAGAACAATGGAGCTACACCAGGCACTGTTGGACTCTTCTATTACCCCTATCTCCAGCATAGCCGCCAATTCTCTCTGAACAATTTTTCTCTTGTGTTCAGGTAACCTGTAGGGTCGCGACCGCACCGTCACGCCTGGAGACGTCTCAATGTTGTCCACTATGAGGTTCGTGCATCCTGGAAAGAGAGAGAACACGTCAGCAAACTGCTTCTGCAACTTGGCAACGTCTGTTCTCTGGGTCCCGGAGAGATGGGCGTCGAAAGGGAGCGAGGCAGGATTGGTGGACTTTGGAACCTCTGGCCCCAGCTCCTCTCTCAGATACCGCGGACACCAGAGAAACAGACTCCGCCTCTCTCCATGCTTTTAAGAGGTTGAGGTGGTAGAGCTGTGTAGCTCCACCCCTGTCAGATCGCACCACCTCGTAGTCGACGTCCCCTACTCGCCTTGTGACCACAAAGGGCCCTTGCCACTTGGCGAGGAGTTTCGAGCTGGAAGAAGGAAGCAATACAAGTACCTTTTCTCCCGGTGTGAATTGCCTCAGCTTGGCCCCTTTGTTGTACAGTCATTGTTGATGCTCCTGGGCCTGGAGCAAATTTTCCCGTATCATCTGACCCAGTGTGTGGACTTTTGCTCGCAGGTCCAGGACGTATTGAATTTCATTTTTCCCGGGGCTCGGACCTTCCTCCCAGTTTTCCTTAAGCAGGTCGAGCACCCCTCGTGGTTTCCTGCCAAACAGCAGTTCAAAGGGAGAAAATCCCGTCGAGGCCTGGGGGACCTCCCGCACTGCAAACAACAGAGGATCAAGCCATTTATCCCAATTACGTTCATCTTCATGGATAAATTTATGGATCATGGACTTTAAAGTCTTATTCAGACGCTCCACATGACCGTCAGTCTGTGGGTGGTACACACCGGTCCGAATAGACTTAATGCCCAGTAATCCATAAAGTTCTCTCAGTGTTCGTGACATGAACTGGGTGCCCTGGTCAGTCAGAATCTCTTTCGGGATTACGACTCGGGAGATGACCTAAAACAGAGCCTGCGCAACACTCTTTGCAGAAATGCTGCACAATGGCACTGCCTCGGGATATCGTGTTGCGTAATCCACCAGAACTAACACAAAGCAATATCCGCGTGCACTCTGGTGAAATGGCCCGATGAGGTCCATGCCAATACGGTCAAATGGAACCTCCATCAAGGGTAGAGGATGTAAAGGCGCCCTCAGAATGGCCGGCTGTTTACCAGCTGACACTCCGGGCAAGATGCACACCAACGGCGCACATCCCCCCGGATGCCTGGCCAGTAAAACCGGGCCATTATCCGGTCCAGAGTTTTATCATATCCCATGTGGCCAACCATCAGGTTATAGTGAGCTGCCTGGAAAATCATTTCCCGACGGCTTTTCGGCATCAACAACTGGTGTTTTCTTGACCTGTTAGAGTGTCACGACTCACTCTATACAGTCTGTCCCTAATCAATGAGAAGTGCGGATATGACAGCGCTGCGTCAGGGCGCACCAGCTGACCATCAATTCTTATCACTTGGTTAAAGGCGAAGCATAGAGTATCGTCCCGAGACTGCTCAAGTGGAAAATCCTCCATGGAGCGTAATTCGGGAACCAGTGGAGTCTCCACCGGAGTCTGAGCACAGCATACATCCCGCATGTCCCTGCCGGTCGTGAACGCACCCCCGTACACCGCCCCATTAATTTATGAAACCCGGGCCAATCTGTCCCCAAGATTAGGGGGTGCGTAAGGCGGGAGCTAACCGCAGGCTTCACTTTATGTTTTTTCCCCCATATCTAATTTCTACAGCCACCACCGGATAATCGTGAACATCCCCATGCACACACTTAATTCTTACCCACGATGCCTCCACCAATGCCCCGGGCCGAACCAGGCTCTGGTGGATCAGCGACTGCATACAGCCCGAATCCACCATCGCCTGATGTGTACCCCCCTGGATCCTTACCGGAATGCAATACGTCGCTCCTGGACCGGGGGAGGGTGTTGGAGGGCCACGAGGTTGCCCCCTGCAGGTTGGAAAGGGCACCGGGGCCGGCCGGACCCGTGGGATCGGTGAACCTGGGGGTTGTTAGTGCCCGCGGAGCTGGCAGGGCCCGAGCCACCCCCGGTTGCTGGATCCTCCTCCGCGGCGCAGGAATCGGTCGGGCTGTAGCCAGCGGCCGACCGCCATCCCCCTGCCCGCTGGGATAAACCGTGAGGTGGTCCTCGGCAAGGGTGATGGCGGCCTCTAGCATCGCCGGACGGTGGCAGCAGACCCATGCCGCTGTCCTGGCCGGCAGTCCCTCCGTGAGCTGCTCCCCCACGATCTTGTCCACCATCGCCGGCGCTCTCCGGCTGCAGCCATCTGGTCGCCGAGTCCCTCAGTTGCTGAGCGAAGGCGAATGGCCGGTCCCCGGGCCCCAGCCTAGCCTCCCGGAAGTTCCTCCTGTAGTCCTCCGGGGACAGGCCCAGCCGGTCCATCATGACTCTTTTCACGTCCGTGTATTGTCGTCTAGCCCTGGGAGGCATCCCCAGAGCCGCTGTCTGCGCCTCCCCTGTCAAGAGAGGCAGGAGTCGCACCGCCCACTCCGCCGCCGGCCAGGCACACGCCTCCGCCATTGACTCGAACATGTCCATAAAGGCCTGTACGTCATCCGCCGGCGTCATCTTGTACATGGCCACCCTGGTGAAGGACGCTGGTCCTGGCGCTGGTGGGGTTGCCGCTGGCTGGGCTGCTAGCTGTTCCCAGACTCGGGTCTGTCGCTCGGCTTGGGCCTGCAACGCGCCCGGGAGCTGGCGGCTCGCCTCCGCCTGATTGCGCTGCATCGCCGCAATCCCGCCCAGCATCTGCCCTAACGCGACGATCGGCTGCGTCGGCATTCCGCTCTGCTGTTCATCTGTGTCCATGCCTCATGTTGGGCGCCACTGTAGCAATGTTGGTGCTACCGGGGTCTCTCCTGGACACAGATGACACGCTCAGTCGTAGGTTCAGGTGTAAAATGCCTTTATTTGCCCGGTCCATACACCAATGTCCTCGTGCCACCGCTTCTCCAGCCTCCTTCTCCCTGCTCCCCTTTACAGGGGAGAGCTCATCAGCCCCCATCCAGCTCAGCTGTGCTCATCAGTTCGTATTCGGCTCAGCTGTGCTCATTACACCTGCCCGGCACCGTTCCCTGAACCACTCCTCCCACTCTCTACCCCCTGCAGCTGGGCTAACCACACCCCACCACCACAATGGCATCACTGATGGTTATGGATGATTACATCACTAATGGTTGATGACATCACTGATGGATGATGTTTGGTCGATACAGAGGGAGCGGTACATGCTGCTAAAATAAAGACGGACTCCGACCAGAGAGACGTCCAGCTTGATGAGAATTGACCGCTGATTGAGCTCCAGACACAAACTAATCCAGACGGCACCTGTGACAGTGATTGTTCTGTGATTGCACCTCACTGAACGCTGGAATTTGACCCTCTGCTCATTTGTTAATGTTAGTGAAACTCTACCAGCTTGTTTCCTCCTCATTAAAGATTAAAACTCGGCCGTAATGGCGAGAGCACAAAGCAGCCATTAACGCTGCCTTACATTATTAACACAAATAAACACCAGCATCTGCACACACACAGGAAGACCACGGTGATGAGGATTTAACTTTCACCCTGACACTCACATACATACACATAAAGACTCCGACACCATCTCTGTGCTTTTATTCATTCAGGAAACGGTGAAACGGCTCAATAGGCTGAAAGGGCCATCAGTGTGGCTTTTACTGTGCAGACCCACAAACAGAGAGAGCAGAGGGTGTAAATGACAAAGGTTCTCTTTGTGTTTGTTAAAGTGATGTCCGGTGTCTCTGAGCTGCTTTTAACCCTCCCAGAAAGCCCATTACAATTAAAGGAGCGCTGGCCGGAGCGCAGGGAGATGGAGAAGAGTGTGATGAGAGTAAAAGAGGAATGTCAGCACAAAGAGTGGTCGAGATGCTTTTAGCCTTCTACACAAGTAATGTCCAATTACTGCTCGCTTTGAGGCCACCGCCTCACGCAGTCATCAGCGCAGCAGCACCGGGTTATGGCCCTCTGCAATGGGCCGGCTGTCAGCTGCCATGGATCACAATCAGCCAGAGAGTCCTCGGAGCCGCTCACATCGAATATTCATGTTGTTTTACTGGTTCTAATGGGCGGGAGAACTCTCAGGCAATGAATTTCAAACAACGTGATGAATAATCCGTCCCTGTGCACCCTCAGCAGCACTCAGAGGAGCTGCTGCTCCACGCTCACACATCAACAACGCTTTGTTTCTCTGTACTCATCTCTCTTGAAGGAGAAAGACCAGAGTGTGTCTATGTGTTGGGACTCTGAGCAGCACATTCAGCTGTCCATCGTGACACTGGACGTCTCTGGTCTGTGCTCACTGATCCACAGACAGACTTCAGTCACATCATCCTTTTTTTCTTATTTTTATTCAGATTTATGTGTCAGGAGATGTTTCAACATTTAAGAACACAGTCAATAAATAATAACAGGGGAGTGATGACCCAGAGTAGAACAGACATAGAAAACATAGAAACTACAACCACCTGACCTGCTGTGTGTTTTTAACCTGCAGCACTTACTTGTATTTTTACATCTTTATATTTATTGACACTATGTAAATCACATACACACAACATTATATTACCTCCCTGTGTGTTAAAGGTTTACTCTCATGTTTGAGCTCGATAATATGCAGATAGAGACGACAGGATGACTGACCCATGGTGAACTGTGACTACACACCTGCGCTGGATTTCTTTTTTTATCTACAACCATCCAGAGAGTTTGTCAGATAAGAGAGCTTCATCGGTTCATGTTTGGTTTCTCTATTAAAGCTTTATTAATTCAGGAAATCTCATAGACATCATGTTTGCAAGAACAAATTACATAAACACAAGATCACAATGACAAAACTCATTCAGAGGAAATGTCACACATGAACACATGAATCTAAACAGTTAAAATATCATCAGAAATTGAAGTAAAGCTTTAACATCTGTCAGGAATAAGTGTGTTGGGCAGGTGGAGCTGCAGGTGGAGCTGCAGGTGGAGCTGCAGGTGGACACTTTAATTAAAACTATAAAGTAGAGATTATCTGCACATAGCTTTATTAAAAACCCTTTAAACTCCTCTTTTCTATTTATTTTAATAATGTAATCATTTAATTATTCACATTTTCTAACATATTGAACAATAATTATAATGGAGGTGTAAGTCACTGGTCAGCATGGGTTTTTGTAGCATTGCATTTTTCACTTCATTATGCGCCGACACACTCGGTCTCACCTCTGAACATGCAGCTCTTCAGTCCAGCAGCAACATGCTGAGGCTGCTGTTAGTCTCTGCTCACCTGGTTAATGACCACCAGGAGGAAGAGGACTTCCTCCTCTTCCTCTCTGACTCCCTCCTCTTCCTCTCCGACTCCCTCCTCTTCCTCTCTGACTCCCTCCTCTTCCTCTGTGAATCCTGTCTCTCTCCACATCTCTCTCTTTTTATTCTCTCATTCATCATGTTGACAACAGCACAGCTACTTTTGTGAAATGGAGAAAAATGTTTAAGTCAGCTTTTCTCCTTCTCTCTCTCCCCACCTCCCTCCATCCCCCCCAGCCATCTAGATATTTGACTGTGTGTGTGTGTGTGTGTGTGTGTGTGTGTGTGTGTGTGTGTGTGACAGACAGAGAGAGAGAGAGAGAGAGGAGGGCAGGCGGGAGTAATTTCTGCTCAGTAGGAAACACTTTACATGTGACACCCGAGTAGAATTCAGCTGCAGAAGCAGAGCTGCCAGTAATTAGTGAACGGAGTCAGTTAAAACTGCATCCAGAGGTATGAATAGTACACACACACACACACACACACACACACACACACACACACACACACACACACGCGTGCGTTCTCTCCTCAGTGTGTACATACAGTATGTTGAGTGTATCTTATCAAATGACTGCAGCCTCGACTGTGTTTATGATGAAGACGAACTCTGTGGGTCTTCTCTTCTTTGATTGGCTGAGAGCTAACAGGGTATTAAAGTGGCCTCCTGAGATCTGTTGATTGGGAAGTAATCCAATCAAAGCACTTAAACATGTTGACCTGCATGAAGTGTCCTTTGTGGGGACAGACACAGGTCATCAAATGAGACAGACTGTCCCCATGATTCATGTGCTCTGTTTCCTTGCCAGCACTGCCTACATGTCCCAGGATGCATTGCATGAAATCTTTTGACACCTGCTTTTCCAGGTCTGTGTCTTTGTAGCATCCACTGACCAAATAACGGTGAGCAGCCGGACGACGTAGTTGCAGAGAACAGAGGACAGAGGACAGAAGGAGAATATTGATCAGGACGCTGCAGCACTGATCAAACCCTGGAACAGAGGCTGCTGTGTGTGGAGGTGGAGGTGGAGACAGAGACCCTCTTTGACTTTGAGGTCTTTCCACCTCCACCCTCTTTGTGTGTCTCCACCTCCTCCCTCTTTGTGTGTTTCCACCTCTACCCTCTTTGTCTGTCTCCACCTCCACCCTCTTTGTCTGTCTCCTCCTCCACCCTCTTTGTCTGTCTCCACCTCCACCCTCTTTGTCTGTCTCCACCTCCTCCCTCTTTGTGTCTTTCCACCTCCACCCTCTTTGTGTGTCTCCACCTCCTCCCTCTTTGTCTGTCTCCACCTCCACCCTCTTTGTCTGTCTCCTCCTCCACCCTCTTTGTCTGTCTCCACCTCCACCCTCTTTGTCTGTCTCCACCTCCTCCCTCTTTGTGTGTTTCCACCTCCACCGTCTTTGTCTGTCTCCTCCTCCACCCTCTTTGTCTGTCTCCTCCTCCACCCTCTTTGTCTGTCTCCACCTCCACCCTGTTTGATAAGTGTTTGTTGCGACTCTTTAATCGTAAGATGGCGCCGCGCTAGCGGCAGCCTGTTACAGCAGCTCCCCCGAGTGTGTTTTGTTTTAAGTATTTTTCTTTCTCCTCTCTTCGGAGTTGTTGTTTTTTTCTTCTTCACGTGTGTTAAGTTAACAGTCAGACAATGGACCGTAATTTTTCCACTTTTCTGGTTGGGGCCATTGTTATTGTTTACTCTCATGATCAGCTGATCGCGCTGAGTAGACCTCTACTGCTGCTGCCCGGAGCGAGGCCTGAAATCCCCGTTGAACATCGGAGAAGACGGCGGGGTTACAGAGCTGGAGCTCAACTGAAGGCGAAGAGGAGGAAATATAAACCATCGGTACCGGCGATTTTAATGGGGAACGTGAGGTCGTTGGTCAATAAGACGGACGAGCTCGGCGCTGGTAAAGACCCAGAGAGAGTACCGGGAGTGCAGCATCATGTGTTTCACCGAGACATGGCTGCACTCACATCTCCCGGACCACAGCGCGGCCGTACCCGACTTCAGGACTGTTCGGGGGGACGGAGATGTTGTTCAGAGCGGTAAGAAGAAAGGTGGAGGGATTGAAGTCTATGTGAACGAGAGGTGGTGCAATCCTGACCACGTGTGTGAAGGAACGTTTATGTAGCCCGGACATTGAACTGCTAGCCGTGGGGATGCGTCCTTATTATTTACCGAGGGAGTTCATGTCCGCCATTGTTATCGCTGTGTACGTTCCTCCATCAGCTGACGTAGAGGCAGCAGTGGACACCATCTACTCCACTGTGTCCAAACTGCAGACGAAGCATCCCGGTGCATTTTTGGCAGTTACTGGAGACTTTAACCAGTCTGGATAAAGTACTTATCCTTACAACTTTGCACCAGTATGTGAACTGCCCCACCCAGAACAATAAAACTCTGGACCGACTGGATGCTAATGCCATGGATGCATACAGTACTACTGCCCCCCCCCCCCCCCGCCTTGGTAGATCAGACCACAACCTGGTCCTGCTGACTCCCAAGTATGTTCCCCTGGTGCAGAGGCAGCCTGTAACCACCAGGACTGTGAGGAGGTGGACACTAGAGGCTAAAGACGCCCTGCAGGACTGCTTTGAGTCCACGGACTGGAATGTGCTGTGTGGACCACATGGGGAGGACATCAACAGCAGGACGGACTGTATCACAGAATACATCAAATTCTGTGAACACACCACCGTACCATCCCGGACTGTACACTGCTTCCCCAACAACAAGCCGTGGATCACCAGTGACCTGAAAGTTCTTCTTAATCAGAAGAAAGCAGCCTTCAGGTCTGGGGACAGGGAGGAGCTCAGGAGAGTTCAGCACGACCTGAAGGAGAAGCTCAGGGAGTGCAAGGACTCCTACAGGAGGAAGCTGGAGGCCAAACTCCAGCAGAACAACGTGAGGGAGGTGTGGACCGGGATGAAGGAGATTACTGGGTTCAAGGGGAGAGAGAGACAACCAGGGGGAACCTGGAGAGGAACAACCAGGGGGAACCTGGAGAGGAACAACCAGGGGGAACCTGGAGAGGTCCAATGAGCTAAACTGTTTCTTTAACAGGTTTAGTTCACCACCCTCATCTGTCTCCTCCACACCTCACACCTCCCAAACACCTCTGCTGCCTCCCCCCTCCCCCCTCTGCGCCCCCTGGTGAACTGCATAGAGCCCTCAATCTCAAAGGGCTCTTCCTCCATCGACACCTTGACCCCCCCCCCCCCCCCCACCCCTCTCTGTGACGGCTGGCCAGGTTAGGAGACAGCTGGAGAGACTCCACCAGCGCAAGGCTGCAGGGCCTGACGGCATCAGCACCGGGGTCCTGAAGACCTGCGCCGTCCAGCTGGCTGAGGTCCTACAACACCTCTTCAACCTGAGCCTGAAGCAGGAGGAAGTCCCGGTGCTGTGGAAGACGTCCTGCCTGGTTCCAGTCCGGAAGAAGACGACTCCATCTGGCCTCAACGACTACCGACCGGTTGCCCTCACATCTCATGTGATGAAGGTGCTGGAGAGGCTGGTCTTGGCCCACCTCAGGCTGCTGGTGAAATCTTCTCTGGACCCTCTACAATTTGCGTACCAGCCTCGTGTGGGAGTGGACGATGCCATCATCTACCTGCTGCAAAGAGCTCAGTCTCACCTGGATGGAACCGGTGACTCTGTGAGAATCACTTTCTTTGATTTCTCCAGTGCATTTAACACCATCCAACCACTGCTGCTGAGTGAGAAGCTGCGGGTGGTGGGGGTGGATGCGTCCACCGTCTCCTGGATCACTGACTACCTGACAGGCAGACCACAGTTTGTCCGTCTGGGCAGTGTGCTGTCTGATACGGTGGTCAGTGGTATTGGAGCTCCTCAGGGAACTGTTCTGTCCCCTTCCTGTTCACCTTCTACACCACTGACTTCCAGTACAACTCAGAGTCAAGACATCTGCAGAAGTTCTCTGATGACTCTGCAGTGGTAGGATGTATAAGGGATGGACGGGAGGAGGAGTACAGGGCAGTAGTGGAGGACTTTGTGGAGTGGGCGGGAAGAAATCACCTGCTCCTAAACGTGGCCAAGACCAGAGAGATGGTGGTCGACTTCAGGAGGAAGACGACGGCTCCACAACCACTGAGAGTTCTGGGAGAGGAGGTGGACATGGTTGAGGAGTACAAGTACCTGGGTGTGTCCATCGACAACAGACTGAACTGGAAGACCAACATCAATGCTGTCTACAAGAAGGGGATGAGTCGACTCTTTTTCTTGAGGAAACTTCGATCCTTCAATGTGTGCAGCAAGATGTTGGAGATGTTCTACCATCTGTTGTGGCCAGTGCATTGTACTTCGCTGTGGTCTGCTGGGGGGGAGAGGCGGGGGGTGGCAGCATTGGAGCCGGTGACACCAACAGACTTAACAAACTGGTTAAGAAGATCGGCTCCATCATCAGCTACAATCTGGATAGTCTGGAAAAGGTGGTGGAGAGGAGGACGCTGAACAAACTATTATCCATATTGGATAATCCTGACCACCCTCTCCACCACCTGCTGCAGGGACAGTGGAGCACTTTCTCCAAAAGATTCCTCCAGCTCCGCTGTCACAAGCACAGATACAGGAGATCATTCCAGATACAGGAGATCATTCCTGATACAGGAGATCATTCCAGATACAGGAGATCATTCCTGATACAGGAGATCATTCCTGCCGACCGCAATTAGACTGTACAATAACTCACCTCTGGCAAAATACATCACATAACAATAACACTGTTGACTGTGTTTCTTGGTTGTTTGTATATAACATATATAGATATATACTGTACTGTATATACTGTGCATTTTATATTTTATATTTATATTTTATATTTTTTTACTGCTATTTTATTGCTTTTCTATTGTTCTATTATTATCTTATTGCTTCTGTATGCTGCTGTAGTGAAAAAAAATTCCCCCTCGGGGATTAATAAAGTAACTACCTAACATAACCTAACCTAACCTAACCCAATCTTCATTAAAGATTGAAGTGAAGGTGGAGGATTAAATGTTAAAGTGAGATAAGTTGGTATCAGTTACTCCCAGCTTCCATTTCTCTGCTGCTCCCTGTGGATGGGAGGAGAGGATGCAAGTGTTACACCTCTTCAGCTGCAGCAGATCAGCCCTTGTCTCTGTCTGCTCTGATTGTGTTGGTCACCTTTTAATTGTTGAGGTCCCATGATGCATCAGGAGAGGTAGAGTGTTTAATAAAGGTCAGACTAGATCCCTACCAGAGGACCTCTGCTGCTTTATCACCTTCACTAGAGGCTTGCCTGGACTCTACTGGACTCTAATGGACTCTAATGGACTCGACTGGACTCTAATTGACTTGACTGGACTCTAATGGTCTCGACTGGACTCTGCTGGACTTCTGAATCTGCTGAATCTACAAGAGACTACAAGGATCCCCGGCACCTTCGGAGAGGGGCGGCGTCAGATAGGAGGTAATACAGCAGACTCATCGCTCTCCTCTGCTCTAACAGGACGGAGGAATCATCTCTCACACGGTGTAGACCGAAGACAACAACCCCGACCGGGAGGAATCTTTTGTTAAATTTGGCCTCATCCCCCTTTACCCTGACCTGCTTATTAAAGGACACTTTGGTTATGTAGATAATGTCTCTGAGTTGCCTGTTTTATCCCTGAATCTTGCTTCTACGCCCCCTGGGTTGTCACATTTGGTGGAGGATGTGGTGACAGATTGCTAAAAGATTGAGCATAAAATAGGTACTCAGAGAGAGACAGAGTGCTATGGATAATGCACTAGCACAGCTCCTCCAAACCCAAACCCAGCAGGCCCAGAGCCTTAGAGCATTACAGGACACAATGACTACTCTGGATCAGCATCTGATAAAGCCAGAGAGGCCTACGGAACCCAGTAAAGTGCTCTCCAAACACACTGGTGAAGATGACATTGAGGCCTACCTAGAGGTTTTTGAGAGAACTGCAGAGTGGGCAGGTATACTAGCCCCTTTTTTAATCGGGAAAGCTCAAAAAGCCTGTCGGGAGCTTTCCCCCACTGAAGTAAATAATTATGAGGCATTAAAAGCAGCCATTCTAGCCCATTATGGTCACAACCTTCAGACAAGGCCCCAACAGTTCCACTCCTGGACCTATGACGCTACTGGCCCAGTACGACCGCAGGTTGCAACCCTGATGCGTCTGACACGCATTTGGTTAACCTCGGGGGATGGACTTCCAGCCCTGGACAGAGTTGTAATGGACCGTTGTGTTAAAGCACTACCAGGGGATGCCAAACGACATGCCCCTCAAAGCTGCCCAGAGACAGTGGATGACCTGGTAGAGCTATTTGAAAACCACCAGGTCACAGTGGAGCTGATGCGGAGCAATCAGCAAGAGCCCTTATGACCCAGCTGCTCTGACCCCAGGGGAGACAGGGCAAGGCTGAGGAAGGGTGACATGGAGGCACCGCCCCACTGCCAGAGCCCCCAGGGGGGGCAGCCCAGGCCACCCCTCCAGTGTCGACCCCTTGGGAATCAGGAACGTCGGAAGTGCTTCACCTGTGGCCAAGAGGGCCATCTAGCTTGGAATTGTCCAGTGGATGATGTACTGATGCCTACGGCGAGCTCATCAGAGTCACCACAGAAGGCCGGCAGCTATCTTACCACTTGCTGGGCCCATGAGGGCACAAGGGCCCCAAAGCTGCCTGTCAGAATAGGGACCCAGGATGCAGAAGCCCTGCTGGACTCTGGTAGTGCTGTCACCCTCCTACGTCCAGGACTGACCACTGGCCCCAGGGGGCACCCTATCCCAGTCTCCTGTGTCCATAGGGATTTGCGAGATTATCCCACCACCCACATTCAGGTTCAGACCACCAGGGGCATTTTTGAGGTCATGGCGGGGGTGGTGGAAAATCTGCCGGTACCGTGCTTATTGGGCGAGACTGCCCTATATTCTGGCATTTGTGGGCTTACAGGACGGCTGGCCACAGGAGAAGCTGTACAAACAAGGGACCTTGGAGCAACCGGAAAGCCAAGTTGGTACATGCCTGTGCAGCGCCATCTAGCCCAACCCATTCATCTAGAGGGGAGACAGATGAGGATGCCCTGGCCCCAGCGGAGGCCCTGGCGAGGGGGGATCCACAACCGGACGAGGCGTCATCCAGTGAGGTTTTTTCTGAGTTCTCCCTGGCAGGCGAGGAAAATGTCATCAGCCCAGGCCAGTTTGGGACCGCCCAGTTAAAAGACCCCAACCTGGAACAAGCCAGACAGAACCTGGGGGTGGTCGAGGGGAAACCGGTAGAAGGGGTGAGTGTTACCACTTTTCCACATAAAAACAACAAAAAAAGGCCTCTTATATAGGGTAGCTAAGCTGGGGGAACTTGTTATTGAACAGTTGCTAGTCCCTAAATGCTATGTTCCAAAAGTGTTGTACCTAGCCCACTCACACCTGTTGGGAGCTCATCTGGGGATAGAGAATACCTACAACAGAATCCTGGGGCGCTTCTACTGGCCAGGTGTGAAGAGGGCCATCCAGGATTACTGCAAAATCTGCCCGGAGTGCCAGAAGACCACTCCAAAGGTACACGATCAGAATCCCTTGATCCCGTTACCCGTAATTGACATCCCCTTCCAGAGAGTGGCCATGGATATAGTAGGACCCCTGCCAAAGTCCAGTAGGGGGCACCATTACATCCTTGTCATCATGGATTATGCCACCCGCTACCCAGAGGCAGTCCCGTTACGCACTGCAAGTGCTGAGGCAGTTGCCAGGGAATTATTCCTCCTATTTAGTCGAGTTGGCATTGTAAAATAAATCCTAACTGACCAGGGAACCTGCTTCATGTCTCAGGTAATGAAGGAGATGTGCAAGCTGTTGAAGGTGAGCCAAATAAGAACCTCAGTGTACCACCCACAGACAGATGGCCTGGTAGAACGTTTCAATAAGACCCTAAAACAAATGCTGAGAAAGACGATTGATGTGGATGGGAAAAACTGGGACCAACTAATCCCCTTTGTCTTGTTTTCAATACGAGAAGTCCCCCAGGCTTCCAGAATTTTTGCCGTTTGAGTTGCTGTATGGACGGCAACCCAGGGGCATGCTGGATCTGGCTAAAGAAGCCTGGGAGCAACAGTCATCACCCCACCGCTCTGTATGTGGACCAGATGCAAGGCAGGATGGGCAAAATATGGCTCCTAGTGCGGGAGCATATGCAGCAAGCACAACACGCTCAAGCCCGAATCTACAACCGTAAAGCTCAAGTGCGGGAGTTCCGGCCAGGTGAGTTTGTTCTGGTCCTGAGTTCAACGGCTGAATGTAAGTTCCTGGCCAAGTGGCATGGGCCATATGAGGTGATTGAGAGGGTGAGTGAGGTTAACTACAAGGTGAGACAACCTGGGAGAAAGAAATCCTATCAAATTTATCACATCAATCTTTTGAAGAAGTAGCATGCCCCTGACAGTGTTCCGATGGCAACATTAACCGTCGAAATACCAGATCTGGTCCCTTCACAGGTACCTCTAGGCCCCCAGTTGGGCCCGGCCCACCGACAAGACATGGTGGAACTGACCAATCACTTCAAGGATGTGTTTTCTGACCTGCCGGGACACACCAAGGTGATCCAACACAACATAATCACTGAGCCTGGAAAGAAGGTGAGGCTCTGGCCCTATCACATCCCAGAGGCAAAAAGGGAGACCATCAAAGAAGAGGTGAGAAAGATGTTGGAAATGGGGGTTATTGAGGAGTCACATAGTGACTGGTCCAGCCCAATTGTTCTGACTCCCAAATCAGATTGCACGGAAAGATTCTGCAATGATTTTAGGAAATTGAATGAAATCTCCAAATTTGATGCCTACCCCATGCCGAGAGTTGATGAGCTAATCGAGCGATTAGACCCAGCCCGGTTTGTGTCCACCCTCGACCTCACCAAGGGTTACTGGCAGGTTCCCCTCACAGAAGGAGCCAAGGAAAAGACGGCCTTTGCTACCATTGCAGGCACCTTACACGAGATGACAAAAAACAGCCACCCACACCAGGTCCTCTGGAGTGCCGAAGCAGAGGAAGTGTTTGCAACCCTTCAGAAGGCCTTATGCACCGAGCCGGTCTTGAGTACACCAAACTTTGAGGACATGTTCGTCATCCATGCAGATGCCTCAGGCTCAGGGGCTGGAGCTGTGCTGTCCCAGGTTAGGGGAGGTGAGGAACACCCAGTGACCTACATTAGCCGTAAGTTGCTAAAGCATGAAATTAATTATTTTACTGTAGAGGAGGAATGTCTGGCAATAAAATGGGTGTTAACCAAGCTGCGGTATTACCTCCTGTGCAGAAAATTCACCCTGGTAAAAGATCATGCCCCACTAAGATGGATGTCAACAGCCAAGGACACTAATGCACGAGTTACACGGTGGTTCCTGGAATTGCAAAACTTAAATTTTTCAGTTGAGCACAGATCTGGAAAAGCCCATGGAAATGCAGATGCACTGTCCAGGAGAGATGAATGCTGGCTCATTGACGCTCCTAGCCCCCACCTGGAGCTGGTGGAGGGGGTGTGTGGCAAACAAGGGGGGGAAGCCGAGCAGACACAGCACAGGAGGCGGATACCCAAGCTCAGATCCAGTGCAGGTGCTGCAGCCACTAGACACACAATGATTGGTCACACCTGCAGCCCATCAGCCAAATGGAGGGAGTGAGTATATGTTCACAGCTGAGCAGCCAGAGGAAAAAACGGACTGGGCAGACAGACTGAACAGAAGAAGACTACAAGGATTCCCGGCTCCTTTGGAGAGGGGCGGCGTCAGATAGGAGGTAATACAGCAGACTCATCGCTCTCCTCTGCTCTGCCCTAACAGGACGGAGGAATCATCTCTCACACGGTGTAGACTGAAGGCAACGACCCCGACCGGGAGGAATCTTTAGTTAAATTTGGTCTCATCCCTCTTTACCCTGACCTGCTTATTAAAGGACACTTTTTGTTACATGGATAATGTCTCTGATATATACACAATAAATAAATAAATAAATATATATATATATATATATGTATATATATATATATATATATATATATATATATATATATATATATATATATATATATATATATATGTATATATATTTCACCTGAAGAGACAGACTGAATCTACAACACAACTCTTTTCCATATGCTGAACAACCTGCCTGCCAACTAACATGAAAACTGTGCCAAGTTCATCCAGTGCTGTTCCAAAGGCATAAATAATGTTGAAGTATTTACATGTATTTCTTGACACAGGTGTATTATCTGTGTATGTTCATCGGTCTACACAGATGTGTCCAGGCCTGTCCGAGCATCATGTCTCCACCCTCAGTAGATCCAACACGTCCACTTGTCCCTCTGTGGACGGACCTGTTGTGTCACTGTATGACTCGTCTTTGGTGCTGCGCACATTAGGAGCTGCTTTCAACACAATTAAAGTCCTGCTTAATAAATAATAGGCCCCCTCTCCCTCTCCACCTCCTGTAACCGTAATAAATCCATTACAAAGGCAGGCCATAGAGCTGCTCCTGTTTTTACTCAATAATTGATGAAGACAAATTCCTCCAGGCGCTAATTAGATCAACAGGAAATTAGTATTTATTGGAATACAGGCCTTTGGAAAAGGTCATATTGAATATTTGCCAACATCTAATCATCCATGCAACACTCTTTCATGGTTATTCTAAAGGTTTTAATGGAAAGTCCATCGGCCAATACAGTCCGATACAGTTTGTATACATACATACAGTTTGGACAGGATGGGGGGGTTTTCCGAGTGTAAACGTCAGAGACAGAACTGAGTTTAATCTGTTGGAACATCCTCGTCTGCCCGTGAACACTGACAGGAAGTGTTGGTCGTCAACTGTTTTTAACATGGAGCTCCATCGAGGGCTGAAAACATCACGTGAAGAAAACATCGCGTGATGAAAACATCGTGTGACGAAAACATGTCGTGACGAAAACATGTCGTGACGAAAACATGTCGTGACGAAAACATCGCATGACGAAAACATGTCGTGACGAAAACAACGCGTGACGAAAACATCTCGTGATGAAAACATCGCGTGATCCCCGGCCAGATGTTTGAAGGCAGCCTAAAATTAAAAAAATTCAAATAACATAATGAAACTAAAATTCATCTATAAACAGACAGTAACATATAGACAAAACCAATTCACATATAAGCAAAAGAAAAGTGTATCTACAGTACAAACACATATATGTGTCACTGAGGCACAGAACATACATCAACACTGAACAAGACAAATGCACATATAGGCGAAACAAGCAGGCAAGACAGACAGTACATTAATGCTTGCACACCTGAGTGGCAACAAGCCATTCATTAAGGCTACGTTTGAATGTTTTGTACGTGTTTTTTGTGTGTATGTGTGATGGCAGAGCATTCCACAAGTGTGCTGAATTCACAGATAATGCAGATTTGCTGAAAGCGCTTGACATTACATTACATTTAGCTGACGCTTTTATCCAAAGCGACTTACAATAAGTGTATTTCAACCATGAGGGTACAAAACCCAGAACAAGAATCAAGAAAATACAATTTCTTCAAGAAAGCCAAACTACAAAGTTCTATCAGTAAGTTCCATTTTAAGATACTAAAGTTCTACTGTTAAAGGTAAAGTCTGAAGAGGTGTGTTTTTAGTTTGTGGTGGAAGATGTTCAGAGTTTCTGCTGTCCTGATGTCAGTGGGGAGCTCATTCTACCATTTAGGAGCCAGGACAGCAAACAGTGGTGATTTGTAGAGTGTTTAGCTCAGTGAGGAGCAACAAGCTGATTGGCAGAAGCAGAGCGGAGTGAACGGGCTGGGATGTAAGGTTGGACCATGTCCTGGATGTACACTGGACCTGATCTGTTCACAGCACGGTACGCAAGTACCAATGTTTTGAAACGGATGCGGGCGGCTACTGGTAACCAGTGAAGGGAGAGGAGGAGGAGGAGGAGGAGTGGAGTAGTGTGAGTGAATCTAGGAGGTTAAAGATCAGTCGAGCTGCTGCATTCTGGATCAGCTGCAGAGGTCGGATGGTACTAACAGGTAGACCTGCCAGGAGGGAGTTACAGTAGTCTAGATGTGAGATGACCAGAACCTGGATCAGAACCTGGACCAGAACCTGAGAACAGGAAGAGAGCAGAGCCTGAGACACCGAGGTCCTGAAGGAGGAAAGAAGGATCTGGTGGTTCACTGTGTCCAATGCAGCAGAAGGTCTGGAAGGATCAGGACAGAGGACAGAGAGGCTGCTCTAGCAGTGTCAAGCTGCTCAGAGACAGAAGGAGGACCGTCTCTGTTGAGTGGTCTGTTGAAACCAGACTGGTGGTCAAGAAGGTTATTATGGTGGAGATAGGAGGAGAGTTGGTCAAAGATAGCTCGTTCCAGAGTTTTAGAAAGAAAGGAAAGAAGAGAGACGGTCTGTAGTTGTTTACTTCAGACGGGTTGAGGGGGGGTTTCTTCAGGAGAGGGTTCACTCTCTCCTTCACAGAGTTCAGGAAATAGACTGTTGACAGAGAAGTGGTGATGAGATGGAGAGAAAAGGAAGAAGGTCTGGAGCAATATACTGGAGAATGTGAGATGGGATGGGGAGGGGGGGTGGAGGTTACCAAGGTAACAACTTGATTGGGAGATGAGGGGGTGAAAGAGGAAAGCGAAGGGGATGAAGATGAAGATGACGGACATGTAGTTACAGAAAATGGATTATAAAATGAGGAGCGTATGTCATTTATCTTTTTAGTAAAGTAGTTGAGAAAGTGGCTTGGTGGAAGGAGGAGGGAGGGGGGGAGGGGGGAGGAGGTTGGAGAAGATGGAGAAGATGGAGAAGAGCTTTTTGGGGTTGGAAAATGAGGATGTAATTCTGGTTTGGTAGAAAGTGCTTTTGGCTGCAGAGATAGAGGAGAGGAGAGAGGAAGAGGACATGGAAGAGGACAGGAGGACATGGAGGAGGACAGAGACAATCAAAAGAGGAAGACAGAGTAGAAAGGAGAGTGTCTGTGGCTGAGTTAGGATGCATGAAGGAAAAAGAGTCAGTTGAAGGGAGGGCAGATAAAACAGGAGGGAGAGAGGAGGGAGAGAGGGAGTGAATGTTGTGACTGACAGGTCCAGAGTCTGTTGATGTGGTCAGGTTGTCAGTTAGAGAGAGTCAGAGATAAAGAAGTGGTCGGAGACATGAAGTGGAGTTACAGTGAGGTTAGATGTGGAGCAGTTTCTGGTGAAATATAGTCCAGGTGGTTCCAACCTTTGTGAGGAGGAGGAGAAGGACTGAGGGAGACAGCAAAGGAAGACAGGAAGAGCACATGGTCAGATGACTTCTCAGTCTGGATGTTAAAGTCACCCAGAAGGACAAGTGGAGGACCATGTTCTGGGACGTTTGACAGGAGGACGTCTAATTCGTCCAAGAAATCTCCCGAAGGACCTGGAGGACGGTAGAGGACAACAATGTTTAATTGTACTGGATGAGTAACTGTCACAGCATGAAACTCAAGAGACAGTGAGGTAGGAAGTGGAAGTGGGTAAAGAGAAAACCTCCATTTAGGGAGATGAGTAGACCTGTACTCCCCCTCCTCCCCCTACCAGAGGGTTGGGGGTGTGGCTGAAGGAGAAGACAGAGGAGAGAGCAGCAGGGTGGATGTTGTCCAGTGTGATCCAGGTCTCAGTGAGACCAAAGAAGTCCAGAGATGAAGTCTGTCTTCAGCTGACTGACAGTTCCAGAGTCCTCCTGTGACGAGGTGTTGGGTATGAGTGGAACGGGTGGGACAGATAACAGAGGAAAGGTTACGGTGTTGGTGTGAACGAGTGAGAGGCCTGTAGTATCTACGAGTAGATATACGCACCGGGACGGAAAGTACACACATACTCAGATGGCAGTAGTACTACTCAGCTATACTCAGCCTCCCCCTGTGACTCCAACTAAAGACTCCTTTGTCTTTATCCTCCGAGTCTTCATAGGACGAGTCCTCGCTGACGCTGAAGCTGATGCTTCAAACACTTCCTGGTTTTATAACAGGGTTGGCTACAGCTGGTCAGACCACACCTCCTGCTCGTTAGACCTCCCGTCACCAGGTGTTACAAATATGCAGCAATAGAAACTCACCACTGATTACTAAACAAAGAAAACTTTCGCAACAGTCTAGATTTTGTCCCAACTTGTCTCAGAGTCTTTTTACCTCAAACTGGTAGAAAGTCAAATACAACTTAGTCCTTAATAGAATTGAAATAAAGACCAGCAGTTTAACTCTAAACTTGTTCTCTTTGACTCACAGTTACTTGAGTGAAAACAAGAATCCAATCACAAACAATTCCAGCTACCAGAAACCATCCAAGCTTCAGCAGTCAAGATATCCTAAAACAGCAGATGTAATAATAAACTTTAGCAGAGAAGAGTATTTAAAGATTATACTTTACTTTAGTTCAAGTGATCCGGCTGGATGTAGTCCTCCAAAAGTCAAAAAATTACCTATGGTGAAATGACACAATCACCTCTTGAAGCAGATATAGTGTGTCTGCTACTTTGAGTGCGTTGTTTAATAAATTCACTAAGCGGAGGCGGGGCCATGCCATGTACAATTTAAAAAAACACATCAGTGAATTTAATGAGGTTCTCCCAACTCAAGATATGGTGTTTGATGAGGATATTGCAGTGATGGTGACTTTAAAAAAAAAAAAAAAATTATCAAGTGTTTTTAGAGCTTGTTTATGGAGAATATGGATAGATTTTAATGTTGTGCTGCTGGCTTGTGCCCAGCTGGTTAAGCAGTAGGTCAGATGGGGGATAATCATTCCATTAAAATACAGTTTTGCAGCCTGCATGGTTAGACTGTTTCTTATATATCTGAAATTCATGAGGTTAAATTTTAAGACCTTTGTTACATGTTTTACCTGCTTTTTAAAAGAGAGATTAGAAGAATCAGCAAAAAAAAATCCTAAATATTTAAAATCTGACCAGCAACATGAACATCTGGCTCCAGTGACACTTTGCAAGCCCTCTTTGTGAAGAACATACAAACAGTCTTTTTAACATTCAGGTGAAGGCAGAAATTTACAAGCCATTTAGTTAGGTTAGGTTAGGTAGTTACTTTATTAATCCCTGAGGGGAAATATTTTAAAATTTACATTTGTCATTGTGGACGTGAGCTTAAGTACAGCTTGTTCTTTGTTCTTTGCATGCACATAAATCACTGTATCATCAGCGTACATTTGAAATTCACACCCATTGCAGAGACCCGCAAATCATTAATGTATAAACTGAATAATAAAGGTCCTAAAATAGAACCGTGGGGTACTCCCACGTTAGATCTCAGAGTAGATGATGAAACATCACCCACTCTGACACACTGGGTTCTTCCTTCAAGGTAGGATTTCCGCAAGGCAAGAGACTCTCAGGAAAAGTTCAAATTTGACAGTTTATTAATCAGGACATTGTGATTAACCGTATCAAAAGTCTTCTTGAGGTCAAGAAAAACCGCTGCTACTACACCGCCTTTATCCATTTTAAGCTTCACATTCTCTAAGAGAAAACAGTTGGCTGTTTCAGTCGAATGATTAGCCCTGTAACCAAACTGCATAGGATGTCGCTGATATGGAGCTGTTGAGGTGTTTAATAAGTTGCTCTGCAACACATTTCTCAACAATTTTAGAAACAGCAGGGAGAATACTGATTGACCGATAATTAGAGACATCAGTTGAATCTCCTGTCTTAAAAACGAGTGTTACTATGGCTGTTTTCCATCATTTCAGAAGCACACTTTGCCTGAGAGATTTGTTGACAATGCTTGTGATAGGGTGAGGGAGTGTGCCTTCAGAAAAATATTGTCAATTCCATAAACATCTTTTGCCCTAGAATTCTTGAGTGAGCCTAGAAGTCTGGTGACAGTAGATGCAGAGACTTCCTGAATAGAGAAGCATGGTTGCCCTTCATATACTGGTGTATGATGAAATTGACCAATACTGGAGCTTTGAGTTAAAGCTTCCACTGAGTTGATAAAGTATGAATTGAAAGCTGTACAAATTACAACTTCATCTTGTGTAAGGCACCCATTCAATTCAATTCAATTCAATTCAATTCAATTCAATTCAATTTTATTTATATAGCGCCAAATCACAACACAGGTTATTTCATGGCACTTAACACGTTAAAGTCCTTACGGCAGAACTTTACAACATTATACAGAGAAACCCAACAATTCAACAATTCCCACATAAGCTAGGAGGTAAAAAACTCCTCTTGAAAGGAGAAAAACCTCCAACAGAGGGAAGAAAAACTCCCTTTTAACAGGAAGAAACCTCCGACAGAACCAGATTCAGAGGTGGGCGGAGCATCTGTTAACAGAACCAGGCTCAGAGGTGGCAGGCCATCTGCTTCGACCAGTTGGGGTGAGAGGAGAGCAGAGAGAGAAAAGGACAGCATAGAGATAGAAGAGGAGACCTGTTGGTGGAGACGACAAGTGCAGAGCAGAGACATGCAGCTCCATGACGGGACATCTGGAGAAGAAAGAACAGAAACTATGTGAGCGAAGGAACTGAATGGAGACAACAGATAATAAGAAGAAACTATGGGAGAGAAAAAGATGGTGAGGTATGAGTCAGTTAAAGAGTAGGAGGAAAGAAAAGAAGCTCAGCATGTAATGAGGTCCCCCAGCAGCCTCGGCCTATAACAACATAACTAAGGGTTGGTTCAGGTCTACCTGAGCCAGCCCTAACTATAGGCTTTATCAAAAAGGAAGGTTTTGAGTCTAATCTTAAAGCTAGAGAGGGTTTCTGCCCCTCCAACACAAACTGGGAGCTGGTTCCACGGGGGAGGAGCCTGAAAACTGAAGCTCCGCCTCTCATTCTACTTCTGGAAACTCTGGGAACCACAAGTAGACCAGCGTACTGAGAGAGAAGTGCTCTGCTCGGATTATATGGTTCTATAAGATCTCTAAGATATGATGGAGCCTGGTCATGTGGAGCTTTGTAAGTCATCAAGAGAATTTTAAATTATATTCTTGATTTCACAGGAAGCCAGTGAAGAGAAGCTAAAACTGGAGAAATATGATCTCTCTTGTTAAATCCCGTCAGTACTCTTGCTGCAGCATTTTGGATCAGCTGCAGGTTTTTAATGAGTAATTTGGACATCCTAACAACAAGGAATTACAATAATCTAGTCTAGAAGTAACAAACGCAGGAATGAGTTTTTCTGCATCACGCTGAGGAAGGATTTTCCTGATTTTATTAATATTACGTAGATGAAAGAAGGCAGTTCTGGAGATTTGCTTTATATGGTGGCTAAAGGACAAATCCTCATCAAAGATGACTCCAAGGTTCCTCACAGTTTTGCTGGAGGCCAAGACAACGTCATCTAGAGTAACTAAGTGATTACAGAAAGAGTTTCTGAGGTGTTTAGGAACAAGTACAAGAACTTCTGTTTTGTCTGAATTTAGAAGCAGGAAGTTTTTGGTCATCCAGGCCTTTATGTCTTTTAGACAGGCTTCAAGTTTTACTAACTGATTAGTTTCATCTGGTTTTATAGAAAGATATAGCTGAGTGTCATCTGCATAACAATGGAAGCTGATGCAGTGCTTCCTGATGACATCTCCTAATGGAAGCATGTACAAAGTAAAAAGTATTGGGCCTAACACTGAGCCTTGTGGAACTCCATAACTAACTCTTGTTTGTCTGGAAGACTCATTGTTGACATGGACAAACTGGAATCTATCTGATAAGTAGGATTTGAACCAGTCTAATGCAGTTCTTTTAATCCTCGTAACGTCTTCTAATCTCTGTAATAAGATCGTATGATCAATCGTATCAAAAGCAGCACTGAGGTCCAGAAGAACAAGTACAGAGACGAGTCCATTATCTGAGGCTAATAAAAGGTCATTAGTAACTTTCACCAGAGCTGTTTCTGTGCTATGATGAACTCTAAAGACTGAAAATCTTCAAACAGATCATTCCTTTGTAAATGATCAAAAAGTTGATTTGAAACAACTTTTTCAAGGATTTTAGAAATAAACATCAGGTTGTAAATTGGTCTGTCGTTTCCTAAAACAACTGATCAAGAGTCGTCTTTTTAAGTAAAGGTTTAATTACAGCCACTTTAAAAGCCTGCGGTACATAGCTGGTTACAATAGATAGATTGATCTGATCTAATATGGAAGTATTAATTAAAGGGAAGACTTCCTTAAAAAGTTTAGTTGGGATGAGATCTAACAGACAGCTAGAGGATCCAGATGAAGAAATAATTCTAGTTAACTCAGAGAGCTCAACAGGAGAGAAATGTTCCAAGTTTACATCTGGTCCTACAGTTGCTTTCAGGGCTGCTGTACTTAACATCACATCAATGATGGTGTCAGGAAGGGTCTGCCCGATTCTCTCCCTGATAGTAAGAATTTTATTAGTAAAGAAGTTAATGAAGTCATTACTGCTGAGAGCTGAAGGAATAGAGGGCTCAACAGAACTGGGACTCTTTGTCTCTTTCTGCCATTCACATTCATTTTAAGTTGCTTCATTGAATTGCTGCTATGTTTGTCTGTTAACTTCTTTAGATTATCCCATATTATTTTAGAATTCCCCCTGCTTCATCAATGATCCTGATTAAAAAAAAAAAAAAAAATGCTTTTGCGTTTCTAAGTTCTTTCATTACCTGGTTTCTCAGCATTACGAATTTCTGCCTATCATTTCCTAATTTAGACTTGAGTGCCAGTTTTAATGCATAGTCCGTTTTTTCATTAAATTCCAGATGTCACTATTTAGCCATGGAAGTGTGTTCTTTTGATTTTGTTTAATTTTGGCTTTTTTAAGGAAACTGTTAATTGTGGTCTGTATGTGGATAAAATGTTGCTGTCTTCTTTCACACTTGCAACCATTAAACAGTTGCTCCAATCAATCCCCTGTATAGCATCCTCAAATAAATGTTGGTCACCTTTCGGTATTCTTCATTGATTAGCCTTTCTGGTAAAGATATTTTAAAACATTTCTTTGTAAGTTTTCTTGTTAAAAGTATTAAATTATGGTCAGACATACCAGTTACCATATTGTGTGTTTTGATCATTCTTTCTGGTTTATTGCTAAAAATCAAATCAATCTGGGACTGAGAAGTATGGGTTATCCTTGTGTGTTTGTTCACTAACTGAGTCATATTAAAACAATCAGTTGTATGTTTTAGGGATTTTCTTCCAGACTTATCCTCCCAATTTACATTAAAATCACCCATTAATATAACCTCTTTGTCAAAGTCACAGTCCTTTAACATGGAATTAAGCTGATCATAAAATTCACATTTGGACAATGGTGGTCTGTAGAGACAGATAAGAGTAAGAGACATTTGAGATGATAGTGACACTTTCAGACCAATACATTCCAATTTGACATCACTTGACCACTCAATCTGGCTACAATTAAGGTGTTCTTTAATGTAAAACATTGCTCCTCCTCCTTTACCACTAGATCTATCTCTTCTAAACATATTGTATCCACTTACATTCAAAGCAACAGAGGGCAAGTTTATATGTAGCCACGTTTCTGAGAGGCATAGAAAGTCCAGGTTTGAGTCAACAACAAGATGTTTTATTTGATCTATTTTAGGCAAGAGACTTTGAATATTCAAATGCCCCCCAAACAGTCCTTTAGGTCTTGAGTGCGTATCCCAGAGCACCTGGGCATGATTGACCGTTTTGAAAAGTTTATGTGTACGTAATATTCTGATAGCTGGATTCAGACCGCTTTGTTTCACTTTTGTTGTTGCAGCGCAATGTTCAGAGTTTTCAATTTATTGTGAGCAGCTATCCATATCAGTGTGCGAGTTAGTCAGTGGACTGAAATGCATGACAATTGAGTTTGTATTATCACCTTCAGTCCTGATCACACACTTTGAGTGACAGCTTATTTTATTAAAGGATAGAAAAATGGATGAAAAAAAAAAATCTCCTCATCATGTTGAAGAAGCTTTAAAAGACAATATTCCAAGAAGATAAATGGAAAGAAAGAAAACGGCATTGATAGATGTTCATGGTGTCATGTGTGAAGCCCATGTACATTCCCACGTTTTCCCCATATGGAAACTCCTGTTTTTTTCTGCGAAGGAGGGAACATGAAAGTGTTTGTTAAAATTCTGCAGTGACTGACAATGTTTCAGTTTCTCCTGAATTATCAGTCATCAAAATATTTAAATTCTTTTATTATTGTCTGTTTTCATCGTGATGATGTAATGTGAGCTGAGGCTGTGATTGGACAGTTGCCCTGTGTTGTCATCGATGCTGGAGGAGAAGAGGAGAGGACATAAAACACATGATGGAGCTGTGTGATCAGACAGCAGAGGCCAGCGACTCAACAAGCCTTTGGTGGTCTTATTATTCTAATGTTGATTTACGACCTTTGACCTCCAAGAAGAGACGCTCATAATTAACAGTAAAGGGAGGAGCCAGCTCTACTCAACCTCTGTGTCTTTTTTGTCTTCGTCTGTCCTCCAGAGCAGATTGGCAGGTCGCATCGCTGAGTTCCTATAAGCATGTTAAATCACCCTCTCTGTAATACTGAGATTACGCAACCAGCTACCAACTAAATAAACATGTAATCTAAATCTGTTGATATGATGGAGCAATTCACTCTCAGAATATAAAACGTTGTTAGTGCGATCTCCATTTCCATGGCAACACATTGGGTATGACTAAAAACTGGAAAACAATCAGTGGTGTCAGTAGACTCTTATGCAGTGTATGCAATGTTTACTACTCCAGGAAGTAGTCCAACCCTTAGCAACCACCCTAGCAACAGAGAGGATTTCTAGAACACTAAACTGCTCAGCTAGTTCAGTCTGGTTGGAACAAAGATACCTGATGAACAAAGATACCTGATGAACAAAGATATCCGATGAACAAAGATATCTGATAAACAAAGATATGTTATGAACAAAGATATCCGATGAACAAAGATATCTGATGAACAAAGATATCTGATGAACAAAGATACCTGATGAACAAAGATATCTGAAGAACAAAGATATCCATGGACTCATGTGTTTTTAACATTTTAGCTCCGTGTCATGTGTTCAAACCAAACCGGTCCAGCTAGCCTCCGCTAGGATTGTAAGTGCGTGACTATCCATGGTGTTACGGTACGGGTGCTCAGAGCGACCAAAAAGGACCAAAAGAGACCCGACTTCACCAAATGGGTCATTTAATAGAACTAGAACAAGTAAAAATTAAAACTGCAAGCAGTGATATGCACTGTGTGTGATGGGAAGCTGGCGGGTCGGGGCGCGCGAGGGACCGCATATCACCGCTTAAAGTTGCAATTTTTATCTCGTTTCCTGTTTCCAGCAGGGGGCACTACGACTATGACCGAATATGACCATACAGGTGTCTTCAGGGTGGAACTGTTATCAAAGATGTAACGTTTGAGGAAGATCGGAATATGTAAATAAACGCTACAGACTTGTAGTTTCATGGCGAGACACTCAAAATGGCCACCACGCCACGGGCACACCGATTGACAAAAACAAATTCATGATGCCAAGAGACTTTTCGGTACATCTCGGTGTGATACACCTGTCCAACGAATCTGGTGCATGTATGTGAAGCTAGGTGCCGGGGCTGCAGTTTAGGGCGTGCTAGCGAGCCGTTTGGCCACGCCCACTTGCATAACACATATCAGATGTATCATCTCACCACGCCAGATGTATGTGACATGTTTCATGAGGTTTCAAGCATCCTTTAACCTTAAACATCAACTTCCTGTGTCTCGATGAGACATGAAACTTTGCCGCATCGCCATGGTGACGCCCATTGACAAACTACAAAGGACACATGTATCACACCTAGGTGCACAAAAAAGTTACATTTCACCGTTATGTCAACTCAACAGGAAGTCCACCATTTTGAATTTAGTCACCATTTTGGGCGATTCTGACACGTTGTACTTTGTCGAACTCCTCCGAGGGATTTTTTCGGACCAACTTGAATTTAGGTTCTCTGGATAGAAAACATGTTTGAGATTAAAAGTTATCAAAATAATTTGTTTTCATCGATGTGTGTGCCCGTGAGAGGCGGCCATTTTGAGCGTCTCGCCATGAAACTAGGAGTTGCTTTAAATCTTATGTACATGGACCGACCTTCTCCAAACATCACAGGTATGATAACAGCCCCGCCCTGAAGACCCCTGTGGGGTAATATTCGCTCATAGTGATAGCGCCCCCTGTTGGCCACTGGAAATTACACTTTTCATACGTTCACATTCTACGTCGAGCTGGTTGATCCCATGAACCTAAAGTCAGGTCACAACAACCTAAACATGTAGTTGATGATATATTGAGACATTCGTTCGACTTTGTCATTGGGCGTCGCCGTGACGATGCAGCAAAGTTGGATGTCTCGCTGTGACACAGGAAGTTGATGTTTAAGGTCAAAGGATGCTTGAAACCTCACGAAACGTGTCACATACATCCGGCGTGGTGAGACGATACATGTGACGTGTTTTGCGAGTGGGCGTGGCCAAACGGCTCGAGAGCGCCCCCTAAAGAGATGCTCCGGTGGCCACATTTACCTAAATTCACGAAATCCGGTGGACACGTGTATCACACCTAGACGCACAAAAAAGTTACATTGCGCCGTTACGTCAACTCCACAGGAAGTCCACCATTTTGAATTTAGTCGCCATTTTGGGCGATTCTGACACGTTGTACTTTGTCAAACTAGTCCGAGGGATTTTGTCGGACCGACTTGAATTTAGTTTCTATGGATAGAAAACATGTTTGGGATTAAAAGTTACCAAAATAATTCATTTTCATTCATGTGGGTGCCCGTGACAGGCGGCCATTTTGAGTGTCTCGCCATGAAACTACGAGTTGCTTTAAATCTTATGTACATGGACCGACCTTCTCCAAACATCACAGGTATGATAACAGCCCCGCCCTGAAGACCCCTGTGGGGTAATATTCGCTCATAGTGATAGCGCCCCCTGTTGGCCACTGGAAATTACACTTTTCATACGTTCACATTCTACGTCGAGCTGGTTGATCCCATGAACCTAAAGTCAGGTCACAACAACCTAAACATGTAGTTGATGATATATTGAGACATTCATTCGACTTTGTCATTGGGCGTCGCCGTGACGATGCAGCAAAGTTGGATGTCTCGCTGTGACACAGGAAGTTGATGTTTAAGGTCAAAGGATGCTTGAAACCTCACGAAACGTGTCACATACATCCGGCGTGGTGAGACGATACATCTGATGTGTTTTGCGAGTGGGTGTGGCCAAACGGCTCGCCAGCGCACCCTGCTGGAGACAGGAAACGAGACAAAAATTCTCCCTCCATGTTCTCCTTGTCAGGAGTCCAGTTTTTTCCTCCGTTTTGCCCCCCGATCACCTCTCCTCCTGTGTCCCCTGTCTTTGTATGTGGCCACGCCCCTCACCTCCCGTAGCCACGCCCCTCACCGGTCCCAGCAGATGCAGCCACTCACCCCTGATCACCACCTGCAGGTGTGCTGCATCTCCCTGGTCACCTCCCCAGACTATATGTAACCTGCCCCTGCACAACTCTGGTTGTCGATTCATTTTTGTTAGCCACCCATCCGTCCTCTGTCTGCTCTCCATCTGCTCTCCGTCAGCTCTCCGTCAGTCCTGTTCCCGTTCCTCCGGCCTCTGTGCCTCCTGCGGATATTCCCGGTCAAAGTCACCAGTCGGTGGAGTTGCCCTCCCGGCTCGGAGGATTGTTGACGCCGTCCCTTCCACTGGTCTGCCGGCTGCCCTGTCAGCCGTGTCCCCCTGGAGCTGTCGGTCGAGTTGCCCTCCCGACTGGAAGTAAGTGGACACGAGAGGTGCCACCTTTTGGGTTTGTTGTTTTTGTTTATTACAAATAAAGACTGTACTTTGGAACTTATACCTCGAGTCTGTGAGCTTGCATTTGGGTCCTGGAAAAACACCCACCACATAACACTCCTCTTCTTCCTCCCTCCATGTTCTCCTCTTCTTTTCCCTCCATATTCTACTCCTTCCCTCTGTGATCCTATCATCCTCTATCATTATCTCCACGCTGGAGGAATGAATTTCCCTCCTGTTCAAATGCAGGTATGGAAAACGAGCTGGGTAATATTGATCTTCGTTAATGAGATGTCTGTTGGAGTGTTTCTGGGAAAGCCGGCAGAATGAGAAGGACTTCCTTTTTAAACAGCGGAGGAATCAGAGCTTTTCATGTTTGATGAATTCCAATCAGTCGTCTCTGATCCTCCTCTCTGTTTGATTACACCTCCTTTTGTCTTGTTGCTGTCCACTGCTCTGTTTTCTGACTCCATTTTCTTGTGTGTTTGTGTGTGCGTGTGTGTGTGTGCGCGTGCGTGTATGTGTGTGTGTGCGCTTGTGTGTGTGTGTGTGTGTGGATTGGATGTGCTTCATCGCCCCCATGAAAATGTTTGATTACCCTGAAACATGTGTAAACTGCGGGATGTGAGCTCAGTGCTTTGTCCTCACAGATTACAGCTTATTTTTTATTATTATTCCTCTACATTTTCCCGCCTCTGTCTCTCGGTACATGAACGGGCTGAAGAGAGTGTTTTGTGTAAAAACTGTCTGAAGTATGAACATCTGTACAAGCCTCCAGATTTAGCCCACAGCATAGTTCTGGTCCGTACCGTGGTTCTACAGCTGCAGTGTAGTTGTTCTTTCTGGGTCAATGTCTCTCATTAGAAGGGAAGCATCTTTTCTCCATGTCATCATACTGAAATTTAGATTTTACATTTCCATTTCTTCTGGTTTTGCTGCACACAGGGTTCACCTTTACATTAGGGAATATAATATTAAAGTTCTGTAATCATTATGAAAGGGAAGTGTATGAAGGTGTTTTTATCTCTATTATGCAAGCAAAACCAAAAACAACAGTTTGAGATCTGATTTCTTGCACTGCAATAAAAATTAAAGTTTGGAAGTAAAAAATATATGAACTGAGAATAAAATTATCTGCATTGTGAACAAATTTGCTCAGTTTTGTTAGTTTTTGCCGCAGAATTCAGTATTTTTAAAAATTCAATTATATTTTTGATTGCTCGTTTAAATCAGACCTGCAGATTAATTCTGCTGTTGGAGATGGTTTTTGCAGCTTAGACTCTCGCTGAAGTCCAGTTCTTCCTTTATTTTACAGAAGCTCAGTCCTGCTTTTCTTCATTTGTGTTGGACTAGTCCAGAACCAAAAATCGCAGTTGAACGCATCGCGGCATCCTTACGTTGGCTTTTTAAAATGTTTATGTTTTTGTATAAGTGTCTGAATGGGTTGAGTTTGTGCAGAAGGACTGATATCGTTAACATCTGCTTGTGGGAAATTTCATCATTTTCTGGTGAGCATGTTTTATTGTTCTTCTCAAATATGATGCCTTATAAAGAGACCATTTTCAGCCAGTCTGAGTTCAAATCAGCATCCGTTTGTAGTATGGACACTTCTAGATCCAGTGAGGACTCTCTTCTAGTTTGAGTGATGACTCTCTTCTAGTTTCAGTGATGACTCTCGATTAGCTCATTGAGGGCTCTTGTAGTTCCAGTGAGGAATCTCTCCTAGTTCCAGTGAGGAATCTTTTCTAGTTCCAGTGAGGACTCTCTTCTAGTTTGAGTGAGGACTCTCTTCTAGTTCCAGTGAGGACTCGTCTAGTTCCAGTGATGACTCTCTTCTAGTTTGAGTGAGGACTCTCTTCTAGTTTCAGTGAGGACTCGTCAAGTTCCAGTGATAACTCTCTTCTAGTTTGAGTGAGGACTCGTCTAGTTCCAGTGATGAATCTCTTCTAGTTCCAGTGAGGACTCTTTTCTAGTTCCAGTGAGGACTCTCTTCTAGTTTGAGTGAGAACTCTCTTCTAGCTCCAGTGAGGACTCGTCTAGTTCCAGTGAAGACTCTCTTGTAGTTCAGGTTAGGATTCTTCTAGTTCCATTGAGGACTCTCTCCTAGTTCCAGTGATGACTCTCTTCTAGTTCCAGTGAGGTCTATCTTTTAGTTTTAATGAGGACTTTTCTCGTTCAAATGAGAACTATCTTCTAGTTTCAGTGAGGACTCTCTTCTATTTCATTGAGGACTCTCTCCTAGTTCCAATGAGGACTCTTCTTGTTCCAGTGAGGTCTTTCTTTTAGTTCTAGTGAGGACTTTAGTTCCAGTGAGGATTCTTTTTTAGTTCATTGAGGGCTCTTGTAGTTCCAGCGAGGACTCTCTTCTAGTTTCAGTGAAGACTCTTGTAGTTCTAGTGAGGTCTCTCTTTTAGTTTTAGTGAGGACTATCTTCTAGTTCATCGAGGATTTTTCTACTTCCAGTGATGACTCTTCTAGTTCCAGTGAGGAGTCTCTTCTAGTTTGAGTGAGGACTCTCTTCTAATTCCAGTGAGGACTCGTCTAGTTCCAGTGATGACTCTCTTCTAGTTTGAGTCAGGACTCTCTTCTAGTTCCAGTGAGGACTCTCTTCTAGTTTGAGTGAGGACTCTCTTCTAATTCCAGTGAGGACTCGTCTAGTTCCAGTGATGACTCTCTTCTAGTTTGAGTCAGGACTCTCTTCTAGTTCCAGTGAGGACTCTCTTCTAGTTTGAGTGAGGACTCTCTTCTAGTTCCAGTGAGGACTCTTCTAGTTCCAATGAGGATTCTTTTTTAGTTCATTGAGGGCTCTTGTAGTTCCAGCGAGGACTCTCTTCTAGTTTCAGTGAAGACTCTTGTAGTTCCAGTGAGGTCTCTCTTTTAGTTTTAGTGAGGACTATCTTCTAGTTCATCGAGGACTTTTCTACTTCCAGTGATGACTCTTCTAGTTCCAGTGAGGAGTCTCTTGTAGTTCCAGTTAGAATTCTTCTAGTTCCAGTGAGGACTCTCTTCTAGTTTGAGTGAGGACTCGTCTAGTTCCAGTGAGGACTCGTCTAGTTCCAGTGATGACTCTCTTCTAGTTTGAGTCAGGACTCTCTTCTAGTTCCAGTGAGGACTCGTCTAGTTCCAGTGAGGACTCTCTTCTAGTTTGAGTGAGGACTCTCTTCTAGTTCCAGTGAGGACTCATCTAGTTCCAGTGATGACTCTCTTCTAGTTTGAGTCAGGACTCTCTTCTAGTTCCAGTGAGGACTCTCTTCTAGTTTGAGTGAGAACTCTCTTCTAGTTCCAGTGAGGACTCTTCTAGTTCCAATGAGGATTCTTTTTTTAGTTCATTGAGGGCTCTTGTAGTTTCAGCGAGGACTCTCTTCTAGTTTCAGTGAAGACTCTTGTAGTTCCAGTGAGGTCTCTCTTTTAGTTTTAGTGAGGACTATCTTCTAGTTCATCGATGACTTTTCTACTTCCAGTGATGACTCTTCTAGTTCCAGTGAGGAGTCTCTTGTAGTTCCAGTTAGAATTCTTCTAGTTCCAGTGAGGACTCGTCTAGTTCCAGTGAGGACTCGTCTAATTCCAGTGATGACTCTCTTCTAGTTCCAGTGAGGACTCGTCTAGTTCCAGTGAGGACTCTCTTCTAGTTCCAGTGAGAATTCTTCTAGTTCCAGTGATGACTCTCTTCTAGTTTGAGTGAGGACTCTCTTCTAGTTCCAGTGAGGACTCTCTTCTAGTTTGAGTGAGAACTCTCTTCTAGTTCCAGTGAGGACTCTTCTAGTTCCAATGAGGATTCTTTTTTTTAGTTCATTGAGGGCTCTTGTAGTTCCAGCGAGGACTCTCTTCTAGTTTCAGTGAAGACTCTTGTAGTTCCAGTGAGGTCTCTCTTTTAGTTTTAGTGAGGACTATCTTCTAGTTCATCGAGGACTTTTCTACTTCCAGTGATGACTCTTCTAGTTCCAGTGAGGAGTCTCTTGTAGTTCCAGTTAGAATTCTTCTAGTTCCAGTGAGGACTCGTCTAGTTCCAGTGAGGACTCGTCTAGTTCCAGTGAGGACTCTCTTCTAGTTCCAGTGAGAATTCGTCTAGTTCCAGTGATGACTCTCTTCTAGTTTGAGTGAGGACTCTCTTCTAGTTCCAGTGAGGACTCATCTAGTTCCAGTGATGACTCTCTTCTAGTTTGAGTCAGGACTCTCTTCTAGTTCCAGTGAGGACTCTCTTCTAGTTTGAGTGAGAACTCTCTTCTAGTTCCAGTGAGGACTTTTCTAGTTCCAGTGAGGATTCTTTTTTTTAGTTCATTGAGGGCTCTTGTAGTTCCAGCGAGGACTCTCTTCTAGTTTCAGTGAAGACTCTTGTAGTTCCAGTGAGGTCTCTCTTTTAGTTTTAGTGAGGACTATCTTCTAGTTCATCGAGGACTTTTCTACTTCCAGTGATGACTCTTCTAGTTCCAGTGAGGAGTCTCTTGTAGTTCCAGTTAGAATTCTTCTAGTTCCAGTGAGGACTCGTCTAGTTCCAGTGAGGACTCTCTTCTAGTTCCAGTGAGAATTCGTCTAGTTCCAGTGATGACTCTCTTCTAGTTTGAGTGAGGACTCTCTTCTAGTTCCAGTGAGGACTCATCTAGTTCCAGTGATGACTCTCTTCTAGTTTGAGTCAGGACTCTCTTCTAGTTCCAGTGAGGACTCTCTTCTAGTTTGAGTGAGAACTCTCTTCTAGTTCCAGTTAGGACTCTTCTAGTTCCAATGAGGATTCTTTTTTTTTAGTTCATTGAGGGCTCTTGTAGTTCCAGCGAGGACTCTCTTCTAGTTTCAGTGAAGACTCTTGTAGTTCCAGTGAGGTCTCTCTTTTAGTTTTAGTGAGGACTATCTTCTAGTTCATCGAGGACTTTTCTACTTCCAGTGATGACTCTTCTAGTTCCAGTGAGGAGTCTCTTGTAGTTCCAGTTAGAATTCTTCTAGTTCCAGTGAGGACTATCTTCTAGTTCATCGAGGACTTTTCTAGTTCCAGTGAGGAGTCTCTTGTAGTTCCAGTTAGAATTATTCTAGTTCCAGTGAGTCCTATCTAGTGAGGACTTTTCTAGTTTTAGTGAGGACTATCTTCTAGTTCATCGAGGACTCTTCTAGCTCCAGGGAGGACTCTCTTCTAGTTT
Source organism: Embiotoca jacksoni (assembly GCF_022577435.1). Classification (NCBI taxonomy): domain Eukaryota; kingdom Metazoa; phylum Chordata; class Actinopteri; family Embiotocidae; genus Embiotoca; species Embiotoca jacksoni. The sequence continues at coordinate 2,812,255 of NW_027185393.1, read as the reverse complement.
CAGTGAGGACTTTTCTCGTTCCAGTGAGGACCGAATGTCATCCAGTTTCCAGACACTGTATCTTTTGTTATCACAAATGTCTCTATCTCACCATTTCCACCAAAACCTGCTTACTGAGCCATCTGTCACCATGAGGCTCATTTGGTTCAGTGACTGATTGATTGGGTGATTGATTGCCCCACTCCTCATCCTCCCCCCTTTATTTTTACCTCTTGGTTCCAGCAGCTCACCTGTCCTAACAGTTGACACCCGTCTCTCCCTGTGTATGCATCGCAGCTCGTCTGACTGGCAGACCAACTAGACCACCCACCTCCCCCCTCCCCCCATCACTCTGCATCCTTAATTGAATCTCTTCAGCTCTGTATATTCCCAGTGGATCGGTGGAAGGGTCACCGGTTTCTGATTGGCTCACACACACCTGTACCTTAAGGACCTACTGCCTTCATCAGCGAGCAATGAAAACATTTTGTGTAGTGTGTGTGTGTGTGTGTGTGTGTGTGTACCTCTCTGTGATGTACATCAGTGTTGTTCCCCGGCGACAGATGTCGGATTGATTTCATCTGTCTCTCATCAAGCTCCTGTTCGTCCTGCTGCTGTAGACACACACACACACACACACACTACACAGCTGTGTATGTGTTTTCATCCGTGCACTAACATCATTAGGTAATCAGACAACAAACCCACCCAATCACAGTTGTGTGTCTGTGCAGCTATAAACAAACCACACCTCCTCATCAGACGTCAGAGGTCAGATCATGTGAATGTCAACTCCTTCTGATTTAAGATTCACTTATAATGTATTTTTCTGCGGTGAACTTCGGTTTTCTGAGATATTCGTAAGTCTTTGTTGCTGCTGCAACAGATAAATTAATCTGTAAATATCAACATTATTGAGTGCCTCTAGGATTTCAGGAGGTTTTTTGTGATTGTTTTGATTACAAATTTTAGATTTTGCGGCAGATTTTTGCAAAAATTTTGAGTTTTAAGATGTTTTTGCATAAAATTGCGGGAATTCAAAAAAATTGCAAGTTGAGAATTTTTTTTTAAATTATTTAATTATTTGGTGTATTTTTTTTTAGCTTAGAGAACCGTGGAGATAAAAGTTCTTAAAAGCTCCTAAAAGGTCCTAAAAGCTGCATATGTTTCCAGAACAGACCGTCTGTGACGAGAATATAGAAACAAGGACCACATAAGCTGTCAAAATAAGAGCTTTAGATGCTGTTTAATTCATGTTCATTCAACACATAGACCTGCTGGATGAAACAAACAGAGACGTCTCTGACAACTGGACGTGTGGAGAAAACTCATTTAACATCCAGTAATATGGAATCACTTCATTTGATTACAAACATGTAATCATCATTTTAATGTGAAGACCACATTTCCCGCAAACCCTGTCACTTCCTGTTTCTTCTCTTGTTCCAGTTCCTCCTGTGAACAGAGTTTTATTTGGTGATGAAAACAGGAGCAGAGACTTTCTGAGTTATTGTTGTTGATGAAGAGAGTTTTGTTAGAAAAGATTTTCTTTATGTTTTAATACTTTCAGCTCAGATTCTGATGACGGTGTTTTTGTGGAGAAATGGCGGGAATTAAAAAAATTGGCAAACTCCTGCAAATAGTTTGCGTAAGTTTGCATTAATTATTGCAATGGCAAGAAGGAGATTTCCTGGAGGGACTGATGAAGATCTTCAGATCATGTTATGCGTGTGACCTTCTGATAATATGGTGGTGAATGTCAGCAGGGTTCATCTTCTGGGGAACCTGAATATCTGTAGAAACTTCACTGGTAAAACATTTAGTATGTATATATTATATGATATATTTACAGTGCATCCGGAAAGTATTCACAGCGCTTCACTTTTTACACAGTTATTTTACAGCCTTATTCCAAAATTGATTAAATTCATTTTTTTCCTCAAAATTCTACACGCAATATCCCATAATGACAAAGTGAAAATAGTTTGTTTAAAATTTTTGCAAATCTATTAATAATAAAGAACGAAAATATAACACGTACTTAAGTATTCACAGCCTTTGCTCAATACTTTGTTGAAGCACCTTTGACAGCAATTACAGCCTCAAGTCTTTTTGAGTATGATGCTACAAGCTTGGCTCCTATTCTTGGGCAGTTTCTCCCGTTCTTCTTTGCAGGACCTCTCAAGCTCCATCAGGTTGGATGGGGAGCGTCGGTGCACAGCCATTTTCAGATCTCTCCAGAGATGTTCAATCGGGTTCAAGTCTGGGCTCTGGCTGGGACACTCGAAGACATTCACAGAGTTGTCCCGAAAACATTCCTTTGTTATCTTGGCTGTGTGCTTCGGGTCGTTGTCCTGTTGGAAGATGAACCTTCGCCCCAGTCTGAGGTCCAGAGCGCTCTGAAGAAGGTTTTCATCAAGGATGTCTCTGTACATTGCTGCATTCATCTTTCCCTCCATCCTGACTAGTCTCCCAGTTCCTGCCGCTGAAAAACATCCCCACAGCATGATGCTGCCACCACCATGCTTCACCGTAGAGATGGTGTTGGCCAGGTGATGAGCGGTGCCTGGTTTTCTCCAAACATGACGCTTGGCATTCAAGCCAAAGAGTTCAATCTTTGTTTCATCAGACCAGAGAATTTAGTTTCTCATGGTCTGACAGTCCTTCAGGTGCCTTTTGGTAAACTCCAGGTGGGCTGTCATGTTCCTTTTACTGAGGAGTGGCTTCTGTCTGGCCACTCTACCATACAGGCCTGCTTGGTGGAGTGCTGCAGAGATGGTTGTCCTTCTGGAAGGTTCTCCTCTCTTCACAGAGCAACGTTGGAGCTCTGTCAGAGTGACCATTGGGTTCTTGGTCACCTCCCTGACTAAGGCCCTTCTCCCCTGATCGCTCAGTTTGGCCGGGCGGCCGACTCTAGGAAGAGTCCTGGTGGTTCAAACTTCTTCCATTTACAGATGATGGAGGCCACTGTGCTCATTGGGACCTTCAATGCTGCAGAAATGTTTCTGTACTCTTCCCCAGATCTGAGCCTCGATACAATCCTGTCTGAGGTCTACAGATGATTCTTTGGACTTCATGGCTTGGTTTGTGCTCTGACATGTCAACTGTGGGACCTTATATAGACGGTGTGTGTCTTTCCAAATCATGTCCAATCAACTGAATTTACCAGGTGGACTCCAATCAAGTTGTAGAAACATCTCAAGGATGATCAGTGGAAACAGGATGCACCTGAGCTCAATTTTGAGTGTAATGGCAAAGGCTGTGAATACTTATGTATATGTGATTTTTTTTTCGTTTTTTTATTTTTAATAGATTTGCAAAAATTTCAAAAAAATGTATTTCACATTGTCATTATGGGGTATTGTGTGTAGAATTTTGAGGGAAAAAATTAATTTAATCAATTTTGGAATAAGGCTGTAATATAACAAAATGTGGGAAAAGTGAAGCGCTGTGAATACTTTCCGGATGCACTGTAATTCTGATTATAAAAGAGACCCTCACAGCAGCAGGGCAAACATGTGATGAGATTTATATTAATCAGTCAGAGTGAAGTGATGGAGAGAAGAGAGACTTTGAACCTGAAAATCTCTCCGACTTCACAGAAAACGTTCAGATTCAGGGTCACGAGTCGGCTCTTTAAAAATACATAGAGATACAGTGCAGTACCACACACACACACACACACACACACACACACACACACACACACACACACACACACACACAGCGTGCCTCCTGTGGGTAGTCCAGTGAATCAGGTGTAATCAGCAGCTGAGTGGTTTCCTGTTAAAACCTGCCTCTGATTATACGTCAGCTCGGCCATAAAAAAACTCTCCCATTAATTGACTTATCAGTAAATTAATGTTGCAATGAATTGATTTGCCAGAATGCACATTTTTGGCAGTTGAGGGTTTGAATTAGAGTGAACAGAGACACACACACACACACACACACACACACACATCGTGGAGGGGAGACAGCAGGAAAGCCTTTCAGCAGTAGATTAGTTCTGTGTGAAGATACAAAGCATCGACGGTATTCTGTGTGAATCACTAGCTGCACACTTTTATGATATGGCAGTGTTTTAACGGACCCAGACACAGTAGGGTAGATGTTTTTACAAACCAGGTAGTCTTTATTTTCTCCAAACAACTGACACAGTAAGCAGAGATAAACAATGTTCAAGTCCATATGAGGCTGGAGCCCAATGTTCTGCAGGGAGACGAGTCGCCTCTCTTCTCTCCTCCTGAGCCAGAAACAGGCTTCGTCAAGGACTGCTGCTGGCAGGCAGGCAGACAGGTACGTAGCGGGGCATGGCTTCCCTGGGGAATCCCGAGGTCCTCCACAGCGAGCGACAGGCTGACGTAGCTTGGTGGGAATACCAAGGTTCACCACCAGCGCAGCAGATTGGCAAGATCGACTGTGTGACGTTCGCGACTCTACACAGGATGGCCAAACCTTCGACAGCTGATCTCCGAGGAACGAACTGGAAGGTTTCTTCGTACAGGTGATACCCGAGGCTCAACACTGGACGGAAAGGCAGGGTCGACTGTGTGATGCTCGACACAGGATTGCCAAGATTGCAGCAGATGATCTCCGTGGAACGATCTGGAATCTTCTTTGTTCTGGTGAACGGCAGGTAGGCAGGAAACAAAACCGGAGTCAAAACCGGAAACTCTCAATGAAGAGCCAGACGGACTTACGGGACATGCTACCATGCAGGTAAACGGACGGACTGACGACGAGCAGACGGGAGACCGGGGTATTTGTATCAGT
>NW_027185393.1:2770000-2775000 GCF_022577435.1 Embiotoca jacksoni | reverse complement strand
GAGGTCCATCTGAAAATAATCCCTCATTCATTAGAATGGTCCCCTCCTCTTCTCTCTACACCAACTCTCTCGGCTCTGTCGTTCACTCGCATGTCTTTTCCTACCACAGCTATGCTGATGACACCCAACTGATCCTCTCTTTTCCAGATCTGAAACACAGGTAGCAGCATGAATCTCTGCCTGTCTGACTGACATCTCTCAGTAGATGTCCTCACACCACCTGGAAATCAACCTCCACAAGACCGAACTGCTCTTCCTTCCAGGGAAAGACTCTCCCACCCTCGACCTGACTACTACCTTCAACAACTCTGTTATCCCGACACTGACTGATAAGAACCTCGGAGACACTCCACAGTCAACTCTCTCTTACTGCCAACATCACTGCAACAACACGTTCCTGTAGATACATGCTGCACAACATCAGGAGAAGACGTCCTCTTCTCACTCAGAAGGAGGTGCAGGTTCTGGTCCAGGTTCTGGTCCAGGTTCTGGTCCAGGGTCTGATCCAGGTTCTGGTCCAGGCTCCGGTCCAGGCTCTGGTCCAGGTTCTGGTCCAGGCTCTGGTCATCTCACGTCTGGACTACTGTAACTCCCTCCTGGCAGGTCTACCTGTTAGTACCATCCGACCTCTGCAGCTCATCCAGAATGCAGCAGCTCGACTGGTCTTTAACCTCCTAGATTCACTCACACTACTCCGCTCCTCCTCCTCCTCCTCCTCCTCCTCTGTCCTGGCTCCTAAATGGTAGAATGAGCTCCCCACCGACATCAGGACAGTAGAAACTCTGAACATCTTCCACCACAAACTAAAAACACACCTCCTCCTCCTTTACCTTGAACAGTAGAACTTTAGTATCTTAAAATGACACTTACTGATAAAACTTTGTAGTTTGGATTTCTTGAAGAAATTGTATTTTCTTGATTCTTGTTGTTCTGGTTTTGAACCCTCATGGTTGAAATTAACTTATTGTAAGTCGCTTTGGATAAAAGAGTCAGATAAATGAAATGTAATGTAATGTAAAGCTTCAAGAAGACCTGTTTTTGGGGGCGTGTCTGTTTGATTGACAGGCCTGTGGTGCAGGTGATCCAGCGTTGGCTCCTCCCCCAGCTCGTCTAAATATGGTCACTTCCTGCTCCAAACCGCTCCGAACTAACAAAGATGGTGACGGACAGAATCTGAACTGGAGGATTCATAACGTTCACAAACCAACGATGACATCACTGATGGATGATGGTTGATGACATCCTGATGGATGATTGTTGGATGGGACAGACGTTGTGTCTTCTGTAGTGTGTGTAATCTGAATCAGCATGTTTATGTCTGGCATATTCAGCAGCAGATATTGTTCTGAAAGTTCCTTTTATATTATTTAAACTGTGATTAACTTCAGTTCAGCTCATTCACACACACTAACCTCCCACCTACAGGAACGTCCTTCAGCTCTGTAGGTCGTTATTGTCTCGTGAGGTTGTGACAGTTGTGACGTATAAATTCATCAGCTTTGGACAATGACAGTAGAGAGAGCGTTCAGTGTGGATGGTCAAATATGTCGCTGTCAGCGTGGAGCTGCCGAGCCTCGTGATCCATTACAGGCCCATCGACACACAGGATGAGCTATGAGATGTGGATCTGTGAAGACGGATCGCTGCACAATCCCTGTTCAATATCACAGATGAAAAGGTGATTCTTAAACCTTGCCGACGCACCGCCGGATGATTCCTTCTAATTTCATCAGAAAGGGACAAAACACTGTTTGTGTAATTACACACGGTGTGGACAAAAAAAACGATACATATTTCTGTACACTAGATTCAAACACCCATAATGTTTGTTGGACACGAAAGAGGAAAGTTCCTGACTCCAACTGTCGGCAATAATCATACAGTTGTTCATTTTAGAAGTCAGTTTCTCCTATTTCAAGTATGACAACAGACTTTTTTTATGAATAAGTAGTAGAGATACAACATGCCCGATCAAATATAAATCTAAAAAAAGGTTTTAATAAACTCGACCTGTTTTGTTGTGGTTGATGTTTTGTTGTGTTTGTTGTTTTGTTGTGGTTATTTTTGTTGTTGTGGTTGTTGAGGTTGTTTTTTTGTGGTTGTTGTTTTGTTGTGGTTGTTGTTATGTTATGTTTGTTGTGTTTGTTGAGGTTGTTGTTTTATTAATGGTGTTTTGTTGTTTATCGATGTTTTTTTTTGAGGTTGTTGTGTTTGTTGAGGTTGTTGTTTTGTTGTGGTTGTTGTGTTTAGGTTGTTGTTTTGTTGCATTGAGTTTTTTTTTTTTGTATAATCTGCATGGGGAGGACATTTGAAGGTGAGCTGCTTCCAGGATGTGAGGAGGTGTGATTCATGGCCTGCAGATATTTACACACTATGCAAAAATGACTTTATTAAAGTGAGTGTTGTGCAGTCCGGTTAGCCTATATTCTTATATTATATTTTATTATATTATTTGGTTTATAATACTTCACCTGACTGAAGCTTCTTACCTCTAAACTATGAATCTTTCTGATAATGAAAGTCCACAGATTTCTTTAGAAAATCTGTGGATTTTCAATTCATTCCAAAGTTGTTATCAATAAGATTTTCACTATTTCAAACCCCAATTTTGATTCTTTGAGCCCTATTTTTCATCTAACTTGGCGCAGCGCAGGTGAAGAACGTTGGGGGTGCAAGTTGGCATGGCCAATGTGTTTATTTTGGTGAACACAAGCGCAGGTGTAAGTCTGTCGCAGTGTGGTGATGAAGGAGGAATTGATCACCGAAAGCTGTATCATGCACTGTGTGAGAGTATGTCATTCTATATCTTAAAGATCAAAGGTCATCGTCCCTGTGACATCATCATGTTCTGTAAAAACACTTCTGTTCCACACTTGGGGATATCCTGAGTTTCTGACTCTGATCTGATCTGAACTGAGCTGATTGTTTAAAACTTCTGTGTAAAGCATTGTCTGTTGTCATGGCAATAACTTCATCAGGTGGTCTCCAACTCATGTGTTTGGTGGAGGGATACAACCATGAGGTGATCATTGTTGTACTGCCTCTCCTGTTATTGTCACCACGAATCATTGGAGAACTTTTACACAAGAGAAATTAACATTAAAGCCCCCGCTGTTATGGCAACCTGAGCCCAGGTAGACAGGAGGAAAAGGATGGACATGAGAGCTGGTTGTATTCATCTTGTAAGTGAGAGCAGGACTCTCCTGTTACAAACACTGAATTCATCATTTTCATTTCATCTCATGACTTCAGTGTCTGTAGATGAGAGCACGGAGCTTCTGAATCGGAGCAGGAATTATTTAAAACGTTTTCCAACTGAGGGGTGGAGAGGCTGAAACTCCTCAGAAACCTGCTGCTGTGTGAGTCTGCAGGTTGCAGGTTACAAATCCCCTCGTTCTACTCCTACTCCCCCTCCTCCTCCTCGTCCTCCTCCTCCTTCTCCTGGTTTATTTCTGTTACTTCTCTGCAGCTCCATTCATCCATCTGCCCTCTCATTCTCTGTCTGTCCTGCAGATACAATAGAGGTGAGATATTTTGCATTAAGGCCCTGACTGCTGGGCTAAATGGGGGGCTGTGTGATTAGTTTTGCGAGTACTTATCTCATTAAAGTAAATTAATTATTGATTTAACGACACTCATGCTTTTAAAGGTAGGCAGGCTGCTATTATGACTCTCTGTGTTCTTTGAAAAGACACTGTCCACTCCAGTGTGGAAATGTCTTCGTCCTCTCATTTCAGCTGTCTCTCCTCACTCCCTAATCTCCATCTTAACTTTCTTATCTGTCTCATGTCACCAGAGGAGGCGGGGCTGTTTCAGTAGCCGTCCTGACTCACAGTTCTGTCTGATTATTTAATGTCACTATTAAACACATATTAAAAACATACACAACATAGCTTTCATTTACATTTAAAACTGAACTCAGAAACTCGTGATGTATTCATTCTGGCAGATAATGTCTGATTTATAGGCTATTATAACCAATTCACGACTATGTGGAGGAGGTGTGCACCTGCACATTTGAGCTCATAAAACAGAGCCACTACTATAAACTGGATATTAAACCACAGACTGTATATTAAACTACATACTGGATATAAACTACAGACTGGATATAAAACCACAGACTGGATATTAAACTACAGACTGGATATTAAACTACAGACTGGATATAAAACTACAGACTGGATATAAACTACAGACTGGATATAAAACTATAGACTGGATATAAAACCACAGACTGGATATAAAACTACAGACTGGATATAAAACTGCAGACTGGATATAAAACTACAGACTGGATATAAACTACAGACTGGATATAAAACTGTAGACTGGATATAAACTACAGACTGGATATAAAACTACAGACTGGATATGAAACTACAGACTGGATATAAAACCACGGACTGGATATAAAACTACAGACTGGATCTAAAACCACAGACTGGATATAAAACTGCAGACTGGATATAAAACTACAGACTGGATATAAAACTGTAGACTGGATATAAAACTACAGACTGGATATAAAACTGCAGACTGGATATAAAACTACAGACTGGATATAAAACTGCAGACTGGATATAAAACTACAGACTGGATATAAAACTGTAGACTGGATATAAAACCACAGACTGGATATAAACTACAGACTGGATATAAAACCTCATCACATACCAGTTTAACCCAGGACATCCCAGTGATAGACCAGTTTAACCCAGGACATCCCAGTGATAGACAATCAGGATAGCAGGAGAGGATGCTGCAGCCGGTACCCGGTCGGTAGAGCAGAGAGGAGAGAGAGAGGACTGTGTGCCTCGGGGAGGGAGACGCAAACAAAACAGGTCAAGTGAATATTTTGGAGGCTGCTGTCTGATTGTTGTCTGGCTGAACTCTTGGTGTCGAGCACCGGTCCGGCTGGACGCCCCGTGTAGACGCTCAAAGATGCTGTTGGTGCACAAAAGCAGATATTTCCCGTGATAGAAAATATGCCCACAGAA
>NW_027185393.1:2715000-2747500 GCF_022577435.1 Embiotoca jacksoni | reverse complement strand
CAGGACCAGGTTGTGATCTGATCTACCAAGGGGGGGAAGGGCAGTAGCACTGTATGCATCCATGGCATTAGCATACAGCAGGTCCAGAGTTTTATTGTTCCGGGTGGGGCAGTTAACATACTGGTGCAAAGTTGGCAGTACTTTATCCAGACTGGTTAAAGTCTCCAGTAACCAACACAAATGCACCGGGATGCTGAGTCAGCAGTTTAGACACAGTGAAGTGGATGGTGTCCACTGCTGCATCTACGTCAGCTGATGGAGGAACGTACACAGCGATAACAATGGTGGACGAGAACTTCCTCGGTAAATAATACGGACGCATCCCCACGGCTAGAAGTTCAATGTCCGGGCTACAGAAACGTTCCTTCACACACACGGTTGGGATTGCACCACCTCTCGGTCAGATAGACTACAATCCCTCCACCTTTCTTCTTACCGCTCTGCACAACGTCTCCGTCTGCCCGAACAGACCTGAAGCCAGGAACGGTCCTGAAGCAGAGAACGGTCCTGAAACTGGGAACGGTTCTGAAGCCGGGTACGGTCCTGAAACAGGGAACGGTCCTGAAACAGGGAACAGTCCTGAAGCCGGGTACGGTCCTGAAACAGGGAATGGTCCTGAAGCCGGTTACGGTCCTGAAGCAGGGAACGGTCCTGAAGCCGGGAACGGTCCTGAAGCCGGGTACGGTCCTGAAGCAGGGAACGGTCCTGAAGCCGGATACGGTCCTGAAACAGGGAACGGTCCTGAAACAGGGAACGGTCCTGAAGCAGAGAACGGTCCTGAAGCCGGGTACGGTCCTGAAACAGGGAATGGTCCTGAAGCCGGGAGCGGTCCTGAAGCCGGGAGCAGTCCTGAAGCAGGGAACGGTCCTGAAGCAGAGAACGGTCCTGAAGCAGGAAACGGTCCTGAAGCAGGGAACGGTCCTGAAGCAGAGAACGGTCCTGAAGCCAGGTACGGTCCTGAAACAGGGAACGGTCCTGAAGCAGGGAACGGTCCTGAAGCAGGAAACGGTCCTGAAGCAGGGAACGGTCCTGAAGCAGAGAACGGTCCTGAAGCCGGGTACGGTCCTGAAACAGGGAACGGTCCTGAAGCAGGGAACGGTCCTGAAGCAGGGAACGGTCCTGAAGCCGGGAGCGGTCCTGAAGCCGGGAGCGGTCCTGAAGCAGGAACGGTCCTGAAGCAGGGAGCGGTCCTGAAGCCGGGAACGGCCACACTGTGGTCCGGGAAATGTGAGTGCAGCCATGTCTCAGTGAAACACATGATGCTGCACTCCCGGTACTCTCTCTGGGTCTTTACCAGCGCGCCGAGCTCGTCCGTCTTATTGGCCAACGACCTCACATTCCCAATTAAAATCGCCGGTACCGATGGTTCATATCTCCTCCTCTTCACCTTCAGTTTAGCTCCAGCTCTGCGACCCTGACGTCTTCTACAAAGTTCCTCCGGGATTTCAGGCCTCGCTCCGGACAGCAGTAGAGGTCTACTCAGCACGATCAGCTGATCGTGAGAGTAAACAAAGGCACCAGTCCACTGTGCGTAGCTCTCCATTACGAAGAGGGAAAAAAGTAACAGAAGAGCCACCAAAAAAGAGTAAAAAAAAGTTACGGTCCATTGTCTGACTGTCGCTTAACAAAATGTTAAAGAAAACAAAAACAACTCAGAAGAGAGAAAAAGTGAAAAAGTCTTAAAACTAAAACGCACACGGGAGCTGCTGCAACAGGCTGCCACGAGCACGGCGCCATCTTTACTAAAATATCTGCTTATTTTGAATTTGTTGTCAGCAACACGTCTCTATAAAGTTGTTCCAGGATCATGTTCACTACTGAGCTGCATCAACTCTTCTTTTAACAACACCCTGGAAATGTTGGGGAACTGAGGAGATCAGTTTCTGGAGTTTTGAAAGGGAAATGTGGTCCTATTCTTGCCTGTTATAAGATTTCAGCTGCTCAACAGATGCTCTAGATGTTTTCAATGATTGACAGGTCTGGACTGCAGGAGGCCAGTTTATCAGCGGACTCTTCTACTAGAGAACCATGCTGTTGGAATACGTGCAGAATGTGGTTGGACATTGTTCTGCTGAAATAAACAAGACCTTCCCTGAAAGAGATGTTGTCTGGATGGCAGCATATGTTGCTCCAAAACCTGAATATATCATTCAGCATTAATGCTTCCTTCCACATGTTCAAGCTACCCATGCCATGTTGTCTTTGGTCTCTTTATAATTAAATATGGGTTTATGAGATTTGCAAATCATTGCATTCTTTTTTTATTTGCATTTTACACAGCTGCGTGCTACTTCTCTCTATATCTATATTAGATACATGGTATTATAAATGATAATAGACTGTGGTGTGGGTGTCTCCTTATTCTACCATAGATATGATAATAATCATTTATTAAAAATGTTTTGAATAGTTTTTGATGTTTTGAAGGAAATCAAACATCTGAGTTTCTGTGTTCAGTCTTTACACAGAATTCAACAACAAAACTTCAAACTTATGATTCATGGTTGTTGTTGCTGTGGAAATTGTTGTTTGTATATTAACAATAAGAAACGTGCTCCAGACTTTCATCCTTATTGTCACAGTGTGCCGATTATTTTCAGGTGTTTGAACACAGGTTGGACCTTAGAGCCCCACGGTGCTGCAGCAGCGGCTGTGTGGCTGCTCGGTGACTTTGTCCGAGCTGAGCGTGCTCTACCTCGGTGCTACAGCATATTTCTGCTCAGTCATCACTCCTAGGTTATGCAGAGGCCAAAGAAGCAGCAGGAGGAAGCCTTCATTAATTTATCTCTCTGTTCTGTATTTAACAAGCGCTACATGTGCTGAGGAGGCACGCGCCCAACACAAAGGTTCGGCACCATCATTAAAGGCGCGCAGGCATACCGAGGCTAATCATTTGACCTTTGCTTTTCTTGTTCTGGCCGTCGGGAGAAGCCACACTATCTGCAGAGGATAAGTCCATTTGTTATATCCAATGATTTATGATGGGCTCGTTAATGTGGAGAATGCTAAAACAGTCCAACTGAGACAGCGTGGAACAAATAGCTCCTGAGTCCAGAATTAGCTTTGTTGAAGCCTGGCTGCACTTTGAATGTGAATAAGCTTCTTCCTCCGTCTCCAAAAACACCAAGCAGCACTTTTAGGGCAGGTTGGGTCGGAAGCTCGTCGTCAGCAGACTTTAAGTTTCACCTCACAAAGTCTTTAACAGCTTCTCTTTATTTATTTCTTCTTACAGTAACGTAGCAGTTCCTCCAGCAGACTGTGGAGACAGGCTGGATGGAGCAGGGACTCTCAGGTGGAGCTGTTACAGGACAGAAGCATTACTAAAGCTGAATGTAGAAGTCCAGTATCGGTCCTTCGCTCCATCGTGATGACTCATCGGTTCAGAGCTATCTGAGCCATCGTTCGTTCCATGGAGGTGAAGTTGGTTTGAAGATCCATCAGCAGTGCCGAGCTAACAACCTGTGCAGCTGGAGTCGGCCACATTGATCCTGGCTGCGGGCTGCAGGTCGATGTTGTGTCGAATGGCTTTGAGGAGGAGGAGGTCGGAGGCCTGGCCGGCACTGAGGCCTCCCCCGGTGCTGGCCTGAGGCAGCAGCTGCCTCACCTCCTCCAGTAAAGCAGCGCTCACTCAGAGGACGCTCAGTTTCCAACTCTACTTTCTGAAAAGTCTGTGCGTTGTGCTTTTCTGCTCTCTGTTGTCTCGTTTCACTTCCTGTCTCTCGTGATGCTCCTCGCCTCGGCTCTCTCCTCTCCTCCTGCGCACTCATGCAGAATCTACCTATTTGTCAGCGCCGTGCCTCTGGGAGCGCTGCGACGCATTTCCTCAATCCACTTTCCACAGCATCCCACAAAGGATGTCGTCTCGATGTCACCGGGACAAATTTGCCGGCTCCTGTGATCCCGTAGTTGGAAAACCAGCTCGGGAATACAGATTCATCAGTCCACATCTAGACCTCCTGCTAATGAATGCATGAGAGGAGAGGAGAGGGGAAGAGAAGGGAAAGGACACACACACACACACACACACCTCCCTGCCGCGCTGCGTTCTCTGCCGACAACAACAACAACAACAACAACAACAACAATGCCTTCTTATGGTGTAATAGATGGGTGAGTGCAGCCTTTGTTTACTCATTTGTGACTGTCAGCCAGCTGTTGTCTCCTGTACTGTACGCCCCCCCCCACCCCCTCGCCCTCCTGCCCCCTTCCTGTTTCCCAGAGCCATGGCAGCCATCTTGGATGTCAGTGCTCCACAGTGTAAGAGCAGCTGTTCCTTTTTGTTGCCTCCAGACATTCGGCGATGACAAACACGGCGGTGCCACATATTGTGCTGAAGATGAATGTCGAACTATTTGCGCATCGTCCTCACAGTCTGAAGTAATTCATCAGGACGGCCGTTCCAGGAGGACGGCTGCTTTTATCTGGCTGCCAGGAGGACAAGAGAAGGACGATAGCCTCATCCGCCGTCCTCTCAACACGCACTGCAGCATCGATTTAGTTCTGATGTCTTTAGGTAAAAACATCAGAACTCTTTCCGTATCAAAAGGTTGCGAAATAAATCTTTTGTCTGGACAAACTGAGCAGAGCTGAAAGGAACTGAGGAGTGAAAGAAACCAAAGACTCCACCGCACACCGAGACGTCTCCAGATGTGCGGCGTCGGCCTCCTAATTGATGAAGTCAATTACGGGCTGTAACAGCTCTCCTATTAGCAGGCAGCAGCTCGGCAGGACGTGGATCTGAGAGCGCCGGCCGGCCGGTGGGGGATGAGGGGGGGCTCCCAGCCAGGGGTGTAATGGAAAAACAGCAGTGGTCCAAATGGGGGGAATTTCCCACCTGGTCCTGGTCCTCAGCCCAAAACCCTGCTAGACCTCAGAGGCAGAGCTTGAAGGAAGCAGAATCCTTCAAAGTAGAAGCTGGATTTGATAAAGACAGTCTGCACGTGTGCCGTCAAGTCCAGTGGAACTACTGAAGGCTGCTGAGGAGCTGTGACATGAAACATCTGGAAGCAGGACAGTTGTTTATTGACCATTGTTAGGAAAAATAGTAACTCATTGTCAGTGTGTAAATTAAGTTACTGTTATGTGTGCAAAGTTTCCGTTAGTCTATGCATAAAACTTTAGATGAAATGTCTCATACTGCATGCACATTCCACGAGTTCCTCTCTTGCAGTATATGGCCCCTCGGGGGAAGGAGGAACTCGTTTATCTAGTTTAGCACACACATACGTTAAAAGCAAACATATGTTAAAATAAAACATACCCATATAGGAGGCAAAGAGACCACATGCTGTTTTATAACCCCATGAATACAATAAAAGGAGCAAAGAGGGAAGTGTGTGTTGGAGTTGGCTGATGCCAGGTGAAGAGCTTACAACTCTAAGACCCTGCATGGACTTCCCTTGCTGCAAGTAAAACTCAAGCCTTGTGTTTGTCTGACTGTGGGTTTGATTCTTATCCTATCAGCGCTATGTTATAGTTCTGAACCTAACATACAACTTGGTCCTTCGAGCTAGATCCCAGCCGGTGCTTTAATGTCTGAACTCCCCTTGGTGGACGACGATTGACGGGATCCTGAATCACCCAAGGAGACAGAAACAACGCTAAAGTAAGGAAAGAGTACGGCTCTATAACTGTGAATGCGCAATTAGGTAACTCCGCCGTAAGGTAGGTCAATTAGGTAACTCCGCCGTAAGGGAGGTCAATTAGGTAACTCCGCCGTAAGGGAGGTCAATTAGGTAACTCCGCCGTAAGGGAGGTCAATTAGGTAACTCCGCCGTAAGCCACGGCAGTCGTAAAACAGGATGAAGAGACAGGACCCCCGTCTGATATACATCGACAGCGGAGGGAAGAAGCAGAGAGAGCAGTTAGAGAGTTGGAAAGATTAGACGCAGAAGAGGAGCGCCAGAGACAACAGGAAATAGAAGAGGAACAAAGAGTGATAAATGACATAAACAGCTGAGAGACTCCTATCGCCTGAATGGTGTGGAAGTAGAGCAGACATTTAGGAGATGCCTCACGTACAATTGGAACCGAGTGAGGGGAGTCTATACAGGGAAAGATGACCAGGGCGATGTGTTAGCTTATAACTCCGATGTGCTGCGAGCACAAATCCAACCCGTGTACGACAGCATGTCCGAAGTATTCCGACGGAGACCAGACTACGCTAAAATAGCACAATGTAGACAAAAAGAAGGAGAGGATGTACATGAATACAGGACAAGACTGGAGGGAGTGTTCAGACAGAACAGCGGACTACATGACGACAATAACACAGATGGCCCATATCAACAACAACTAAAACAGGCTCTGCTGTCAGGCCTCCACCAAAGTATAGCTGACTTTATCAAAAAACACAATGTCAACCACCCGACAGACGGACTCGTCCCGTGTATGAACTGGGCTCAACACGCCCAAAGTATTATAAAAAAGAAAAAGACGGCAGAAACAGCAGCCACATACTTATTAGACTATGAGGAACCATCACAAGTATTTTTCCTCGGCCCGCCCAGAGGCAGGGGGCGTGGAGGAAGGGGGAGAGGCAGAGGAGGATGGGCTCCACTGCGCTACCCCGGAGATAGGGATGACAGCTGTTGGAGGTGTGGCAAAAAAGGACACTATGCACGAGACTGCAGAGCAGAAGACAACCCTGACCAACATGACGAAGAATACGAGCAGTCACCCTCACACAACCCATTTCACAATAAATGACTAGAGAAGGAAAAGGGAGGAAAGGATCAAAGTAGTGTGGACGAGCCACCCATACTAGATCTTACAGAAGTATTATTAAATTTCTCGGGAGATCATGAAAAACCCACAAGAGAATTGGAAGTAAACGGAAAAACCATCACATTTTCATGTGATTCAGGTGCAGACAAAACAGTTTTAAAACAACACGTACCTGGTTTAACACCATCAAATGGACGGATTTTTGTGAAATCCGCAAATGGACAGCTTAACTGTCATCGCACATCCAAACCGGTATGGATACGAGACTCACAATCAGGAGAGGAAACCCGAAGTTCAGTGGTATTCTGTCCTGAGTGTCCAGTCAACCTGTTAGGGAGAGACTTACTCTTAGCTATGAAAATATCTATAGTTCCTACCTCTAAAGGAATGGTCGCAGTGGGGAAAGGGGAGGCTGTCGACACACTAGTGGTGCAGAATCATAGCGAACCTTGTTACTACTGGTCCCTCGACATGCCTCAACCAGACCCTACTCACACTGGAGAACAACTCCTAAAGTTTGCAAGGAAAAAACAAACAGGCCAGTATCAAGAAACATGCGGACCAGATGCATGTGACCCTGAGGTTTAAACATACCCCAGAACCAGATTTACTCTACAATGAAAAGGTTCAGAAACTAGGACCTCAGAGAATCACATTAAAAACAATGTACACTGATGGAAAAACACAAACAGGATTCGCTGTGGTCACAGACAAAGAAATTGTACAGGCAAAAAAATTAGCCTCGAACCTCTCAGCCCAGACGGCTGAAGTTATAGCCTTAACAGAAGCATGCAAAATAGCACAAGATCAGAGCGTCACTATATATACTGATAGTCAATATGCATTCTCCACGCTACATTTATTCGCAGCCCAATGGTCACGGAGAGGAATGACCACATCCACAGGAAAACCTGTCGAGCATGCGGACTTATTAAAAGAACTCCTTAAAGCAGTCCTGTTACCAAAAAGAATAGCAGTATGCAAATGTGCAGCGCATACAAAGAAAACGGACAGAGTAAGCAAAGGCAATGCATTTGCCGATAAAACAGCCAAAGAAGCAGCAACAGGACAATATGGCATATACACCATAGTCCACCAGAAACCAAACGAGGAAATCGAACCAATATCTAATGAAGTTTTAATAGATATGCAAGCAAATTCACCAACATCAGAAAAACAGCTATGGTTAAAAAATGGAGCACAAATACAAAACGGCATATATCACATAAATAACAAACCTGTACTACCACGAAACCTGTACAAAACAGCGGCCATTTTGAGTCATGGGCCTTGCCATGTCTCAACAGGAGGGATGGTTGAAGGGATACATCAACATTTCTATACAATAGGATTCAATTCATACTCAAAAAATGTTTGTAGATCATGCTTAATCTGCTGTAAACATAACTCCCAAGGAAAAGTCAGACCAAAACGCGGTGTATTCCCGAGAGCTGAACACCCATTTGAAATAATACATATGGATTTTATTGAATTAAATAAAAATAATAACTTCCAATATTGTTTGGTTCTGATATGCCCATTCTCCAAATGGGTGGAGATTATCCCAAGCAGAAAGGCAGATAACAGTAGCTAAAGCTATATGCAAAAACATCATCCCACAGCATGGCATCCCCAGAATAATATACAGTGATAATGGCTCACACTTTGTAAATGATGTGATAACATACCTAGGGCAACACTTAGGAATAACATTAAAAAATCACTGCTCGTACCATCCACAAAGTGCAGGGTTAGTGGAAAGAGCAAACGGTACGGTGAAATTAAGGCTACGAAAAACTATGGAGCAAACAGGAAGGACCTGGCCAGAGTGTATAGATCTGGTAAAAATGTACATGAGAATAACCCCAACTGAAAATGGACTAACTCCATTTGAAATAGTAAATGGTAGACCGTTCAAATTACCATTATTTTATGACGATGAAGAAAAAGAACAAGAAGAAAACACATTAACTGATTGGATGTGTAAGATGATGAAAGAAAAAGAAATAATGAGTGCAAATAATCTGCCAGACCACGTTATGTCCCCACAGGAAAATCCAGTCAAAGCCGGTGACCGGGTGCTGATCAAGGTCATCAAAAGGAAGTGTTGGTCCAACCCCCGCTGGACTGGACCATACCAAGTTCTCCTGACCACGCCAACGGCCGTAAAAATCGCGGAGAGAGGCACCTGGATACATTTGAGCCACTGCAAGAGAGTGACCCCCTTGACTGCTGCCAACAGCGGGTAACGGTGGAAGTCTGGTTACAAAGGGTGGGTGTAGCTCTAGGCTCCCTGGTCTCAACCCAGTGAAGAAAACAACTGATCCGCGCCCATAGTATCCTGTCAACAATGGCATGCAGGTGGGTTTCTTTTCTTGTCGTAACCACTCTTGCGGGACTATGTCTCCTCCTGCTCCGCCACAACGGTGATGGAACTATAAGAAGAACAAGATGGACAAACCAGCAACCAGAAGAATGGACATGGACGGACGAAAACCCCAAAAACTCATGGGATACTAACATGTGGTACAGCTACGTAAAGGTCCTCGTCAGGTCGTATAATAAAAGTGATTGTTTTGTGTGTTCTCACATGCCACACTCTTCCAAACAAGTGACCCTACACGCCAAAACAGTGAGATCGAGGCACTCCGCCTCATGGTGCTCCAGAACAGGATGGTATTGGACCTCCTGACTGCATCTGAGGGAGGTGTCTGTGTGAAAATAGGAACTACATGTTGTACTTACATCCCTGATGAGGTTAACACCAACATATCCACTGCCATGAATGTCCTGAAACAAATGCAATCTGTTATGACCATAGACCACCCTGGCAGAGGAAGCTGGGATATGTACTCCTGGTTGACTACAGGCCCATGGTGGCATATGTTACTGAAGATATTCATGCCTGTACTCGCGGTGTTGATAATATTCTGTGTACTCATAAGTTGTGTTATTCCCTGCCTATGGATGATGATGCAAAAGATGGTGGCAAACACATTATTTAATTATATGCTCCTACAGCAATATGAACGGGACCCCCTGAAAATGAGTGAAATGATTCCAAGGTCTAAAATGATGCATACATTGAAAATGTGAAAACAAGTGATGTTATGTTGATGTCGCAATGATCTAAGGAATTTACAAAATGACATACAGGAGGGAATGTTAGGAAAAATAGAAACTCATTGTCAGTGTGTAAATTAAGTTACTGTTATGTGTGTAAAGTTTCCGTTAGTCTATGCATAAAACTTTAGATGAAATGTCTCATACTGCATGCACATTCCACGAGTTCCTCTCTTGCAGTATATGGCCCCTCGGGGGAAGGAGGAACTCGTTTATCTAGTTTAGCACACACATACGTTAAAAGCAAACATATGTTAAAAGAAAACATACCCATATAGGATGCAAAGAGATCACATGCTGTTTTATAACCCCATGAATACAATAAAAGGAGCAAAGAGGGAAGTGTGTGTTGGAGTTGGCTGATGCCAGGTGAAGAGCTTACAACTCTAAGACCCTGCACGGACTTCCCTTGCTGCAAGTAAAACTCAAGCCTTGTGTTTGTCTGACTGTGGGTTTGATTCTTATTCTATCAGCGCTATGTTATAGTTCTGAACCTAACAACCATGTCTAAGCTTGTGTTCAGAGACTCTGGTAATATTCTGGTGTTGAGGAGCATCGTTCAACATGACTCCGTGTTCACTACACAGCTTTGTTGCTGTATTAGCATTTCCCAGCATGCTTTAGTTATTTCTTCATAACTTTTGAGAATAAAGCAGCCAAGTTAAATCTAAGTGATGGGCAGAAAGTATATTTAGTTTTGTTCAAACATGCTGTTTATTAATATTTCAAAGAAGACATAATGATAAATAAAATGAGGCTATCATTCAAAACCACAAGTGTACAAGGGAGGAATGTAACATATCTAATGGAGTCACTAATAAATCAGTTAGTTTGCAACTTGTTATATAAAGATTTCAAGGAGCATTAATTGTTGCTCACTGAATATAATCACTGCATATAATTATTAAATAAATGTGTGATGAATATGTTGTTATCTTGTCAGTCTTGCAGAAAACCTGAGATGAAATTTTAACTCCATGGATGTCAAACAATTCACACATTTCAGTGTTGACTGTTAACATTGTGAAAGAGTTCATATTCAAACAACTCAAGGTTAAAGTAGAATGTACTCTTCATGGGAGTTGAGTTTTAACTCCTAAAGAGTTCAAGGTTCAACTCCTGAAAAGTGTTAAAAATCAACTCCGAGAAAATTGTTCGTTCCACTCTGCTTCAGTGAATCCGATGTCTCACATGTATCAAAGCAAAAAGAGTTGATTTGAACTCAGAGTTTATTCCAAAGGTGTGAATTTGCTGTGTGCTGATGCTGGTCTGTCAGGTGGAGCAGCAGCATGGTGCCTCCAACCTCCTCAGTGTGGATGAATGATGGATCAGAGAAACATCAGGCTGGGATGTCAGAGATGAATTTATCACCAGTTAGTGTTTCTTCAGTTTAAAACAACCAGTGTATCATTGTACAACAATAGTTCTGACCCAGAGATCTGATCCTCTCCACCTGACAGACAGGATCCTGGATCCCCTGTCCTCTGACACTCTTCCTCTATGTTCATTCATCAGCTGTATGACCCAGCAGCTCCCTCTATGGGCTCAGCGATCCTCCATCTGCAGCAGCTGAGTCTCCCATACAGCCGGTTCCATCAGTGAGGCCGCCACCCCGCTCCCTCCGTCACCACGGTGGAGTGAACGTTTAACCTCCGGTCACTCAGCCGGGCCTCCAAAGCGGCTGGAAACAGCTTGAATATGAGAATAACCTTAGCTTATGTCAGATCGCTGACCAACAAGACATTAATTTTAAATGACTTCTTTAACTCCCACGAGTTGGATGTTCTGTGTTTGACTGAAACCTGGTTTAAAGACGAACCCAGTGCCTTCTCAGAGTTTGTCCCTATTAACTCTGGATACATGAACTCTCCCAGGCTGACTGGTAGAGGTGGTGGGCTTAAGAGCCGTCTCTGTTGCCGCCAGGTTAAAATGGATCCATTCTCCAAATTGAGCTTCGACTCTTTGAGTTTCAGCTCTTTGAGCATTATGCGCTCTGGTCTATCGGCCTCCTGGACCTAATGGTGTTTTTATCCAGGAGTTCTCTGAAATTTTAGCTGAAATCTTCCCAAAATAAGATAGTATTTTAATATTTGGTGATTTTAATATTCATGTGTGTAGCTAATCTCTGGTCCCACTCATGAACGTGGTCATACACTGCACCTTGTTTTATCTTTTGGTATTTCTGTAAGCATCAGTGAAATTTGTGAAGCAACGTTCTCGGACCACAAGCCTGTTATCTTTGAAGCTGTTACTGCTGGCTCAGACGCTCCCTGTCCTGTTCACTGCTCTCATTTTATCACCACCAGCACCGCACAACAGTTTTTTAATATTTATTATAATCCAACTCCCCAATCACACTTTACTCCAGAGGATATTTTAGCAAGATTTAACTCCAGCTGCTCTGTAATTCTGGATAGTGTCGCCCCCCTGAGGTCATACTGCCCCAAACTGAAGCCTCAACCCTGGTAAAATGAAGCCACTCAGGCACTCAGGCAGAACTGCAGGAGGGCTGAAAGAAAATGGAAGATAGACAGACTCCATGTGTCCCTTGAAATCTTAAGGAACTCACTCACAAACTATCAGAATGCAGTTAAGTGAGCTAGAAACAAGCTACTTCTCCGACTTAAGTGCAAATCACTGCCACAGGCCAACAATTCTCTTCAACACCAGTAACTCTGTTATCAAACCCCGATCCTGTGTAAGTATGTCTCCGGCACAGTGTGACACCTTTCTTAGGTTCTTCCAAGATAAAATCTCAAAACTTAGGTCTGGTGTTACATCCCACTACATTGATCCAACTAATTCTCCCACTTCCTCTGCTGTGTTGGACCACTTTGAGCCCATTTCCCTCAAAGCTCTCACTAAAATTGTTGATCAACTAAAAACTACAATGTGCCACTCTGACATCATCCCCTCAATTCAATTCAATTCAATTCAATTCAATTCAATTCAATTCAATTCAATTCAATTCAATTCAATTCAATTCAACTTTATTTATATAGCACCAAATCACAACACAGGTTATTTCATGGCACTTAACACATTGAAGTCTTTCCAGCAAGACTTTACAACATTAAACAGAGAAACCAACAATTCAATTCAACAATTCAACAATTCAACAATTCCCGCATAAGCTAGGAGGGAAAAAACACTTTAAGGGAGAAAAACCTCCAACAGAGGGAAGAAAAACTCCCTTTATCAGGAAGAAACCTCCAATAGAACCAGGATCAGAGGTGGAGAACATCTGTTAACAGAACCAGGATCAGAGGTGGGCGGAGCATCTGTTAACAGAACCAGGATCAGAGGTGGGCGGCCATCTGCCTCGACCGGTTGGGGTGAGAGGAGAGCAGAGAGAGAAAAGGACAGCATAAAGATAGAAGAGAAGAACTGTTGGTGGAAACGACAAGTGCAGAGCAGAGACATGCAGCTCCAAGACGGGACATCTGGAAAAGAAAGAACAGAAACTACACGAGTGAAGGAACTGAATGGAGACAACAGATAATAATAAGAAACTATGGGAGAGAAGAAGATGGTGAGGTATGAGTCAGTTAAAGAGTAGGAGGAAAGAAAAGAAGCTCAGCATGTAACGAGGTCCCCCAGCAGCCTCGGCCTATAACAGCATAACTAAGGGTTGGTTCAGGTCTACCTGAGCCAGCCCTAACTATAGGCTTTATCAAAAAGGAACGTTTTGAGTCTAATCTTAAAGCTAGAGAGGGTTTCTGCCCCTCCAACACAAACTGGGAGCTGGTTCCACAGGGGAGGAGCCTGAAAACTGAAGCTCCGCCTCCCATTCTACTTCTGGAAACTCTGGGAACCACAAGTAGACCAGCGTACTGAGAGAAGTGCTCTGCTCGGATTATATGGTTCTATAAGATCTCTAAGATATGATGGAGCCTGGTCGTGCAGAGCTTTGTAAGTCAGCAAGAGAATTTTAAATTCTATTCTTGATTTCACAGGAAGTCAGTGAAGAGAAAGTAAAACTGGAGAAATATGATCTCTCTTGATAAATCCCGTCAGTACTCTTGCTGCAGCATTTTGGATCAGCTGCAGGTTTTTAATGAGTAATTTGGACATCCTAACAACAAGGAATTACAATAATCTAGTCTAGAAGTAACAAACACATGAATGAGTTTTTCTGCGTCACGCTGAGGAAGGATTTTCCTGATTTTATTAATATTACGTAGATGAAAGAAGGCAGATCTGGAGATTTGCTTTATATGGTGTCTAAAGAACAAATCCTCATCAAAGATGACTCCAAGGTTCCTCACAGTTTTACTGGAGGCCAAGACAACGTCATCTAGAGTAACTAAGTGATTACAGAAAGAGTTTCTGAGGTGTTTAGGACCTAAGTACAAGAACTTCTGTTTTGTCTGAATTTAGAAGCAGGAAGTTTTTGGTCATCCAGGCCTTTATGTCTTTTAGACAGGCTTCAAGTTTTACTAACTGATTAGTTTCATCTGGTTTTATAGAAAGATATAGCTGAGTGTCATTTGCATAACAATGGAAGTTGATGCAGTGCTTCCTGATGATATCTCCTAATGGAAGCATGTACAAAGTAAAAAGTATTGGGCCCAACACTGAGCCTTGTGGAACTCCATAACTAACTCTTGTTTGTCTGGAAGACTCATTGTTGACATGGACAAACTGGAATCTATCTAAGTAGGATTTGAACCAGTCTAATGCAGTTCCTTTAATCCTCGTAACGTCTTCTAATCTCTGCAATAAGATCGTATGATCAATCGTATCAAAAGCAGCACTGAGGTCCAGAAGAACAAGTACAGAGACGAGTCCATTATCTGAGGCTAATAAAAGGTCGTTAGTAATTTTCACCAGAGCTGTTTCTGTGCTATGATGAACTCTAAAGACTGAACATCTTCAAACAGATCATTCCTTTGTAAATGATCAAAAAGTTGATTTGAAACAACTTTTTCAAGGATTTTAGAAATAAACGTCAGGTTGGAAATTGGTCTGTCGTTTCCTAAAACAACTGATCAAGAGTCGGCTTTTTAAGTAAAGGTTTAATGACAGCCACTTTAAAAGCCTGCGGTACATAGCCGGTTACAATAGATAGGTTGATCTGATCTAATATGGAAGTATTAATTAAAGGGAAGACTTCCTTAAAAAGTTTAGTTGGGATGAGATCTAACAGACAGCTGGAGGATCCAGATGAAGAAATAATTCTAGTTAACTCAGAGAGCTCAACAGGAGAGAAATGTTCCAAGTTTACATCTGGTCCTACAGTTGCTTTCAGGGCTGCTGTGTTTAACATCACATCAGTGATGGTGTCAGGAAGGGTCGGCCCGATTCTCTCCCTGATAGTAAGAATTTTATTAGTAAAGAAGTTAATGAAGTCATTACTGCTGAGAGCTGAAGGAATAGAGGACTCAACAGAACTGGGACTCTTTGTCAGCCTGCTACAGTGCTGAATAGAAACCTGGGGTTGTTTTTGTTGTCCTCTATTAATGATGAATAATATAAAGTTCTGGCCTTACCAAGAGCTTTCTTATATAATATTAGACTCTCCTTCCAGGCAGGTGAAATTCTTCTAAATTAGTGGAACTCCATTTCCTTTCCATCTTTCTAGTCGCTGCCTAGCAGAGCGTAGTTCTGAGTTGTACCATGGAGACAACTTCCTCTGGTTCATGACTCTCTTCTTCAGAGGGGCGACATCATCTAGAGTTGTAGCAGAGATACTGCAGTGTTTTCTACCAGATGATCCACTTGTGTGGGACTAAGATCAACGTAGACGTCTTCCACTGCTTTAACACACGGCATCGAAGAGGATAAACATGTAGCTGCTTCCTTAAACTTGGCCACGACATCATCTGACAGACATCTACTGTAGTGGGATTTATTCCCACATGCTGTGTAGTCCATTATTGGAACTTCAGATGTTAATAAGAAGTGGTCCGACAAAACAGGGTTTTGAGGAAATACTATTACATTTTCAGTTTCCATACGACAGAACCAGATGGAGGGTGTGGTTACCACGGTGACGGGGTTTATTTCCATTCTGAGAAAAGCCAATAGAATCTAATAATGATCTGAAAGTAGAACTGAGGCTGTCGTTGTCCACGTCAACATGAATGTTAAAGTCTCCCACTATCATCACTTTATCTGAACTCAGCACTAAATCTGATCAAAAGTCAGAATTCAGTTAGAAACTCTGAATAAGGACCAGGTGGGAGATAAACAACAACAATACAATCCGTTTCTCTGCTTTCCAGTTTGGGTGAGAGACTAAGAGTCAGACTCTCAAATGATTTATAACTAAGTTTAGGCTTTGGATTAATTGATAAACTTGAGTGGAAGATTGCTGCCACTCCTGCTCCTCCTCCTCCTCCTCCTCCTCCTGAATCTCTAGGAATATGATAATTAATATGACAGGGAGGAGTTGCTTCATTAATACTGCCATATTCTTCCTGTTGCAGCCAGGTTTCTCTGAGACAGTAAATCAATCTGATGATCAGTTATCAAGTCATTTACTAACAGAGATTTAGACCAGAGAGATCTCATATTTAATAGTCTGCTTTTAATTGTCTGATTTTTTTGATCCATTAATTTGGTAGGATCCATTTTTATTACATTTTTATTGATACATCTTTTGTTGAGTTGTTTAAATATAGGTGGTCTGGGTACAGACACAACCTCTATAGGATGTTGAAGGTTTTGGGTGAGTGACAGCTCTGAAGAAGCTGCAGAGGAGCTGTAAGACTGCAGCTCTGCGTCCTGGCCTCAACCCTGGATGTCAGGTTTTAGGGCTGTTAAGAGACACGGCCATATTTCTAGAAAGAAGAGCTGCACCATCCAAAGTAGGATGGATGCCGTCTCTCCGGATCAGACCAGGTTTTCCCCAGAAAGTATTCCAGTTGTCAATGAAGCCCACATTGTTAGCGGGACACCACCTCTTTGTTCCTCAGATATCTTTGTTCCTCAGATATTTGATCACCAGATATCTTAGTTCATCAGATCAGGTCTGTTTAAAAAGGTTTTTGTTGAAATCATGTATACTGTCAATTATCAACAGCTGTCTGTCTTCTGGTTCAGTCGTAGTCTATTTTAAACATGCAACAGTGATTCATCTCATCAACAAACCTAATCTGGAGCCCTCTGACCCATCAAATTACAGACCAATATCCACTTTGCCTTTTCTGTCCAAGATCTTGGAGAAAGTTGTATTTCAACAGCTTCAATCTTTTATCAGTTTTAATGGTATCTGTGATGTTTTTCAATCTGGTTTTAGAACGTCTCACAGCACTGAATCTGCCCTTTTAAAAGATTTTAACGACCTTTTACTAATTGCTGATGCTGGTGATCCCGCCATTTTGCTTTTAATTGATCTCTCTGCTGCTTTTGACACTGTGGACCATGAGAGTTTAATCTCCCGCCTTGAGCACTCCGTCAGCATCCAAGGTACTGCCCTACAATGTTTTAAGTCCTACCTGAAGACAGATCATTCTCTGTCAACATGGGTAACGGCTCCTCTCAACAGGCCCCCTGACCTGTGGGGTATCGCTCAAATCTGGAACTGCCTCTGTAAATTCAGTAATGAGCTGCCTGACTGATGTCAAAAACTGGCTCTCGCTAAATTTTCTATGCCTCAACAAAGGTAAAACAGAGGTCCCGCAAATCAATCCCTCTTGCCTTTCAGCTGCTATACCGGGCAGTCCCTCATTATGTCTTGGCCCCATGGCAACCCACTGTAATTTCCATGTGAAGAATCGAGGTATGATTTATATTGGATCTCCAAGTTGCGTCCGTTGTCAAAGTCAGCTTCTTTCAGTTAAGAGCTTCAGCTAAGATCAAATCCTTCCTCTCCTCCAAGGACCTGGAGAAAGTCATTCATGCTTTTATTTCCTCTAGACTGGATTATTGTAATTCGTTGTATGCTGGAATCGGAAAAAGATCTTTTATCACACCTTGAGTTGGTGCAGAACTCTGCAGCCAGACTTTTAACTGCTACTCGCAGGCGTGAGCACATTTCACCGATCTTAAAATCCCTTCATTGGCTACCAGTCCAGTACAGAATTAATTTAAACATTTTAATGTTTATTTTTAAGTGTGTGAATGGATCTGCCTCAGCCTATCTGTCTGACCTGCTGCAGCCGATACCCCACCGCGTTCACTAAGGTCTCTGAACTTTGGGAAACCTTTATCGTGTGTTAAAATGTGCTATACAAATACATTTTGATTGATTGATTGATTGGTCAAATCATCATGACATCACATCCTGCTCATCCCTAGAAATATCACTCCACCTCCTCAATGGGAATATAGAATTAGAATATAGTTTTATACAATATGTGTATTTTTGGCTTTTGGAGGACTACATCCAGCCGGATCACTTGAACTAAAGGAAAGTATAATCTTTAAATACTCTTCTCTGCTAAAGTTTATTATTACATCTGCTGTTTTAGGATATCTAGACTACTGAAGCTTGGATGGTTTCTGGTAGCTGGAATTGTTTGTGATTGGATTCTTGTTTTCACTCAAGTAACTGTGAGTCAAAGAGAACAAGTTTAGAGTTAAACTGCTGGTCTTTATTTCAATTCTATTAAGGACCAAGTTGTATTTGACTTTCTACCAGTTTGAGGTAAAAAGACTCTGAGACAAGTTGGGACAAAATCTAGAGACTGTGTGAAAGTTTTCTTTGTTTAGTAATCAGTGGTGAGTTTCTATTGCTGCATATTTGTAACACCTGGTGACGGGAGGTCTAACGAGCAGTAGGTATGGAGATAGGTGTCTATATAAGCCCCGCGGCATAAGCCAAACTTTAATGTGCATTTTTGACTTTTGGAGGACTACATACTAGGAGGCTGAGTATAGCTGAGTAGTACTACTGCCATCTGAGTATGTGTGTACTTTCCGTCCCGGTGCGTATATCTACTCGTAGATACTACAGGCCTCTCACTCGTTCACACCAACACCGTAACCTTTCCTCTGTTATCTGTCCCACCCGTTCCACTCATACCCAACACCTCGTCACAGGAGGACTCTGGAACTGTCAGTCAGCTGCAGGACAGACTTCATCTCTGGACTTCCTTGGTCTCACTGAGACCTGGATCACACCGGACAACATCCACCCTGCTGCTCTCTCCTCTGTCTTCTCCTTCAGCCACACCCCCAACCCTCTGGTAGGGGGAGGAGGGGGAGTACAGGTCTACTCATCTCCCTAAATGGAGGTTTTCTCTTTACCCACTTCCACTTCCTACCTCACTGTCTCTTGAGTTTCATGCTGTGACAGTTACTCATCCAGTACAATTAAACATTGTTGTCCTCTACCGTCCTCCAGGTCCTTCGGGAGATTTCTTGGACGAATTAGACGTCCTCCTGTCAAACGTCCCAGAACATGGTCCTCCACTTGTCCTTCTGGGTGACTTTAACATCCAGACTGAGAAGTCATCTGACCATGTGCTCTTCCTGTCTTCCTTTGCTGTCTCCCTCAGTCCTTCTCCTCCTCCTCACAAAGGTTGGAACCACCTGGACTATATTTCACCAGAAACTGCTCCACATCTAACCTCACTGTAACTCCACTTCATGTCTCCGACCACTTCTTTATCTCTGACTCTCTCAAACTGACAACCTGACCACATCAACAGACTCTGGACCTGTCCGTCACAACATTCACTTCCTCTCTCCCTCCTTCTCTCTCCCTCCTGTTTTATCTGCCCTCCCTTCAACTGACTCTTTTTCCTTCATGCATCCTAACTCAGCCACAGACACTCTCCTTTCTACTCTGTCTTCCTCTTTTGATTGTCTCTGTCCTCCTCCATGTCCTCCTGTCCTCTTCCATGTCCTCTTCCTCTCTCCTCTCCTCTATCTCTGCAGCCAAAAGCACTTTCTACCAAACCAGAATTACATCCTCATTTTCCAACCCCAAAAAGCTCTTCTCCATCTTCTCCATCTTCTCCAACCTCCTCCCCCCTCCCCCCTCCCTCCTCCTTCCACCAAGCCACTTTCTCAACTACTTTACTAAAAAGATAAATGACATACGCTCCTCATTTTATAATCCATTTTCTGTAACTACATGTCCGTCATCTTCATCTTCATCCCCTTCGCTTTCCTCTTTCACCCCCTCATCTCCCAATCAAGTTGTTACCTTGGTAACCTCCACCCCCCCTCCCCATCCCATCTCACATTCTCCAGTATATTGCTCCAGACCTTCTTCCTTTTCTCTCCATCTCATCACCACTTCTCTGTCAACAGTCTATTTCCTGAACTCTGTGAAGGAGAGAGTGAACCCTCTCCTGAAGAAACCCCCCCTCAACCCGTCTGAAGTAAACAACTACAGACCGTCTCTCTTCTTTCCTTTCTTTCTAAAACTCTGGAACGAGCTATCTTTGACCAACTCTCCTCCTATCTCCACCATAATAACCTTCTTGACCACCAGTCTGGTTTCAACAGACCACTCAACAGAGACGGTCCTCCTTTTGTCTCTGAGCAGCTTCACACTGCTAGAGCAGCCTCTCTGTCCTCTGTCCTGATCCTTCTAGACCTTCTGCTGCATTTGACACAGTGAACCACCAGATCCTTCTTTCCTCCTTCAGGACCTCGGTGTCTCAGGCTCTGCTCTCTCCCTGTTCTCATCCTACCTCAACGACCTCACCTACCGGGTAACTTGGAGAGGATCTGTGTCTGAACCTTGTCCTCTGACTACTGGTGTCCCTCAAGGCTCCGTCCCGGGTCCCCTCCTCTTCTCTCTACACCGACTCTCTCGGCTCTGTCATTCACTCGCATGTCTTTTCCTACCACAGCTATGCTGATGACACCCAACTGATCCTCTCTTTTCCAGATCTGAAACACAGGTAGCAGCATGAATCTCTGCCTGTCTGACTGACATCTCTCAGTGGATGTCCTCACACCACCTGGAAATCAACCTCCACAAGACCGAACTGCTCTTCCTTCCAGGGAAAGACTCTCCCACCCTCGACCTGACTACTACCTTCAACAACTCTGTTATCCCGACACTGACTGATAAGAACCTCGGAGACACTCCACAGTCAACTCTCTCTTACTGCCAACATCACTGCAACAACACGTTCCTGTAGATACATGCTGCACAACATCAGGAGAAGACGTCCTCTTCTCACTCAGAAGGAGGTGCAGGTTCTGATCCAGATTCTGGTCCAGGTTCTGATCCAGGTTCTGATCCAGGTTCTGGTCCAGGTTCTGGTCCAGGTTCAAGTTCAGGCTCCGGTCCAGGCTCTGGTCCAGGCTCCGGTCCAGGCTCCAGTCCAGGCTCTGGTCATCTCACGTCTAGACTACTGTAACTCCCTCCTGGCAGGTCTACCTGTTAGTACCATCCGACCTCTGCAGCTCATCCAGAATGCAGCAGCTCGACTGGTTTTTAACCTCCGAGATTCACTCACAGTACTCCGCTCCTCCTCTTCCTCCTTCTCCTCTTCCTCCTCCTCCTCCTCCTCCTCCTGTGTCCTGGCTCCTAAATGGTAGAATGAGCTCCCCACCGACATCAGGACAGCAGAGACTCTGAACATCTTCCGCCACAAACTAAAAACACACCTCTTCCTCCTTTACCTTGAACAGTAGAACTTTAGTATCTTAAAATATAACTTACTGATAGAACTTTGTAGTTTGGCTTTCTTGAAGAAATTGTATTTTCTTGATTCTTGTTGTTCTGATTTTGTACCCTCATGGTTGAAATGAACTTATTGTAAGTCGCTTTGGATAAAAGAGTCAGATAAATGAAATGTAATGTAACGTAATGTAATAATGTAGTTTCTATTCGTTCTAGGTCTATTAAATGACCCATTTGGTGAAGTCGGGTCTCTTTTGGTCCTTTTTGGTCGCTCCGAGCACCCGTACCGTAACACCACGGATAGTCACGCACTTACAATCCTAGCGGCGGCTAGCTGGACTGGTTTGGTTTGAACACATGACACGGAGCTAAAATGTTAAAAACACATGAGTCCATGGATATCTTTGTTCTTCAGATATCTTTGTTCATCAGATATCTTTGTTCATCAGATATCTTTGTTCCAACCAGACTGAGCTAGCTGATCAGTTTAGTGTTTCTATGTTCTGTATTTATTCAGTTGGAGACTAGAAATCCTTTCTGTTGCTAGGTGGTTGCTAAGGGTTGGACTACTTCCTGGAGTAGTTAACATTACATACGAGTCTTACATAAGAGTCTACTGACCCGACTGATTGTTTTCCAGTGCTCATGTGTTGCCATGGAAACAGTGATCATGCTAACAAACATTTTACATTTTCAAAGTGAATTGCTCCACAACATGAAAACATTTAGATGACATATTTATTTAGTTGGTAACTTGTTGTATAATCACAGTATTACACTGGAGGATGTTTTCATGTCATTATTGGAGTGACAGTGATGCGGTCAGGATGGAGGAGCCCTTCATTAATATTGTTTAATTGTCGTATAATTATGGAAGTAGCATTTCTCTGAACAAATTTGGCGAACGTTCCTTCACTTTAAAAACTAAATGTTTGTAGCCAAACCCTGTTCTCTCTTAACTCTGGACAAGTCCGACCTGAAGCTCAACGCTGGTGCAGGATCAGTCTGAGGGACTGTTCTTGTGTCACTGACCTGGGACCATTTTAGAAGACAAAGGTGTCAACAGGCCATCTGACTGGTGGCTGCATTACTTTACATTACTTTATATATATGTATATATATACAGTATATAGTGTGTGTTTGTGGAGGTATTCTCTCAGAGGACTCGTCACCTGTTGGTGGGAGTGTCAGTAGGACTGAGTTCATCTCCTCCCTCTGCCTCTGCTCTGTGTGATGAGGGAGTGCTGATGACATTGCTGGGACATGGAGACAAAGTTCCTAACCGGGCCGGTTATGAGGCAGTAAGTCCAGTATTGATTAGCTGTCCACATCGCTGCCGGGTCTCCTTTGTTTTCTCGGGCACACAGCAGCACACATGCAGCAGTGGAGAGTCCGGATGGGGTTGACCTTTCATCACCTCTCCCTCTGGTTCCTATCACTGCATGCAGACTCACACAGAAATATCTCCTCCAGAAAAAGTTGCAGAGATGGAGAGAAACAAGTTCCAACAAGTCCAACTGGAAGGAAAAGGTTCAGGAAATATTTATATACCTTACTGTGTGTGTGTGGTACTGCTGTGGTGGGCTGTGGACTGAAGGAAGGTTTTGGGTTTGAACCTGTCAGATAGAAACACTCTCAGAAATAAAGGTGCTAACTAGAACCATGAAGGACTTTTTGGCTCATCCCAATAGCAGAATGGTCTATGGTTCCTTGGAGAACCCTTTTAGAACCCGTATGTCTCAGAGTGTTGGGCCTCTGTGTGGAGTTGTCATGTTGCCCTCATGTCCACCAGTGGTCGTAAAAATGTCTTTAAATCAGATGATGGTTTAGATCAAGAAACAAAACGTACTCGCGAACGTTGCTGCTTCCTCATGCTCTGACATCACGGTGACTTTTTCTGACTGTTATTAGCGCCCTCTATAACACCAACAAGTCCCCACACCTTAACGTCAGAGTAGGTGATCGGACTGTTTTATAGTACCAGTGACTGACGTACTTGAAATATGTCGTCATGGTAACACTAAACATGTGGGTAACATTGTGACAGTTGTAGTCTGGTTAGCTTTAGACTCGGCCTGCATGACATGAGGAACATGTGAGAAATGTTCAATTTGATGATATGATTTGTGATGAAAGAATTCAAGTGTATGAAATCCAACCCAAGCTGCTTTTTATTGTTTCATTCCTCTGTGAGTCTGGTTCTGTTTCCAGATGTTCTCCAACTCTGACTGGTTCTGTGTCCAGATGTTCTCCAGCTCTGAGTCTGGTTTTGTGTCCAGATATTCTCCAGCTCTGACTATGATTCTGTGTCCAGATGTTCTCCAGCTCTAATTATGGTTCTGTGTCCAGCTGTTCTCCAGCTCTGATTCTGGTTATGTGTCCAGATGTTCTCCAGCTTTGAATTTGGTTCTGTGTCCAGATGTTCTCCAGCTCTGACTCTGGTTCTGTTTCTAGATGTTCGCCAACTCTGACTGGTTCTATTTACAGATGATCTCCAAATCTGATTTTGTTTCTGTATCCAGTTGCTCTCCAGCTCTGATATTGGCTCTGTTTCCAGATGTTCTCTGACTCTCGTTCTGTGTCCAGCTGTTTTTCAGATCTGACTGGTTCTGTGTCCAGATGTTCTCCAGCTTCTTATTCTGGTTCTGTGTGCAGATGTTCTCCAGCTCTGACTGGTTCTGTGTCCAGATGTTCTCCAGCTCTGACTTTGATTCTGTGTCCAGATGTTCTCTGGCTCTGGTTCTGTGTCCAGATGTTCTACAGCTCTGACTCTGATTGTGTTTCCAGATGTTCTCCAGCTCTGAGTCTGGTTCTGATTCCAGATGTTCTCCAGCTCTGAGTCTGGTTCTGTGTCCAGATGTTCTCCACCTCTGATTCTGGTTATGTGCCCAGATGTTCTCCAGCTCTGACTCTGGTTCTGTTTCCAGATGTTCGCCAACTCTGACTGGTTCTGTTTCCAGATGTTCTCTAAATCTGATTTCGTTTCTGTATCCAGATGCTCTCCAGCTCTGACTCTGATTCTGTTTCCAGATGTTCTCTGACTCTCGTTCTGTGTCCAGCTGTTTTTCAGATCTGACTGGTACTGTGTCCAGATGTTCTCCAGCTCTGATTCTGGTTCTGTGTGCAGATGTTCTCCAGCTCTGACTGGTTCTGTGACCAGATGTTCTCCAGCTCTGACTTTGATTCTGTGTCCAGATGTTCTCTGGCTCTGGTTCTGTGTCCAGATGTTCTCCAGCTATGTCTCTGGTTCTGTTTCCAGAATTTATCCAGCTCTGACTCTGATTCTGTTTCCAGATGTTCTCTGACTCTGGTTCTCTTTCCAGATGTTCTCCATATCTGGTTCTGTGTGCAGATGTTCTCCAGCTCTGATATTGGTTCTGTTTCCAGATGTTCTCCAGCTCTAATTATGGTTATGTGTCCAGTTGTTCTCCAGCTCTGACTTTGGTTTAGTGTCCAGATGTTCTCCAGCTCTAAGTCTGGTTCTTTTTCCAGATGTTCGCCAACTCTGACTGGTTCTGTTTCCAGATGTTCTCCAGCTCTGACTCTGATTCTGTTTCTAGACGTTGTCTTACTCTGGTTCTGTTTCCAGATGTTCTCCAGCTCTGATTCTGGTTCTGTGTCCAGATGTTCTCCAGCTCTGACGTTGTTTCTATTTCCAGATGTTCTCTGACTCTCGTTCTGTGTCCAGCTGTTTTTCAGATCTGACTGGTTCTGTGTCCAGATGTTCTCCAGCTTCTTATTCTGGTTCTGTGTCCAGATGTTCTCCAGCTCTGAGTCTGGTTCTGTTTCCAGCTGTTCTTCAGCTCTGACTGGTTCTGTTGTCCAGATGTTCTCCAGCTCTGATTCTGGTTACGTGTCCAGATGTTCTCAAGCTTTGACTTTGGTTATGTGTCCAGATGTTCTCCAGCTCTGAGTCTGGTTCTGTTTCCAGATGTTCACCAACTCTGACTGGTTCTGGTTCCAGATGTTCTCCAGCTCTGAGTCTGGTTCTGTGTCCAGACGTTCTCCAGCTCTGAGTCTGGTTCTGTGTCCAGATATTTACCAGCTCTGACTTTGATTCTGTGTCCAGATATTCTCTGACTCTGACTCTGATTGTGTTTCCGATGTTTTCTGACTCTGGTTCTGTTTCCAGCTGTTCTACAGATCTAACTGTTTCTGTGTCCAGATGTTCTACAGCTCTGATTCTGGTTCTGTGTGCAGATGTTCTCCAGCTCAGACTCTGATCATGTTTCCAGATGTTCTCTGACTCTGGTTCTGTTTCCAGCTGTTCTTCAGCTCTGACTGGTTCTGTGTCCAGTTGCTCTCCAGCTCTGAGTCTGGTTCTGTTGTCCAGATGTTCTCCAGCTCTGAGTCTGGTTCTGTGTCCAGATGTTCTCCAGCTCTGACTCTTGTTCTGTGTCCAGATGTTCTCCAGCTCTGATTCTGGTTATGTGTCCAGATGTTTTCCAGCTCTGACTTTGGTTCTGTGTCCAGATGGTCTCCAGCTCTGATTCTGGTTTTGTGTCCAGATGTTTTCCAGCTCTGACTTTGGTTCTGTGTCCAGATGTTCTCCAGCTATGTCTCTGTTTCTGTTTCCAGAATTTATCCAGCTCTGACTCTGATTCTGTTTGCAGATGTTCTCTGACTCTGGTTCTCTTTCCAGATGTTCTCCATATCTGGTTCTGTGTGCAGATGTTCTCCAGCTCTGATATTGGTTCTGTTTCCAGATGTTCTCCAGCTCTAATTATGGTTATGTGTCCAGTTGTTCTCCAGCTCTGACTTTGGTTTAATGTCCAGATGTTCTCCAGCTCTGAGTCTGGTTCTTTTTCCAGATGTTCGCCAACTCTGACTGGTTCTGTTTCCAGATGTTCTCCAGCTCTGACTCTGATTCT
The DNA here is from genome assembly GCF_022577435.1 of Embiotoca jacksoni. Lineage (NCBI taxonomy): Eukaryota > Metazoa > Chordata > Actinopteri > Embiotocidae > Embiotoca > Embiotoca jacksoni. Next base: position 2,721,244 of record NW_027185393.1, on the reverse strand, counting down.
GTTTCTAGACGTTCTCTTACTCTGGTTCTGTTTCCAGATGTTCTCCAGCTCTGATTCTGGTTCTGTGTCCAGATGTTCTCCAGCTCTGACGTTGTTTCTGTGTCCAGATGTTCTCCAGCTCTTACTGTGTTTCTGTTTCCAGATGTTCTCCAGCTGTTACTGGTTCTGTGTCCAGATGTTCTCCATCTTGATTCTGGTTTTGTTTCCAGATGTTCTCCAGCTCTAATTATGGTTCTATGTCAAGCTGTTCTCCCGCTCTGATTCTGGTTCTGTGTGCAGATGTTCTCCAGCTCAGACTCTGATTGTGTTTCCAGATGTTCTCTGACTCTGGTTCTGTGTCCAGATGTTCTCCAGCTCTGAGTCTGGTTCTGTGTCCAGATGTTCTCCAGCTCTGACTTTGGTTCTGTGTCCAGATGATCGCCAACTCTGACTGGTTCTATTTACAGATGATCTCCAAATCTGATTTTGTTTCTGTATCCAGATGCTTTCCAGCTCTGATATTGGCTCTGTTTCCAGATGTTCTCTGACTCTCGTTCTGTGTCCAGCTGTTTTTCAGATCTGACTGGTTCTGTGTCCAGATGTTCTCCAGCTTCTTATTCTGATTCTGTGTGCAGGTGTTCTTCTTATCTGACTGGTTCTGTGTCCAGATGTTCTCCAGCTCTGACTTTGATTCTGTGTCCAGATGTTCTTTGGCTCTGGTTCTGTGTCCAGATGTTATACAGCTCTGATTCTGGTTCTGTGTCCAGATGTTCTTCTTATCTGACTGGTTCTGTGTCCAGATGTTCTCCAGTTCTGACATTGATTCTGTGTCCAGATGTTTACCAGCTCTAACTGGTTCTGTTTCCAGATGTTCTCCAGCTTTGACTCTGATTCTGTTTCCAGATATTCTCTGACTCTGTATCTGTGTCCAGCTGTTCTCCAGCTCTGACTCTGATTGTGTTTCCAGATGTTCTCTTACTCTGGTTCTGTTTCCAGCTGTTCCTCAGCTCTGACTGGTTCTGTGTCCAGATGTTCTCCAGCTCTGAGTCTGGTTCTGATTCCAGATGTTCTCCAGCTCTGAGTCTGGTTCTGTGTCCAGATGTTCTCCAGCTCTGATTCTGGTTATGTGCCCAGATGTTCTCCAGCTCTGACTCTGGTTCTGTTTCCAGATGTTCGCCAACTCTGACTGGTTCTGTTTCCAGATGTTCTCCAAATCTGATTTCGTTTCTGTATCCAGATGCTCTCCAGCTCTGACTCTGATTCTGTTTCCAGATGTTCTCTGACTCTCGTTCTGTGTCCAGCTGTTTTTCAGATCTGACTGGTTCTGTTTCCAGATGTTCTCCAGGTCTGATTCTGGTTCTGTGTGCAGATGTTCTCCAGCTCTGACTGGTTCTGTGACCAGATGTTCTCCAGCTCTGACTGGTTCTGTGACCAGATGTTCTCCAGCTCTGACTTTGATTCTGTGTCCAGATGTTCTCTGGCTCTGGTTCTGTGTCCAGATGTTCTCCATATCTGGTTCTGTGTGCAGATGTTCTCCAGCTCTGATATTGGTTCTGTTTCCAGATGTTCTCCAGCTCTAATTATGGTTATGTGTCCAGTTGTTCTCCAGCTCTGACTTTGCTTTAGTGTCCAGATGTTCTCCAGCTCTGACTCTGATTCTGTTTCTAGACGTTCTCTTACTCTGGTTCTGTTTCCAGATGTTCTCCAGCTCTGATTCTGGTTCTGTGTCCAGATGTTCTCCAGCTCTGACGTTGTTTCTGTGTCTAGATGTTCTCCAGCTCTTAGTGTTTCTGTTTCCAGATGTTCACCAACTCTGACTGGTTCTGTTTCCAGATGTTCTCCAGCTGTTACTGGTTCTGTGTCCAGATGTTCTCCAGTTCTGAGTCTGGTTCTGTGTCCAGATGTTCTCCAACTCTGATTCTGGTTTTGTTTCCAGATGTTCTCCAGCTCTAGTTATGGTTATATGTCCAGCTGTTCTCCAGCTCTGACTCTGATTGTGTTTCCAGTTGTTCTCTGACTCTGGTTCTGTTTCAAGCTATTCTTCAGCTCTGACTGGTTCTGTGTCCAGATGTTCCCCAGCTCTGTCTCTGGTTCTGTTTGCAGAATTTCTCCAGCTCTGTCTCTGTTTCTGTTTCCAGATGTTCTCTTACTCTGGTTCTGTTTCCAGATGTTCTCCAGCTCTGATATTGGTTATGTTTCCAGATGTTCTCAAGTTCTGACTGGTTCTGTGTTCAGATGTTCTCCAGCTCTTACTGGTTCTGTGTCCAGCTGTTCTTCAGCTCTGACTGGTTCTGTGTCCAGATGTTCTCCAGATCTGACTCTTGTTCTATGTCTAGATGTTCTCCAGCTCTGACTCTGATTCTGTTTCCAGATGTTCTCCATCTCTGACTCTGTTTCTGTTTCCAGACGTTTTCTTACTCTGGTTCTGTTTCCAGATGTTGTCCAGCTTTGACTCTGACTCTGTTTCCAGATATTCTCCAGCTCTGACTGGTTCTGTGTTCAGATGTTCTCCAGCTCTTACTGGTTCTGTGTCCAGATGTTCTCCAGCTCTTACTGGTTCTGTGTCCAGATGTTCTCCAGTTCTGAGTCTACTTCTGTGTCCAGATGTTCTCCAGCTCTGATTCTGGTTGTGTCCAGATGTTTTCCACCTCTGACTTTGGTTCTGTCTCCAGGTGTTCTCCAGCTCTGACTCTGGTTCTGTTTCCAGATGTTCGCCAACTCTGACTGGTTCTGTTTCCAGATGTTCTCTGACTCTTGTTCTGTGTCCAGATGTTTTTCAGATCTGACTGGTTCTGTGTCCAGATGTTCTCCAGCTCTGATTCTGGTTACGTGTGCAGATGTTCTCCAGCTCTGTATCTGGTTCTGTTTCCAGAATTTCTCCATCTCTGACTCTGATTCTGTTTCCAGATGTTCTCTGACTCTGCTTCTGTTTCCAGCTGTTCTTCAGCTCTGACAGATTCTGTGTCCAGATGTTCTCCAACTCTGAGTCTGGTTCTGTGTCCAGATGTTCTCCAGCTCTGAGTCTGGTTCTGATTCCAGAAGTTCTCCAGATCTGATTCTGGTTATGTGTCCAGATGTTCTCCAGCTCTGACTCTTGTTCTGTGTCCAGATGTTCTCCAGCTCTAATTCTGATTATGTGTCCAGATGTTTTCCAGCTCTGACTTTGGTTCTGTGTCCAGTTGTTCTCCAGCTCTGACTCTGGTTCTGTTTCCAGATGTTCTCTGACTCTGGTTCTGTGTCCAGCTGTACTTCAGTTCTGACTGGTTCTGTGTCCAGATGTTCTCCAGCTCTGATTCTGGTTATGTGTCCAGATGTTTTCCAGCTCTGACTTTGGTTCTGTGTCCAGTTGTTCTCCAGCTCTGACTCTGGTTCTGTTTCCAGATGTTCTCTGACTCTGGTTCTGTGTCCAGCTGTACTTCAGTTCTGACTGGTTCTGTGTCCAGATGTTCTCCAGCTCTGATTCTGGTTCTGTGTCCAGATGTTCTCCAGCTCTGACTCTTGTTCTGTGTCCAGATGTTCTCCAGCTCTGACTCTGGTTCTGTTTCCAGATGTTCGCCAACTCTGACTGGTTCTGTTTCCAGATGTTCTCTGACTCTCGTTCTGTGTCCAGATGTTTTTCAGATCTGACTGGTTCTGTGTCCAGATGTTCTCCAGCTCTGATTCTGGTTATGTCTGCAGATGTTCTCCAGCTCTGACTGGTTCTGTGTCCAGATGTTCTCCAGCTGTGACTTTGATTCTGTGTCCAGATGTTCTCTGGCGCTGGATCTTTGTCCAGATGTTCAACAGCTCTGATTCTCATTCTGTGTCCAGATGTTCTCCAGCTCTGAGTCTGATTCTGTGTCCAGATGTTCTCCAGCTCTGTATCTGGTTCTGTTTCCAGAATTTCTCCAGCTCTGACTCTGATTCTGTTTCCAGATGTTCTCTGAGTCTGGTTCTGTGTCCAGATGTTCTCCAGCTCTGTATCTGGTTCTGTTTCCAGAATTTCTTCAGCTCTGACTCTGATTCTGTTTCCAGATGTTCTCTGACTCTGGTTCTGTGTCCAGCTGTTCTTCAGATCTAACTGTTTCTGTGTCCAGATGTTCTCCAGCTCTGATTCTGGTTCTGTGTGCAGATGTTCTCCAGCTCTGACTCTGATTGTGTTCCCAGATGTTCTCTGACTCTGGTTCGGTTTCCAGCTGTTCTCCAAATCTGATTTTTGTTCTGTGACCAGATGCTCTCCAGCTCTGACTCTGATTCTGTTTCCAGATTTTCTCCATTTCTGATTCTGGTTCTGTGTCCAGATGTTCTCCAACTCTGACTGGTTCAGTGTCCAGATGTTCTCCAGCTCTGTCTCTGGTTATTTTTCCAGAATTGCTCCAGCTCTGACTCTGATTCTGTTTCCAGATGTTCTCTGACTCTGGTTCTGTTTCCAGATGTTCTCCAGCTCTGATTCTGGTTCTGTGTCCAGATGTTTTCCAGCTCTCACTATGATTCGGTGTCCAGATTTTCTAAAGCTCTGAGTCTGTTTCTGTTTCCAGATGTTCTTCAGCTCTGATACTGGTTTTGTGTCCAGATGTTCTCCAGCTCTGACTCTGGTTGTTTCCAGATGTTCTCCAGCTCTGACTCTGATTCCATGTCAAGATGTTCTCCAGCTCTGATTCTGGTTCTGTGTCCAGATGTTCTCCAGATCTGACTCTGATTCTGTTTCCAGATGTTCTCTGACTCTGGTTCTGTGTCCAGCTGTACTTCAGCTCTGACTCTGTTTCTGTTTCCAGATGTTCTCCAGCTCTGATACTGGTTTTGTGTCCAGATGTTCTCCAGCTCTAATTATTGTTCTGTGTCCAGCTGTTCCCCAGCTCTGACTATGTTTCTGTGTCCAGATGTTCTCCAGCTCTGAGTCTGGTTCTGTTTCCAGATGTTCGCCAACTCTGACTGGTTCTGTTTCCAGATGTTCTCCAGCTTTGATTCTGGTTCTGTGTCCAGCTGTTCTTCAGCTCTGACTGGTTCTATATCCAGATGTTCTACAGCTCTGATTCTGGTTCTGTGTCCAGATGTTCTCCAGCTCTGATTCTGGTTCTGAGTCCAGATGTTCTCCAACTCTGATTCTGTTTCCAGATGTTCTCTGTCTCTGGTTCTGTGTCCAGCTGTTCTCCAGCTCTGATTCTGGTTCTGTGTCCAAATGATCTCCAGCTCTGAGTCTGGTTCCTTTTCCAGATGTTCTCCACCTCTGGACTGTTTTGTATTGTGTTGTAATTGACTGGAGTTGCATTCTTTAAATCCAAAAGTTTAAATTTGGTAACAAGTTCACGGCGATCGATTTCCTACCTGCTTCATGCCAGAGTTTTTCATTATGGGCTCCCGGAACAAAACATTAGTATCTGAAATGTAATAAAAGCAATGATTCTGTTTCTTCAAAAATGTATTTGGTAGAACAAATTATTATAGAAATGTGTTAAGTTCCATCGATTGTTCTTTTGTCTTTTAGTCTTTTCACAAACACAAAGCTCGAAGCAGCGAAACAGGTTTCACAGAGGATGGATAGTAAATAATTGTACATATAATCGTGTAACACAGCAGCATTCATGAAGGAGAAATTTGTTTCTTTTTCATCTGGAGCAGCATAATAACAATAATCAAAGCTGTACATTTCTCTGCATGCCAGCCAATGGTTAATTACAGCTAATTACCAGCGGCTGCCATGTGGAATATGATGTGTCTCTTTTCTGTGAGCCATTCACAGTAATTACACATATATCATGTCAACCAGTGAATCATTACTGCATAAAGGATTCCCTCGTGGCTCTTTTTCCATTGGACAGAGGAGAGAAATGGCCCACATCCACCTGGACCAGGCCAGGCCAGGCCTCCTCATTCAGGTCAGACCAGTCCAGACCGGTCCTGGCCCGGCCGGACGACGGCATATGGGGTGGGCACGGCCTGCCGGGACGCTGCCAACACTCAGCGAGGAGAGTTATTGTAGGGCAGCGGAGCCTTTGACCCCGGACAGAGACCAGAGGGATGAGGAGAGGAAGCGAGGGGGATGGGAGAGAAAGAGAGAGGAATGAGGAAAGGAAGAGAGGGAAGAGAGAGGAAGAGAGGGAAAGATGTAGGAAAGGAAGGCATCTGTATTTGTCCTCTTGTCTCTACTTGTCTTTTCAACCCTTCCATGTGTATCAGTGTCACAAGGAGATCAGGTTGTTTTATAGAACTACAACAGAAATGAATGCAAAGAGGAGCAAAATACACCAAAAGAAAAGGAAGCAATGATGAAAGGGAGCTGCTGACT
>NW_027185393.1:2677500-2707500 GCF_022577435.1 Embiotoca jacksoni | reverse complement strand
CCAATATTTGTAGATTGTGAATAATTCAGTCTTTTCTCCTCGTTGTAAAACCTTAAATCTGCATGTATAATTGAACATATTTATGCTAATCTAATTGTTTTACAGTTAGCTGGTTTTGTAGTGCTTAGCCCCCCCCCTCCGCCCCCCAGAGGATCCTCTACACCAGCTGTTGACAGAGGCAGCGCTGCGCGGTGATGCAGCCGTGTTTCCAATCTCACTTAAGAACGGCTTTGAGGCGAAGTTCACAGCAGACCGCCTTCACGTTCTTCTGTTTGTCTCCGGTTCCAGCTTCAGAGCCGGCAGCTGAATGCAGAGTTGTTCCTCTCTGGTGGATCGTAGATGATTGTTCAGAAGCCTCTCACTACGAGGAACAGCTCTTCACAATGCACTGAATGTTTGAACATGCTAGTAGAGCGTGTGCACGTCGGCCGGGTGTTTTATTGGCTGCAGCTCTCCGGGTGATTTCATACGATTGAATTCATTATAATAGTACTGGTCAGATTCTACATCCTTCAGGACTCTGCCCACCACCTCTGGATGGTTTTACACTTATATCTGAACTTCTGTGAGTCTTCGCAGCTCCATTTAAAGTCGAGCATCTCCATTACAAGCAGCAGCCTCGAGGGGTTTAGTGTTTGTTAATTTGTTGGATCATCAGCAGAGAGTGATGATTCAGGATGCCCCCCCAACCCCCACCCCACACACACAAACACCTTTACCTCAGCAGACCTTGGCAAATGCTGCCATGTAAATACCTCCTGGGTGGAGGATGCTGTCTGCCTCATGCTGCACACAGTCAGTGCATCATGGTGGGTGGGGTGGCATGGGGGGGCTCAGCACTCCGGGGCCCCCGGTCTGGCACGGCTGTGGCCCTGCTGAGGCTGGAGGCTGTTGGTAGTGGATCAAAGCCCTGCTGGCCGGGCAGCCAAGTCGGTTAAACTGATAGGAGCAGGCAGACCCACCTAACCAGCTGTCGTTGGTGGATAGCCAGAGGAGGGGGGGGGGGGGGCAGAAAAGAGGAGTGATGGCAAACAAAATTAAAGGAAGATATAAAAGGTAAGCAGGAGGAGGAAAAGGAGAAACACAAGAGATGAACACAGAAAGGTTAGAGAAGACTGAAACAAGAAAACTAATGAGTAAAGAACGAGGATGAAGGAAGTTATCAATATAAAACTGAAGGCAAGAAAGTGGAACATAGACAAGAGAAAGAGGAGCTTTGGAGGAAGAGGATGTTGGATGAGGTGGAGCAGCAGAAGGGAAAAAGAAAGCTACAAAAATGGGTTCAAATGTGTTTTCCTGACTCACAGATCTAACTGGAATCGCTACATTCTTCTTAAACATCTTAGTTTCATTATAACTGCTCTAAACCTGAGATGTTGATTGTTAAACATCAAGGTTTGTTAAATTAAGTACGTTACTTTATGACTTATATTATTTATATTACATAGGTTTACTTATGTTACTTAAGATAAATCCCCAGTTAGTATTGCTTCCTCACATACTTGAGCATCTCTCCTGTGTTCGACTCCTCCACCCACACCGACCTCCATCCTACATGCCCTCTTCTTCCTCCTCCCAAACGTCTCCATCTCATAATCACGTTTTTCCCTGTGGACCACCGCAGCCTCAACACCTTCAGATGGTTGATCTGCTTTAACGGAGCCCTGCCTGACAGCAGCGGTGACATGATTGCAGGGGAATCAGCAGCAGTATCAGTGTCTGTTCGTGTTTTCAAATTTGGTCTCAAACCAGTCGAAGATGATTATTAACAGTTCGATCATGAGGCGGGACAGGACCATGATCACACACACATGGACATCACTGATACACAAACCACTTCCCTATTTGGCTTCAGAGATTTTAACCTTTTAAACCAACCCAGTATGACAGAAAAGCGTGAAATAGACACGCCGATCTACTTCAGCAAAACGTGAAATAGCCACGCTTTGGCCTGTCTGATCCCACGTTACATGACATTTACGTGCGTGTAAGTTTCACGCTTACAAAATATGGAACTTTCACGCCTAGAAAGCCCAAAGCGTGGTTATCTCACGTTTTGCTGAAGGAGACCGGCGTGGCTATTTCACGTTTTGCTGTCATACCGAGTGGTTGAACACGTACTGCTTTTGCTTAGTTTTCACTCCATTTATTTGTGATAGCAGCCATTACATGTCACGTACCAGTGGTCAGAAAAACGTGTTGAACTCAGGTGCTGATGTTGATTAAGAGACGTAACTTTACTTTCTCTCAAACTTCCCAGCATGCACCTGCTGTCCTTCGATAACCACTTCCTTTTTTTGTTTTTGTCAGTTTCACCATGTCAAATAAACTCAGTCATCTTTGTTTGAGTGTGTGTGGTGGAGAGCTGTGGTATTATGGTCTGGTCACTGCTCCATGTGTTGCTGTGTGTGCATTAGTGAGTTTATACTTAACTAAAAGTTAGTGACTTAATTGGAATCAGATCATTTCCTCCACGTGTCAAGGTCCTGTTTATGATCCATGAGGATGCTAAACATTGATTAATTCATGCATTGATAAATTATGTTGAAGATGCTCAATTCAAATCTATACATTCATATTATGAAATAAATATTTGGTTAAAAGTGCAGTCTTTATATGCTGTTAATCCTCCTCAGTGCTCCAACATGTAATAGCAGCAGTTTCCTGTTGGAGAGGAACAGTTGTATGTACAGAAGATGTTATGAGGTTCTTCAACACTCACTGGTTGAATTTGACCAAATCTCTTTAATGCAGCTAAAACTCTTGTTTCCAAGGACGTGGCTGGAGCGGAAGCTCTGTGTAAATCTCTGCCGGATTGAGCTAAGATGCTGTCCTCGACACATTAGTCTGATGACTGGCTGGTAATAGGAAACCATTGCAGCTTATCCATGGGCTTTTATTGACCTTTATGATATTCATCAGCAGTTATTAGTAACAGTGCTGACAAATCCAGTGCCTGACTTGATGGGCTGTGAAGTCTTTATTGGCTCCTTTGGACTGCTTGATGAGGAGAGTAAAAAGTTCAGTATGTTTGCTGAGAGCTGCAGAGGAGATGGCTGCTGGATGAACTCTGCAGCTGGAACATGATCCGGGATGGGAGGCTGTACGATGAGCTGCAGCCTCTTTTCAATGTGGAGGACAGCAGTCAGTCTGTTAGTTTAAAAATATACATCAAATCACGGTGATCTGATGGTCTGTTTGTCTGTAGGTTTTAAAGTTTCTGCACACTGTCTGCAGTGTTAAACTTTTTCATCAATGTGTTTTCTCATTTGAATTTTGTTTGGAATTGCTTTGTTGTTTTATTGTTCATCTCAAAACAGCAGAGTCCAGTTGTTTATAGTTGGTTGCAAAAATTTGAGCACCTCAAACCTTGATTGATTTTGCAGTAAAAAGTGTGTTTTTCAAATGAAGTTTCACATTTTAATTCAAATAGAAAAAACGAGCAGTCAGTAGTAAAGACAAGTCAGTCTGCGTGTTTGCTGGTTGTTCTGATTGTTGTGTAACCTGACACATGATCAGTTTAATTCACCACCTAAAGAAACATCATGTCAGAGACATGTTAACATGGCTGAAGACGGCAGAAGGATTTTTCCTCTTCAGGTTGATGTGATTTGTTTGTGTGCAGACTGATGGATCTAAGGGTTGTAAAATCTGTGATGAGCTTCTTGATATCATAAGATGAGATATTTAACCCAAAGAGAAGCAGGAGAGTGAGGAGCACCGGGAGGAGAGGAGGCGACACGTCAGTCTATAGTGGGAGTGGAGTGGACACATTCACATCGATAACCACCACACACTGTGGAAATGTGTGTATTTGAGTGTTTGTACAGAGACACTCAGAGAGCCTCCCAACACCTTGTATAAACAACTCACACACACACACACACACACACACACACACACACACACACACATTCAATTCAATTCAATTTTTTTTTTTTTTTTTCTATAGCGCCAAATCATAACACAGGCTATTTCATGGCACTTAACACATTGAAGTCTTTATAGCAAGACTTTATAATATTATACAGAGAAACCAACAATTCAGCAATTCATCAATTCAACAATTCAACAATTCAGCAATTCAACAATTCAACAATTCAACAATTCTACAATTCTACAATTCCCACACAAGCTAGGAGGGAAAAAAACCCTCCTCTTTAAGGGAGAAAAACCTCTGACAGAACCAGGATCAGAGGTGGGCGGAGCATCTGTCAACAGAACCAGGCTCAGAGGTGGGCGGCCATCTGCCTCGACCGGTTGGGGTGAGAGGAGAGCAGAGAGAGAAAAGGACAGCATAGAGATAGAAGAGAAGAACTGTTGGTGGAGACGACAAGCGCAGGACAGAGACATGCAGCTCCATGACGGGACATCTGGAAAAGAAAGAACAGAAACTACACGAGCGAAGGAACTGAATGGAGACAACAGATAATAATAAGAAACTATGGGAGAGAAGAAGATGGTGAGGTATGAGTCAGTTAAAGAGTAGGAGGAAAGAAAAGAAGCTCAGCATGTAACGAGGTCCTCCAGCAGCCTCGGCCTATAACAGCATAACTAAGGGTTGGTTCAGGTCTACCTGAGCCAGCCCTAACTATAGGCTTTATCAAGAAGGAACGTTTTGAGTCTAATCTTAAAGCTAGAGAGGGTTTCTGCCCCTCCAACACAAACTGGGAGCTGGTTCCACAGGGGAGGAGCCTGAAAACTGAAGCTCCGCCTCCCATTCTACTTCTGGAAACTCTAGGAACCACAAGTAGACCAGCGTACTGAGAGAGAAGTGCTCTGCTAGGATTATATGGTTCTATAAGATCTCTAAGATATGATGGAGCCTGGTCATGTAGAGCTTTGTAAGTCATCAAGAGAATTTTAAATTCTATTCTTGATTTAACAGGAAGCCAGTGAAGAGAAGATAAAACTGGAGAAATATGATCTCCATGTGGACTGGGATGCCAGCCTAGCAGATGCACACTTGCCAAAGAACCAGGCCAGAACTGAGACAACCGGCTGTAACCGTGTGTGTGTGTGTGTGTGTGTGTGTGTGTGTGTGTGTGTGTGTGTGTATGTGTGTGCACTTGTGCTGCCAAACTACTAACAGTGATGGAATGTACGATACGTCAGTTTGAGCTGGGCAAGCAGGAAGCAGCTGGATCAGAACCCAGAGGAGGAGCTGGTACCGTGAGACAGAGTCAGATCTGACAGGAGTGTTTCAGATGGAGAGTTAGTTACCTGCTCACCTCCTGCTGAACACACCTAATCATACCTGATCACACCTAAACACCTGATTACCACGCTGGAAGGTGTTCAGTGTTCAGTATGACAGTCCTGTGGCTGCAGTTCTTTTCCCCACTAAGCGGTCCGTCTGACATCCAACCTCTCAGTGACTTTATACATGATGTCCCACTGGTCCTCTGTCTCTCTGGTGGACAGAGCAGCCTGCTTTATGAAAACAATAGAATCAGAATTTATTTGTCCAATGATTGAAACATACAGATGCATATAAATCCAGCTTGTCCCCCTGATCTGTAACACAGGAGTCAAACTGGACACCAGAGACAGCAGACAGTGAGTCTCCAACTACTTCTAACGACCTGCATTACAATAGTGGAGATAATAAGAGGAGGAGTTGATTTAGTTCTGTAATGACTGCAACATGAACAATGCTGCATTATATCACATCAATTCATTATATCACATGTTAATTCATTACATCACATCAATTCATTATATCAAATTAATTAATTTCATCACATGTTAATTCATTACATCACATCAATTCATTCCATCACATCAATTCATTCCATCACATCAATTAATTACATCAACTCAATTCATTGCATCACATCAATTCATTCCATCACATCAATTCATTACATCACCTCAATTCATTACATCACATCAATTAATTATGACACATGTCTATTCTTTACATCACCTGTTAATTCATTACATCACATGTCAATTCATTACATCACATGTCTACCCATTACATCACATGTTAATTCATTACATCACATGTCAATTCATTACATCACATGTCTATCCATTACATCACATGTTAATTCATTACATCATATGTTAATTCATTACATCACATGCCAATTCATTACATCACATGTCTATCCATTACATCACATGTTAATTCATTACACCACATGTTAATTCATTACATCACATGTCAATTCATTACATCACATGTCTATCCATTACATCACCTGTTAATTCATTACATCACATGTCAATTCATTACATCTCATGTCAATTCATTACATCACATCAATTCATTACATCACTTCATTACATTACATCAATTCATTACATCACATGTCAATTCATTACATCACATCAATTCATTACATCACATCAATTCATTACATCACGTCAATTCATTACATCTCATGTCAATTCATTACATCACATCAATTCATTACATCACATCAATTCATTGCATCACATGTCAATTCATTACATCACATCAATTCATTACATCACATGTCAATTCACTACATCACATGTCAATTCATTACATCACATCAATTCATTACATCACATATCAATTCATTACGTCACATGTCAATTCATTACATCAAAGGTTAATTCATTACATCACATCAATTCATTACTTCACATCAATTCATTACATTACAATTAGCACGTTAGCTCCCATTTCATGAAAATAAAGTTATTCTACACGGAATAAAATCACGTTCGCGGTTTGCACCGCGGATTCAATATAGCAGAGTTACTGTGAACAAGTAATCTAGTATAATTATAACAAGCACAGAACTTACGCTGAGTGGTGAACTGCTGAGGGCAGCGGGGGTCACTGCCGACGGCGGTGGAGACAGTCGCCAGCAGCGGTGTCCACCCCTACTGGCGGCGGCGGGCACGGTCGGCGGCGGACCCTGCTGGCGGCGGCAGCGGACGGTGTCGGTGCGACCGGGAGATGAAAGGCCGGGAGGGTGAAGCTCGGTTCAGCTCTGCTCTGACGGAGGAGCGATGTGTCCGTGAACTCCGTCCGTCTCCGGTGGAAGATGGTGAAACTATCCTCCATGAAATGATTCCTGCAGAGGAGGCTGTTGGTGTTGATGCGAAGCTCTCCATCAGTAGATAGGTTGTTGTGACGTAGATAGGTTGTTGTGACGTAGATAGGTAGGTTGTTGTGACGTAGATAGGTAGGTTGTTGTGAGGTAGATAGGTAGGTTGTTGTGAGGTAGATAGGTTGTTGTGAGGTAGATAGGTTGTTGTGACATAGATAGGTAGGTTGTTGTGACGTAGATAGGTTTTTGTAACGTAGATAGGTTGTTGTGAGGTAGATAGGTTGTTGTGACGTCTATAGGTTGTTGTGAGGTAGATAGTTTGTTGTGACGTAGATAGGTTGTTGTGAGGTAGATAGGTTGTTGTGAGGTAGATAGGTTCTTGTGACGTAGATAGGTTGTTGTGACATAGATAGGTTGTTGTGACGTAGATAGGTAGGTTGTTGTGAGGTAGATAGGTTGTTGTGAGGTAGATAGGTTGTTGTGAGGCAGATAGGTTGTTGTGACGTAGATAGGTTGTTGTGAGGTAGATAGGTTGTTGTGATTTAGATAGTTTGTTGTGATGTAGATAGGTTGTTGCGAGGTAGATAGGTTGTTGTGACGTAGATAGGTTGTTGTGAGGTAGATAGGTTGTTGTGAGGTACATAGGTTGTTGTGACGTAGATAGGTTGTTGTGAGGTAGATAGGTTGTTGTGAGGCAGATAGGTTTTTGTGACGTAGATAGGTTGTTGTGAGGTAGATAGGTTCTTGTGACGTAGATAGGTTGTTGTGACATAGATAGGTTGTTGTGACGTAGATAGGTAGGTTGTTGTGAGGTAGATAGGTTGTTGTGAGGTAGATAGGTTGTTGTGAGGTAGATAGGTTGTTGTGAGGCAGATAGGTTGTTGTGACGTAGATAGGTTGTTGTGAGGTAGATAGGTTGTTGTGATTTAGATAGTTTGTTGTGATGTAGATAGGTTGTTGCGAGGTAGATAGGTTGTTGTGACGTAGATAGGTTGTTGTGAGGTAGATAGGTTGTTGTGACGTAGATAGGTTTTTGTGACGTAGATAGGTTGTTGTGAGGTAGATAGGTTTTTGTAACATAGATAGGTTGTTGTGACGTTGATAGGTTTTTGTAACGTAGATAGGTTGTTGTGACGTAGATAGGTTGTTGTGACTTAGATAGGTTGTTGTGACGTAGACAGGTAGGTTGTTGTGAGGTAGACAGGTAGGTTGTTGTGAGGTAGATAGGTAGGTTGTTGTGACGTAGATAGGTAGGTTGTTGTGACGTAGATAGGTTTTTGTAACGTAGATAGGTTGTTGCGAGGTAGATAGGTTTTTGTGACGTAGATAGGTTGTTGTGACGTAGATAGGTTGTTGTGAGGTAGATAGGTTGTTGTGACGTAGATAGGTTGTTGTGACGTAGATAGGTAGGTTGTTGTGAGGTAGATAGGTAGGTTGTTGTGAGGTGGATAGGTTGTTGTTAGGTAGATAGGTAGGTTGTTGTGACGTAGATAGGTAGGTTGTTGTGACGTAGATAGGTTTTTGAAACGTATATAGGTTGTTGTGAGGTAGATAGGTTGTTGTGACGTAGATAGGTTGTTGTGAGGTAGATAGGTAGGTTGTTGTGAGGTAGATAGGTAGGTTGTTGTGAGGTAGATAGGTTGTTGTGAGGTAGATATGTTGTTGTGAGGTAGATAGGTTGTTGTGACGTAGATAGGTTGTTGTGACGTAGACAGGTAGTTTGTTGTGAGGTAGATAGGTTGTTGTGATGTAGATAGGTTGTTGTGACGTAGATAGGTTGTTGTGAGGTAGATAGGTTGTTGTGACGTAGATAGGTTGTTGTGACATAGATAGGTAGGTTGTTGTGACGTAGATAGGTTTTTGTAACGTAGATAGGTTGTTGTGAGGTAGATAGGTTTTTGTAACGTAGATAGATTGTTGTGATGTAGATAGGTTGTTGTGACTTCTATAGGTTGTTGTGAGGTAGATAGGTTGTTGTGACGTAGATACGTTGTTGTGAGGTAGATAGGTTGTTGTGCGGTATACAGGTTTTTGTGAGGTAGATAGGTTGTTGTGAGGTAGATAGGTAGGTTGTTGTGACGTAGATAGGTTGTTGTGAGGTAGATAGGTTGTTGTGACGTAGATAGGTTGTTGTGAGGTACATAGGTTGTTGTGACGTAGATAGGTTGTTGTGAGGTAGATAGGTTGTTGTGACGTAGATAGGTTTTGTGACGTAGATAGGTTGTTGTGAGGTAGATAGGTAGGTTGTTGTGACGTAGATAGGTTGTTGTGACGTAGATAGGTAGGTTGTTGTGACGTAGATAGGTTTTTCTAACGTAGATAGGTTGTTGTGAGGTAGATAGGTTTTTGTAACGTAGATAGATTGTTGTGAGGTAGATAGGTTGTTGTGACGTCTATAGTTTGTTGTGAGGTAGATAGGTTGTTGTGACGTAGATAGGTTGTTGTGAGATAGGTAGGTTGTTGTGAGGTAGATAGGTTGTTGTGACGTAGATAGGTTGTTGTGACGTAGATAGGTAGGTTGTTGTGAGGTAGATAGGTTGTTGTGAGGTAGATAGGTTGTTGTGAGGCAGATAGGTTGTTGTGAGGTAGATAGGTTGTTGTGATGTAGATAGGTTGTTGTGATGTAGATAGGTTGTTGCGAGGTAGATAGGTTGTTGTGAAGTAGATAGGTTGTTGTGAGGTAGATAGGTTGTTGTGAGGTACATAGGTTGTTGTGACGTACATAGGTTGTTGTGAGGTAGATAGGTTGTTGTGACGTAGATAGGTTGTTGTGAGGTAGATAGGTTGTTGTGACGTAGATAGGTTGTTGTGACGTAGATAGGTAGGTTGTTGTGAGGTAGATAGGTAGGTTGTTGTGAGGTAGATAGGTTGTTGTGAGGTAGATAGGTAGGTTGTTGTGACGTAGATAGGTAGGTTGTTGTGACGTAGATAGGTTTTTGTAACGTAGATAGGTTGTTGTGAGGTAGATAGGTTGTTGTGACGTAGATAGGTAGGTTGTTGTGAGGTAGATAGGTAGTTGTGAGGTAGATAGGTAGGCTGTTGTGACGTAGATAGGTTGTTGTGACGTAGATAGGTTGTTGTGAGGTAGATTGGTAGGTTGTTGTGAGGTAGATAGGTTGTTGTGAGGTAGATAGGTAGGTTGTTGTGACGTAGATAGGTTGTTGTGAGGTAGATAGGTTGTTGTGAGGCAGATAGGTTTTTGTGACGTAGATAGGTTGTTGTGAGGTAGATAGGTTTTTGTAACATAGATAGGTTGTTGTGACGTTGATAGGTTTTTGTAACGTAGATAGGTTGTTGTGACGTAGATAGGTTGTTGTGACTTAGATAGGTTGTTGTGACGTAGACAGGTAGGTTGTTGTGAGGTAGACAGGTAGGTTGTTGTGAGGTAGATAGGTAGGTTGTTGTGACGTAGATAGGTAGGTTGTTGTGACGTAGATAGGTTTTTGTAACGTAGATAGGTTGTTGTGAGGTAGATAGGTTTTTGTAACGTAGATAGGTTGTTGTGAGGTAGATAGGTTGTTGTGAGGTAGATAGGTAGGTTGTTGTGATGTAGATAGGTAGGTTGTTGTGACGTTGATAGGTTTTTGTAACGTAGATAGGTTGTTGTGAGGTAGTTAGGTTGTTGTGACGTAGATAGGTTGTTGCGAGGTAGATAGGTTTTTGTGACTTAGATAGGTTGTTGTGACGTAGATAGGTTGTTGTGAGGTAGATAGGTTGTTGTGACGTACATAGGTTGTTGTGACGTAGATAGGTAGGTTGTTGTGAGGTAGATAGGTAGGTTGTTGTGAGGTGGATAGGTTGTTGTTAGGTAGATAGGTAGGTTGTTGTGACGTAGATAGGTAGGTTGTTGTGACGTAGATAGGTTTTTGAAACGTATATAGGTTGTTGTGAGGTAGATAGGTTGTTGTGACGTAGATAGGTTGTTGTGAGGTAGATAGGTAGGTTGTTGTGAGGTAGATAGGTTGTTGTGAGGTAGATATGTTGTTGTGAGGTAGATAGGTTGTTGTGACGTAGATAGGTTGTTGTGACGTAGATAGGTAGTTTGTTGTGAGGTAGATAGGTTGTTGTGATGTAGATAGGTTGTTGTGACGTAGATAGGTTGTTGTGAGGTAGATAGGTTGTTGTGACGTAGATAGGTTGTTGTGACATAGATAGGTAGGTTGTTGTGACGTAGATAGTTTTTTGTAACGTAGATAGGTTGTTGTGAGGTAGATAGGTTTTTGTAACGTAGATAGATTGTTGTGATGTAGATAGGTTGTTGTGACGTCTATAGGTTGTTGTGAGGTAGATAGGTTGTTGTGACGTAGATACGTTGTTGTGAGGTAGATAGGTTGTTGTGAGGTAGAAAGGTTTTTGTAACGTAGATAGGTTGTTGTGAGGTAGATAGGTTTTTGTAACGTAGATAGATTGTTGTGAGGTAGATAGGTTGTTGTGACGTAGATAGGTTGTTGTGACGTAGATAGGTTGTTGTGAGGTAGATAGGTTGTTGTGAGGTAGATAGGTTCTTGTGACGTAGATAGGTTGTTGTGAGGTAGATAGGTTGTTGTGACGTCTATAGGTTGTTGTGAGGTAGATAGGTTGTTGTGATGTAGATAGGGTGTTGTGACGTAGATAGGTTGTTGTGAGATAGATAGGTTGTTGTGACGTAGATAGGTTCTTGTGACGTAGATAGGTTCTTGTGACGTAGATAGGTAGGTTGTTGTGAAGTAGATAGGTTGTTGTGAGGCAGATAGGTTGTTGTGACGTAGATAGGTTGTTGTGAGGTAGATAGGTTGTTGTGACGTAAATAGGTTGTTGTGATGTAGATAGGTTGTTGTGAGGTAGATAGGTTTTTGTAACGTAGATAGATTGTTGTGAGGTAGATAGGTTGTTGTGACGTCTATAGGTTGTTGTGAGGTAGATAGGTTGTTGTGACGTAGATAGGTTGTTGTGACGTAGATAGGTTTTTGTGAGGAAGATAGGTTTTTGTAACGTAGATAGGTTGTTGTGAGGTAGATAGATTTTTGTAACGTAGATAGATTGTTGTGAGGTAGATAGGTTGTTGTGACGTAGATAGGTTGTTGTGATGTAGATAGGTTGTTGTGAGGTAGATAGGTTTTTGTAACGTAGATAGATTGTTGTGAGGTAGATAGGTTGTTGTGACGTCTATAGGTTGTTGTGAGGTAGATAGGTTGTTGTGACGTAGATAGGTTGTTGTGACGTAGATAGGTTGTTGTGAGGTAGATAGGTAGGTTGTTGTGACGTAGATAGGTTTTTGTAACGTAGATAGGTTGTTGTGACGTAGATAGTTTGTTGTGACGTAGATAGGTTGTTGTGACGTAGATAGGTAGGTTGTTGTGAGGTAGATAGGTTGTTGTGACGTAGATAGTTTGTTGTGATGTAGATAGGTTGTTGCGAGGTAGATAGGTTGTTGTGAGGTAGATAGGTTGTTGTGAGGTAGATAGGTTGTTGTGACGTAGATAGGTTGTTGTGAGGTAGATAGGTTGTTGTGAGGTAGATAGGTTCTTGAGACGTAGATAGGTTGTTGTGACGTAGATAGGTAGGTTGTTGTGAGGGAGATAGGTTGTTATGAGGTAGATAGGTTGTTGTGAGGCAGATAGGTTGTTGTGAGGTAGATAGGTTCTTGTGACGTAGATAGGTTGTTGTGAGGTAGATAGGTTCTTGTGACGTAGATAGGTTGTTGTGACGTAGATAGGTAGGTTGTTGTGAGGTAGATAGGTTGTTGTGAGGTAGATAGGTTGTTGTGAGGCAGATAGGTTGTTGTGACGTAGATAGGTTGTTGTGAGGTAGATAGGTTGTTGTGACGTAGATAGGTTGTTGCGAGGTAGATAGGTTGTTGTGACGTAGATAGGTTGTTGTGACGTAGATAGGTTTTTGTGAGGAAGATAGGTTTTTGTAACGTAGATAGGTTGTTGTGAGGTAGATAGATTTTTGTAACGTAGATAGATTGTTGTGAGGTAGATAGGTTGTTGTGACGTAGATAGGTTGTTGTGATGTAGATAGGTTGTTGTGAGGTAGATAGGTTTTTGTAACGTAGATAGATTGTTGTGAGGTAGATAGGTTGTTGTGACGTCTATAGGTTGTTGTGAGGTAGATAGGTTGTTGTGACGTAGATAGGTTGTTGTGACGTAGATAGGTTGTTGTGAGGTAGATAGGTAGGTTGTTGTGACGTAGATAGGTTTTTGTAACGTAGATAGGTTGTTGTGACGTAGATAGTTTGTTGTGACGTAGATAGGTTGTTGTGACGTAGATAGGTAGGTTGTTGTGAGGTAGATAGGTTGTTGTGACGTAGATAGTTTGTTGTGATGTAGATAGGTTGTTGCGAGGTAGATAGGTTGTTGTGAGGTAGATAGGTTGTTGTGAGGTAGATAGGTTGTTGTGACGTAGATAGGTTGTTGTGAGGTAGATAGGTTGTTGTGAGGTAGATAGGTTCTTGAGACGTAGATAGGTTGTTGTGACGTAGATAGGTAGGTTGTTGTGAGGGAGATAGGTTGTTATGAGGTAGATAGGTTGTTGTGAGGCAGATAGGTTGTTGTGAGGTAGATAGGTTCTTGTGACGTAGATAGGTTGTTGTGAGGTAGATAGGTTCTTGTGACGTAGATAGGTTGTTGTGACGTAGATAGGTAGGTTGTTGTGAGGTAGATAGGTTGTTGTGAGGTAGATAGGTTGTTGTGAGGCAGATAGGTTGTTGTGACGTAGATAGGTTGTTGTGAGGTAGATAGGTTGTTGTGACGTAGATAGGTTGTTGCGAGGTAGATAGGTTGTTGTGACGTAGATAGGTTGTTGCGAGGTAGATAGGTTGTTGTGAGGTACATAGGTTGTTGTGACGTAGATAGGTTGTTGTGACGTAGATAGGTAGGTTGTTGTGAGGTAGATAGGTAGGTTGTTGTGAGGTAGATAGGTTGTTGTGACGTAGATAGGTAGGTTGTTGTGACGTAGATAGGTTTTTGTAACGTAGATAGGTTGTTGTGAGGTAGATAGGTTGTTGTGACGTAGATAGGTTGTTGTGAGGTAGATAGATAGGTTGTTGTGAGGTAGATAGGTAGGTTGTTGTGACGTAGATAGGTAGGTTGTTGTGACGTAGATAGGTTGTTGTGAGGTAGATAGGTTGTTGTGACGTAGATAGGTTGTTGTGACGTAGATAGGTTGTTGTGACGTAGATAGGTAGGTTGTTGTGAGGAAGATAGGTAGGTTGTTGTGAGGTAGATAGGTTGTTGTGAGGTAGATAGGTAGGTTGTTGTGACGTAGATAGGTAGGTTGTTGTGACGGAGATAGGTTTTTGTAACGTATATAGGTTGTTGTGAGGTAGATAGGTTGTTGTGACGTAGATAGGTTTTTGTGAGGTAGATAGGTTGTTGTGACGTAGATAGGTTGTTGTGACGTAGATAGGTTGTTGTGATGTAGATAGGTTGTTGCGAGGTAGATAGGTTTTTGTGAGGTAGATAGGTTGTTGTGACGTAGATAGGTTGTTGTGACGTAGATAGGTTGTTGTGACGTAGATAGGTTGTTGTGAGGTAGATAGGTTGTTGTGACGTAGATAGGTTGTTGTGACGTAGATAGGTAGGTATCTGTGAGGTAGATAGGTAGGTTGTTGTGAGGTAGATAGGTTGTTGTGAGGTAGATAGGTAGGTTGTTGTGACGTAGATAGGTAGGTTGTTGTGAGGTAGATAGGTAGTTGTGAGGTAGATAGGTAGGTTGTTGTGACGTAGATAGGTTGTTGTGAGGTAGATAGGTAGGTTGTTGTGAGGTAGATAGGTTGTTGTGACGTAGATAGGTAGGTTGTTGTGAGGTAGATAGGTAGTTGTGAGGTAGATAGGTAGGTTGTTGTGACGTAGATAGGTTGTTGTGAGGTAGATAGGTAGGTTGTTGTGAGGTAGATAGGTTGTTGTGAGGTAGATAGGTTGTTGTGCGGTATACAGGTTTTTGTGAGGTAGATAGGTTGTTGTGAGGTAGATAGGTAGGTTGTTGTGACGTAGATAGGTTGTTGTGAGGTAGATAGGTTGTTGTGACGTAGATAGGTTGTTGTGAGGTACATAGGTTGTTGTGACGTAGATAGGTTGTTGTGAGGTAGATAGGTTGTTGTGACGTAGATAGGTTTTTGTGACGTAGATAGGTTGTTGTGAAGTAGATAGGTAGGTTGTTGTGACGTAGATAGGTTGTTGTGACGTAGCTAGGTAGGTTGTTGTGACGTAGATAGGTTTTTCTAACGTAGATAGGTTGTTGTGAGGTAGATAGGTTTTTGTAACGTAGATAGATTGTTGTGAGGTAGATAGGTTGTTGTGACGTCAATAGTTTGTTGTGAGGTAGATAGGTTGTTGTGACGTAGATAGGTTGTTGTGAGGTAGATAGGTTGTTGTGAGGTAGATAGGTTGTTGTGACGTAGATAGGTTGTTGTGACGTAGATAGGTAGGTTGTTGTGAGGTAGATAGGTTGTTGTGAGGTAGATAGGTTGTTGTGACGTAGATAGTTTGTTGTGATGTAGATAGGTT
This sequence comes from Embiotoca jacksoni, assembly GCF_022577435.1. Taxonomy (NCBI): domain Eukaryota; kingdom Metazoa; phylum Chordata; class Actinopteri; family Embiotocidae; genus Embiotoca; species Embiotoca jacksoni. The sequence goes on along the minus strand of NW_027185393.1, from coordinate 2,691,977 downwards.
GTTGCGAGGTAGATAGGTTGTTGTGAGGTAGATAGGTTGTTGTGAGGCAGATAGGTTGTTGTGACGTAGATAGGTTGTTGTGAGGTAGATAGGTTGTTGTGACGTAGATAGGTTGTTGTGACGTAGATAGGTTGTTGTGACGTAGATAGGTAGGTTGTTGTGAGGTAGATAGGTTGTTGTGAGGTAGATAGGTTGTTGTGAGGTAGATAGGTAGGTTGTTGTGACGTAGATATGTAGGTTGTTGTGACGTAGATAGGTTTTTGTAACGTAGATAGGTTGTTGTGAGGTAGATAGGTTGTTGTGACGTAGATAGGTTGTTGTGACGTAGATAGGTTGTTGTGACGTAGATAGGTAGATTGTTGTGAGGTAGATAGGTAGGTTGTTGTGAGATAGATAGGTAGGTTGTTGTGGGCTAGATAGGTTGTTGTGAGGTAGATAGGTTGTTGTGACGTAGATAGGTTGTTGTGACGTAGATAGGTAGTTTGTTGTGAGGTAGATAGGTTGTTGTGATGTAGATAGGTTGTTGTGACGTAGATAGGTTGTTGTGATGTAGATAGGTTGTTGTGACATAGATAGGTAGGTTGTTGTGACGTAGATAGGTTTTTGGAACGTAGATAGGTTGTTGTGAGGTAGATCGGTTTTTGTAACGTAGATAGATTGTTGTGAGTTAGATAGGTTGTTGTGACGTCTATAGGTTGTTGTGACGTAGATAGGTTGTTGTGAGGTAGATAGGTTGTTGTGAGGTAGATAGGTTCTTGTGACGTAGATAGGTTGTTGTGACGTAGATAGGTTGTTGTGATGTAGATTGGTAGGTTGTTGTGAGGTAGATAGGTTGTTGTGAGGTAGATAGGTTGTTGTGACGTAGATAGGTTGTTGTGAGATCTATAGGTTGTTGTGACGTAGATAGGTTGTTGTGACGTAGATAGGTTGTTGTGAGGTAGATAGGTTCTTTTGACGTAGATAGGTTGTTGTGACGTAGATAGCTAGGTTGTTGTGACGTAGATAGGTTTTTGTAACGTAGATAGGTTGTTGTGAGGTAGATAGGTTGTTGTGACGTAGATAGGTTGTTGTGAGGTAGATAGATAGGTTGTTGTGAGGTAGATAGGTAGGTTGTTGTGACGTAGATAGGTAGGTTGTTGTGAGGTAGATAGGTTGTTGTGAGGTAGATAGGTTGTTGTGAGGTAGATAGGTTGTTGTGAGGTAGATAGGTTGTTGTGATGTAGATAGGTTTTTGTGACGTAGATAGGTTGTTGTGAAGTAGATAGGTAGGTTGTTGTGACGTAGATAGGTTGTTGTGACGTAGCTAGGTAGGTTGTTGTGACGTAGATAGGTTTTTCTAGCGTAGATAGGTTGTTGTGAGGTAGATAGGTTTTTGTAACGTAGATAGATTGTTGTGAGGTAGATAGGTTGTTGTGACGTAGCTAGGTAGGTTGTTGTGACGTAGATAGGTTTTTCTAACGTAGATAGGTTGTTGTGAGGTAGATAGGTTTTTGTAACGTAGATAGATTGTTGTGAGGTAGATAGGTTGTTGTGACGTCAATAGGTTGTTGTGACGTAGATAGGTTGTTGTGAGGTAGATAGGTTGTTGTGAGGTAGATAGGTTGTTGTGACGTAGATAGGTTGTTGTGACATAGATAGGTAGGTTGTTGTGAGGTAGATAGGTTGTTGTGAGGTAGATAGGTTGTTGTGACGTAGATAGTTTGTTGTGATGTAGATAGGTTGTTGCGAGGTAGATAGGTTGTTGTGAGGTAGATAGGTTGTTGTGAGGCAGATAGGTTGTTGTGACGTAGATAGGTTGTTGTGAGGTAGATAGGTTGTTGTGACGTAGATAGGTTGTTGTGACGTAGATAGGTTGTTGTGAGGTAGATAGGTTGTTGTGAGGTACATAGGTTGTTGTGACGTAGATAGGTAGGTTGTTGTGAGGTAGATAGGTAGGTTGTTGTGAGGTAGATAGGTTGTTGTGAGGTAGATAGGTAGGTTGTTGTGACGTAGATAGGTAGGTTGTTTTGACGTAGATAGGTTTTTGTAACATAGATAGGTTGTTGTGATGTAGATAGGTTGTTGCGAGGTAGATAGGTTGTTGTGATGTAGATAGGTTGTTGTGAGGTAGATAGGTTGTTGTGACGTAGATAGGTTGTTGTGACGTAGATAGGTAGGTTGTTGTGAGGTAGATAGGTAGGTTGTTGTGAGGTAGATAGGTTGTTGTGAGGTAGATAGGTAGGTTGTTGTGACGTAGATATGTAGGTTGTTGTGACGTAGATAGGTTTTTGTAACGTAGATAGGTTGTTGTGAGGTAGATAGGTTGTTGTGACGTAGATAGGTTGTTGTGACGTAGATAGGTTGTTGTGACGTAGATAGGTAGATTGTTGTGAGGTAGATAGGTAGGTTGTTGTGAGATAGATAGGTAGGTTGTTGTGGGCTAGATAGGTTGTTGTGAGGTAGATAGGTTGTTGTGACGTAGATAGGTTGTTGTGACGTAGATAGGTAGTTTGTTGTGAGGTAGATAGGTTGTTGTGATGTAGATAGGTTGTTGTGACGTAGATAGGTTGTTGTGATGTAGATAGGTTGTTGTGACATAGATAGGTAGGTTGTTGTGACGTAGATAGGTTTTTGGAACGTAGATAGGTTGTTGTGAGGTAGATCGGTTGTTGTGACGTCAATAGTTTGTTGTGAGGTAGATAGGTTGTTGTGACGTAGATAGGTTGTTGTGAGGTAGATAGGTTGTTGTGAGGTAGATAGGTTGTTGTGACGTAGATAGGTTGTTGTGACGTAGATAGGTAGGTTGTTGTGAGGTAGATAGGTTGTTGTGAGGTAGATAGGTTGTTGTGACGTAGATAGTTTGTTGTGATGTAGATAGGTTGTTGCGAGGTAGATAGGTTGTTGTGAGGTAGATAGGTTGTTGTGAGGCAGATAGGTTGTTGTGACGTAGATAGGTTGTTGTGAGGTAGATAGGTTGTTGTGACGTAGATAGGTTGTTGTGACGTAGATAGGTTGTTGTGACGTAGATAGGTAGGTTGTTGTGAGGTAGATAGGTTGTTGTGAGGTAGATAGGTTGTTGTGAGGTAGATAGGTAGGTTGTTGTGACGTAGATATGTAGGTTGTTGTGACGTAGATAGGTTTTTGTAACGTAGATAGGTTGTTGTGAGGTAGATAGGTTGTTGTGACGTAGATAGGTTGTTGTGACGTAGATAGGTTGTTGTGACGTAGATAGGTAGATTGTTGTGAGGTAGATAGGTAGGTTGTTGTGAGATAGATAGGTAGGTTGTTGTGGGCTAGATAGGTTGTTGTGAGGTAGATAGGTTGTTGTGACGTAGATAGGTTGTTGTGACGTAGATAGGTAGTTTGTTGTGAGGTAGATAGGTTGTTGTGATGTAGATAGGTTGTTGTGACGTAGATAGGTTGTTGTGATGTAGATAGGTTGTTGTGACATAGATAGGTAGGTTGTTGTGACGTAGATAGGTTTTTGGAACGTAGATAGGTTGTTGTGAGGTAGATCGGTTTTTGTAACGTAGATAGATTGTTGTGAGTTAGATAGGTTGTTGTGACGTCTATAGGTTGTTGTGACGTAGATAGGTTGTTGTGAGGTAGATAGGTTGTTGTGAGGTAGATAGGTTCTTGTGACGTAGATAGGTTGTTGTGACGTAGATAGGTTGTTGTGATGTAGATTGGTAGGTTGTTGTGAGGTAGATAGGTTGTTGTGAGGTAGATAGGTTGTTGTGACGTAGATAGGTTGTTGTGAGATCTATAGGTTGTTGTGACGTAGATAGGTTGTTGTGACGTAGATAGGTTGTTGTGAGGTAGATAGGTTCTTTTGACGTAGATAGGTTGTTGTGACGTAGATAGCTAGGTTGTTGTGACGTAGATAGGTTTTTGTAACGTAGATAGGTTGTTGTGAGGTAGATAGGTTGTTGTGACGTAGATAGGTTGTTGTGAGGTAGATAGATAGGTTGTTGTGAGGTAGATAGGTAGGTTGTTGTGACGTAGATAGGTAGGTTGTTGTGAGGTAGATAGGTTGTTGTGAGGTAGATAGGTTGTTGTGAGGTAGATAGGTTGTTGTGAGGTAGATAGGTTGTTGTGATGTAGATAGGTTTTTGTGACGTAGATAGGTTGTTGTGAAGTAGATAGGTAGGTTGTTGTGACGTAGATAGGTTGTTGTGACGTAGCTAGGTAGGTTGTTGTGACGTAGATAGGTTTTTCTAGCGTAGATAGGTTGTTGTGAGGTAGATAGGTTTTTGTAACGTAGATAGATTGTTGTGAGGTAGATAGGTTGTTGTGACGTAGCTAGGTAGGTTGTTGTGACGTAGATAGGTTTTTCTAACGTAGATAGGTTGTTGTGAGGTAGATAGGTTTTTGTAACGTAGATAGATTGTTGTGAGGTAGATAGGTTGTTGTGACGTCAATAGGTTGTTGTGACGTAGATAGGTTGTTGTGAGGTAGATAGGTTGTTGTGAGGTAGATAGGTTGTTGTGACGTAGATAGGTTGTTGTGACATAGATAGGTAGGTTGTTGTGAGGTAGATAGGTTGTTGTGAGGTAGATAGGTTGTTGTGACGTAGATAGTTTGTTGTGATGTAGATAGGTTGTTGCGAGGTAGATAGGTTGTTGTGAGGTAGATAGGTTGTTGTGAGGCAGATAGGTTGTTGTGACGTAGATAGGTTGTTGTGAGGTAGATAGGTTGTTGTGACGTAGATAGGTTGTTGTGACGTAGATAGGTTGTTGTGAGGTAGATAGGTTGTTGTGAGGTACATAGGTTGTTGTGACGTAGATAGGTAGGTTGTTGTGAGGTAGATAGGTAGGTTGTTGTGAGGTAGATAGGTTGTTGTGAGGTAGATAGGTAGGTTGTTGTGACGTAGATAGGTAGGTTGTTTTGACGTAGATAGGTTTTTGTAACATAGATAGGTTGTTGTGATGTAGATAGGTTGTTGCGAGGTAGATAGGTTGTTGTGATGTAGATAGGTTGTTGTGAGGTAGATAGGTTGTTGTGACGTAGATAGGTTGTTGTGACGTAGATAGGTAGGTTGTTGTGAGGTAGATAGGTAGGTTGTTGTGAGGTAGATAGGTTGTTGTGAGGTAGATAGGTAGGTTGTTGTGACGTAGATATGTAGGTTGTTGTGACGTAGATAGGTTTTTGTAACGTAGATAGGTTGTTGTGAGGTAGATAGGTTGTTGTGACGTAGATAGGTTGTTGTGACGTAGATAGGTTGTTGTGACGTAGATAGGTAGATTGTTGTGAGGTAGATAGGTAGGTTGTTGTGAGATAGATAGGTAGGTTGTTGTGGGCTAGATAGGTTGTTGTGAGGTAGATAGGTTGTTGTGACGTAGATAGGTTGTTGTGACGTAGATAGGTAGTTTGTTGTGAGGTAGATAGGTTGTTGTGATGTAGATAGGTTGTTGTGACGTAGATAGGTTGTTGTGATGTAGATAGGTTGTTGTGACATAGATAGGTAGGTTGTTGTGACGTAGATAGGTTTTTGGAACGTAGATAGGTTGTTGTGAGGTAGATCGGTTTTTGTAACGTAGATAGATTGTTGTGAGTTAGATAGGTTGTTGTGACGTCTATAGGTTGTTGTGACGTAGATAGGTTGTTGTGAGGTAGATAGGTTGTTGTGAGGTAGATAGGTTCTTGTGACGTAGATAGGTTGTTGTGACGTAGATAGGTTGTTGTGATGTAGATTGGTAGGTTGTTGTGAGGTAGATAGGTTGTTGTGAGGTAGATAGGTTGTTGTGACGTAGATAGGTTGTTGTGAGATCTATAGGTTGTTGTGACGTAGATAGGTTGTTGTGACGTAGATAGGTTGTTGTGAGGTAGATAGGTTCTTTTGACGTAGATAGGTTGTTGTGACGTAGATAGCTAGGTTGTTGTGACGTAGATAGGTTTTTGTAACGTAGATAGGTTGTTGTGAGGTAGATAGGTTGTTGTGACGTAGATAGGTTGTTGTGAGGTAGATAGATAGGTTGTTGTGAGGTAGATAGGTAGGTTGTTGTGACGTAGATAGGTAGGTTGTTGTGACGTAGATAGGTTGTTGTGAGGTAGATAGGTTGTTGTGACGTAGATAGGTTGTTGTGACGTAGATAGGTTGTTGTGACGTAGATAGGTAGGTTGTTGTGAGGAAGATAGGTAGGTTGTTGTGAGGTAGATAGGTTGTTGTGAGGTAGATAGGTAGGTTGTTGTGACGTAGATAGGTAGGTTGTTGTGACGGAGATAGGTTTTTGTAACGTATATAGGTTGTTGTGAGGTAGATAGGTTGTTGTGACGTAGATAGGTTTTTGTGAGGTAGATAGGTTGTTGTGACGTAGATAGGTTGTTGTGACGTAGATAGGTTGTTGTGATGTAGATAGGTTGTTGCGAGGTAGATAGGTTTTTGTGAGGTAGATAGGTTGTTGTGACGTAGATAGGTTGTTGTGACGTAGATAGGTTGTTGTGAGGTAGATAGGTTGTTGTGACGTAGATAGGTTGTTGTGACGTAGATAGGTAGGTATTTGTGAAGTAGATAGGTAGGTTGTTGTGAGGTAGATAGGTTGTTGTGAGGTAGATAGGTAGGTTGTTGTGACGTAGATAGGTAGGTTGTTGTGAGGTAGATAGGTAGTTGTGAGGTAGATAGGTAGGTTGTTGTGACGTAGATAGGTTGTTGTGAGGTAGATAGGTAGGTTGTTGTGAGGTAGATAGGTTGTTGTGACGTAGATAGGTAGGTTGTTGTGAGGTAGATAGGTAGTTGTGAGGTAGATAGGTAGGTTGTTGTGACGTAGATAGGTTGTTGTGAGGTAGATAGGTAGGTTGTTGTGAGGTAGATAGGTTGTTGTGAGGTAGATAGGTTGTTGTGCGGTATACAGGTTTTTGTGAGGTAGATAGGTTGTTGTGAGGTAGATAGGTAGGTTGTTGTGACGTAGATAGGTTGTTGTGAGGTAGATAGGTAGGTTGTTGTGACGTAGATAGGTTGTTGTGACGTAGCTAGGTAGGTTGTTGTGACGTAGATAGGTTTTTCTAACGTAGATAGGTTGTTGTGAGGTAGATAGGTTTTTGTAACGTAGATAGATTGTTGTGAGGTAGATAGGTTGTTGTGACGTCAATAGTTTGTTGTGAGGTAGATAGGTTGTTGTGACGTAGATAGGTTGTTGTGAGGTAGATAGGTTGTTGTGAGGTAGATAGGTTGTTGTGACGTAGATAGGTAGGTTGTTGTGAGGTAGATAGGTTGTTGTGAGGTAGATAGGTTGTTGTGACGTAGATAGTTTGTTGTGATGTAGATAGGTTGTTGCGAGGTAGATAGGTTGTTGTGAGGTAGATAGGTTGTTGTGAGGCAGATAGGTTGTTGTGACGTAGATAGGTTGTTGTGAGGTAGATAGGTTGTTGTGACGTAGATAGGTTGTTGTGACGTAGATAGGTTGTTGTGAGGTAGATAGGTTGTTGTGAGGTACATAGGTTGTTGTGACGTAGATAGGTAGGTTGTTGTGAGGTAGATAGGTAGGTTGTTGTGAGGTAGATAGGTTGTTGTGAGGTAGATAGGTAGGTTGTTGTGACGTAGATAGGTAGGTTGTTTTGACGTAGATAGGTTTTTGTAACATAGATAAGTTGTTGTGATGTAGATAGGTTGTTGCGAGGTAGATAGGTTGTTGTGAGGTAGATAGGTTGTTGTGAGGTAGATAGGTTGTTGTGACGTAGATAGGTTGTTGTGACGTAGATATGTAGGTTGTTGTGAGGTTGATAGGTAGGTTGTTGTGAGGTAGATAGGTTGTTGTGAGGTAGATAGGTAGGTTGTTGTGACGTAGATATGTAGGTTGTTGTGACGTAGATAGGTTTTTGTAACGTAGATAGGTTGTTGTGAGGTAGATAGGTTGTTGTGACGTAGATAGGTTGTTGTGACGTAGATAGGTAGTTTGTTGTGAGGTAGATAGGTTGTTGTGATGTAGATAGGTTGTTGTGACGTAGATAGGTTGTTGTGATGTAGATAGGTTGTTGTGACATAGATAGGTAGGTTGTTGTGACGTAGATAGGTTTTTGGAACGTAGATAGGTTGTTGTGAGGTAGATCGGTTTTTGTAACGTAGATAGATTGTTGTGAGGTAGATAGGTTGTTGTGACGTCTATAGGTTGTTGTGAAGTAGATAGGCTGTTGTGACGTAGATAGGTTGTTGTGAGGTAGATAGGTTGTTGTGAGGTAGATAGGTTCTTGTGACGTAGATAGGTTGTTGTGACGTAGATAGGTTGTTGTGATGTAGATTGGTAGGTTGTTGTGAGGTAGATAGGTTGTTGTGAGGTAGATAGGTTGTTGTGACGTAGATAGGTTGTTGTGAGATCTATAGGTTGTTGTGACGTAGATAGGTTGTTGTGACGTAGATAGGTTGTTGTGAGGTAGATAGGTTCTTTTGACGTAGATAGGTTGTTGTGAAGTAGATAGGTAGGTTGTTGTGACGTAGATAGGTTTTTGTAACGTAGATAGGTTGTTGTGAGGTAGATAGGTTGTTGTGACGTAGATAGGTTGTTGTGAGGTAGATAGATAGGTTGTTGTGAGGTAGATAGGTAGGTTGTTGTGACGTAGATAGGTAGGTTGTTGTGACGTAGATAGGTTGTTGTGAGGTAGATAGGTTGTTGTGACGTAGATAGGTTGTTGTGACGTAGATAGGTAGGTTGTTGTGAGGAAGATAGGTAGGTTGTTGTGAGGTAGATAGGTTGTTGTGAGGTAGATAGGTAGGTTGTTGTGACGTAGATAGGTAGGTTGTTGTGACGGAGATAGGTTTTTGTAACGTATATAGGTTGTTGTGAGGTAGATAGGTTGTTGTGACGTAGATAGGTTTTTGTGAGGTAGATAGGTTGTTGTGACGTAGATAGGTTGTTGTGACGTAGATAGGTTGTTGTGATGTAGATAGGTTGTTGCGAGGTAGATAGGTTTTTGTGAGGTAGATAGGTTGTTGTGACGTAGATAGGTTGTTGTGACGTAGATAGGTTGTTGTGACGTAGATAGGTTGTTGTGAGGTAGATAGGTTGTTGTGACGTAGATAGGTTGTTGTGACGTAGATAGGTAGGTTGTTGTGAGGTAGATAGGTAGGTTGTTGTGAGGTAGATAGGTTGTTGTGAGGTAGATAGGTAGGTTGTTGTGACGTAGATAGGTAGGTTGTTGTGAGGTAGATAGGTAGTTGTGAGGTAGATAGGTAGGTTGCTGTGACGTAGATAGGTTGTTGTGAGGTAGATAGGTAGGTTGTTGTGAGGTAGATAGGTTGTTGTGACGTAGATAGGTAGGTTGTTGTGAGGTAGATAGGTAGTTGTGAGGTAGATAGGTAGGTTGTTGTGACGTAGATAGGTTGTTGTGAGGTAGATAGGTAGGTTGTTGTGAGGTAGATAGGTTGTTGTGAGGTAGATAGGTTGTTGTGCGGTATACAGGTTTTTGTGAGGTAGATAGGTTGTTGTGAGGTAGATAGGTAGGTTGTTGTGACGTAGATAGGTTGTTGTGAGGTAGATAGGTTGTTGTGACGTAGATAGGTTGTTGTGAGGTACATAGGTTGTTGTGACGTAGATAGGTTGTTGTGAGGTAGATAGGTTGTTGTGACGTAGATAGGTTTTTGTGACGTAGATAGGTTGTTGTGAGGTAGATAGGTAGGTTGTTGTGACGTAGATAGGTTGTTGTGACGTAGCTAGGTAGGCTGTTGTGACGTAGATAGGTTTTTCTAACGTAGATAGGTTGTTGTGAGGTAGATAGGTTTTTGTAACGTAGATAGATTGTTGTGAGGTAGATAGGTTGTTGTGACGTCAATAGTTTGTTGTGAGGTAGATAGGTTGTTGTGACGTAGATAGGTTGTTGTGAGGTAGATAGGTTGTTGTGAGGTAGATAGGTTGTTGTGACGTAGATAGGTTGTTGTGACGTAGATAGGTAGGTTGTTGTGAGGTAGATAGGTTGTTGTGAGGTAGATAGGTTGTTGTGACGTAGATAGTTTGTTGTGATGTAGATAGGTTGTTGCGAGGTAGATAGGTTGTTGTGAGGTAGATAGGTTGTTGTGAGGCAGATAGGTTGTTGTGACGTAGATAGGTTGTTGTGAGGTAGATAGGTTGTTGTGACGTAGATAGGTTGTTGTGACGTAGATAGGTTGTTGTGAGGTAGATAGGTTGTTGTGAGGTACATAGGTTGTTGTGACGTAGATAGGTAGGTTGTTGTGAGGTAGATAGGTAGGTTGTTGTGAGGTAGATAGGTTGTTGTGAGGTAGATAGGTAGGTTGTTGTGACGTAGATAGGTAGGTTGTTTTGACGTAGATAGGTTTTTGTAACATAGATAAGTTGTTGTGATGTAGATAGGTTGTTGCGAGGTAGATAGGTTGTTGTGATGTAGATAGGTTGTTGTGAGGTAGATAGGTTGTTGTGACGTAGATAGGTTGTTGTGACGTAGATAGGTAGGTTGTTGTGAGGTTGATAGGTAGGTTGTTGTGAGGTAGATAGGTTGTTGTGAGGTAGATAGGTAGGTTGTTGTGACGTAGATATGTAGGTTGTTGTGACGTAGATAGGTTTTTGTAACGTAGATAGGTTGTTGTGAGGTAGATAGGTTGTTGTGACGTAGATAGGTTGTTGTGACGTAGATAGGTAGTTTGTTGTGAGGTAGATAGGTTGTTGTGATGTAGATAGGTTGTTGTGACGTAGATAGGTTGTTGTGATGTAGATAGGTTGTTGTGACATAGATAGGTAGGTTGTTGTGACGTAGATAGGTTTTTGGAACGTAGATAGGTTGTTGTGAGGTAGATCGGTTTTTGTAACGTAGATAGATTGTTGTGAGGTAGATAGGTTGTTGTGACGTCTATAGGTTGTTGTGACGTAGATAGGCTGTTGTGACGTAGATAGGTTGTTGTGAGGTAGATAGGTTGTTGTGAGGTAGATAGGTTCTTGTGACGTAGATAGGTTGTTGTGACGTAGATAGGTTGTTGTGATGTAGATTGGTAGGTTGTTGTGAGGTAGATAGGTTGTTGTGAGGTAGATAGGTTGTTGTGACGTAGATAGGTTGTTGTGAGATCTATAGGTTGTTGTGACGTAGATAGGTTGTTGTGACGTAGATAGGTTGTTGTGAGGTAGATAGGTTCTTTTGACGTAGATAGGTTGTTGTGACGTAGATAGGTAGGTTGTTGTGACGTAGATAGGTTTTTGTAACGTAGATAGGTTGTTGTGAGGTAGATAGGTTGTTGTGACGTAGATAGGTTGTTGTGAGGTAGATAGATAGGTTGTTGTGAGGTAGATAGGTAGGTTGTTGTGACGTAGATAGGTAGGTTGTTGTGACGTAGATAGGTTGTTGTGAGGTAGATAGGTTGTTGTGACGTAGATAGGTTGTTGTGACGTAGATAGGTTGTTGTGACGTAGATAGGTAGGTTGTTGTGAGGAAGATAGGTAGGTTGTTGTGAGGTAGATAGGTTGTTGTGAGGTAGATAGGTAGGTTGTTGTGACGTAGATAGGTAGGTTGTTGTGACGGAGATAGGTTTTTGTAACGTATATAGGTTGTTGTGAGGTAGATAGGTTGTTGTGACGTAGATAGGTTTTTGTGAGGTAGATAGGTTGTTGTGACGTAGATAGGTTGTTGTGACGTAGATAGGTTGTTGTGATGTAGATAGGTTGTTGCGAGGTAGATAGGTTTTTGTGAGGTAGATAGGTTGTTGTGACGTAGATAGGTTGTTGTGACGTAGATAGGTTGTTGTGACGTAGATAGGTTGTTGTGAGGTAGATAGGTTGTTGTGACGTAGATAGGTTGTTGTGACGTAGATAGGTAGGTTGTTGTGAGGTAGATAGGTAGGTTGTTGTGAGGTAGATAGGTTGTTGTGAGGTAGATAGGTAGGTTGTTGTGACGTAGATAGGTAGGTTGTTGTGAGGTAGATAGGTAGTTGTGAGGTAGATAGGTAGGTTGCTGTGACGTAGATAGGTTGTTGTGAGGTAGATAGGTAGGTTGTTGTGAGGTAGATAGGTTGTTGTGACGTAGATAGGTAGGTTGTTGTGAGGTAGATAGGTAGTTGTGAGGTAGATAGGTAGGTTGTTGTGACGTAGATAGGTTGTTGTGAGGTAGATAGGTAGGTTGTTGTGAGGTAGATAGGTTGTTGTGAGGTAGATAGGTTGTTGTGCGGTATACAGGTTTTTGTGAGGTAGATAGGTTGTTGTGAGGTAGATAGGTAGGTTGTTGTGACGTAGATAGGTTGTTGTGAGGTAGATAGGTTGTTGTGACGTAGATAGGTTGTTGTGAGGTACATAGGTTGTTGTGACGTAGATAGGTTGTTGTGAGGTAGATAGGTTGTTGTGACGTAGATAGGTTTTTGTGACGTAGATAGGTTGTTGTGAGGTAGATAGGTAGGTTGTTGTGACGTAGATAGGTTGTTGTGACGTAGCTAGGTAGGCTGTTGTGACGTAGATAGGTTTTTCTAACGTAGATAGGTTGTTGTGAGGTAGATAGGTTTTTGTAACGTAGATAGATTGTTGTGAGGTAGATAGGTTGTTGTGACGTCAATAGTTTGTTGTGAGGTAGATAGGTTGTTGTGACGTAGATAGGTTGTTGTGAGGTAGATAGGTTGTTGTGAGGTAGATAGGTTGTTGTGACGTAGATAGGTTGTTGTGACGTAGATAGGTAGGTTGTTGTGAGGTAGATAGGTTGTTGTGAGGTAGATAGGTTGTTGTGACGTAGATAGTTTGTTGTGATGTAGATAGGTTGTTGCGAGGTAGATAGGTTGTTGTGAGGTAGATAGGTTGTTGTGAGGCAGATAGGTTGTTGTGACGTAGATAGGTTGTTGTGAGGTAGATAGGTTGTTGTGAGGTACATAGGTTGTTGTGACGTAGATAGGTAGGTTGTTGTGAGGTAGATAGGTAGGTTGTTGTGAGGTAGATAGGTTGTTGTGAGGTAGATAGGTAGGTTGTTGTGACGTAGATAGGTAGGTTGTTTTGACGTAGATAGGTTTTTGTAACATAGATAGGTTGTTGTGATGTAGATAGGTTGTTGCGAGGTAGATAGGTTGTTGTGATGTAGATAGGTTGTTGTGAGGTAGATAGGTTGTTGTGACGTAGATAGGTTGTTGTGACGTAGATAGGTAGGTTGTTGTGAGGTAGATAGGTAGGTTGTTGTGAGGTAGATAGGTTGTTGTGAGGTAGATAGGTAGGTTGTTGTGACGTAGATATGTAGGTTGTTGTGACGTAGATAGGTTTTTGTAACGTAGATAGGTTGTTGTGAGGTAGATAGGTTGTTGTGACGTAGATAGGTTGTTGTGACGTAGATAGGTTGTTGTGACGTAGATAGGTAGGTTGTTGTGAGGTAGATAGGTAGGTTGTTGTGAGATAGATAGGTAGGTTGTTGTGGGCTAGATAGGTTGTTGTGAGGTAGATAGGTTGTTGTGACGTAGATAGGTTGTTGTGACGTAGATAGGTAGTTTGTTGTGAGGTAGATAGGTTGTTGTGATGTAGATAGGTTGTTGTGACGTAGATAGGTTGTTGTGATGTAGATAGGTTGTTGTGACATAGATAGGTAGGTTGTTGTGACGTAGATAGGTTTTTGGAACGTAGATAGGTTGTTGTGAGGTAGATCGGTTTTTGTAACGTAGATAGATTGTTGTGAGGTAGATAGGTTGTTGTGACGTCTATAGGTTGTTGTGACGTAGATAGGTTGTTGTGACGTAGATAGGTTGTTGTGAGGTAGATAGGTTGTTGTGAGGTAGATAGGTTCTTGTGACGTAGATAGGTTGTTGTGACGTAGATAGGTTGTTGTGATGTAGATTGGTAGGTTGTTGTGAGGTAGATAGGTTGTTGTGAGGTAGATAGGTTGTTGTGACGTAGATAGGTTGTTGTGAGATCTATAGGTTGTTGTGACGTAGATAGGTTGTTGTGACGTAGATAGGTTGTTGTGAGGTAGATAGGTTCTTGTGACGTAGATAGGTTGTTGTGACGTAGATAGGTTGTTGTGAGGTAGATAGGTTGTTGTGAGGTAGATAGGTTGTCGTGAGGTAGATAGGTTGTTGTGACGTAGATAGATAGGTTGTTGTGACGTAGATAGGTTTTTGTGACGTAAATGGGTTGTCGTGAGGGAGATAGGTTGTTGTGACGTAGATAGATAGGTTGTCGTGACGTAAATAGTTTTTTGTGACGTAGATAGGTTGTCGTGACGTAGATAGGTTGTCGTGACAGAAAGTGTTTAATGGTTTAACTCCACATTTCAGTGCAACAAAGTTTTCTATCTTTGCCGAAGCTTCCAGCGACTCATTTCTCACATATAATGTAATGAGGAGCAAATCTAGGAATATGCTTTACAGCATCTTTAATACCATGGACCCTAAAGATCTGACAACTTAAGATTTCCTTAAAGTTCAGAGTTAAGTTTCACAAACCAGACTTCAGCTTCTACTTAAAGTTTCCTTAAAATGTCCACTTAAGTATGTCAGGCTTTCCACTTGTGTTTAAGGTCTTATATTTAAAGAATCCCTTAAAATGACTTAAACCGCTGCAGTAAAGACCTTAGCTATCAAAGTAAGAAAGACAAGTTAAAGTGTC